>NC_133507.1:49323552-49630394 GCF_049354715.1 Callithrix jacchus
TAGCAGTTTAATCCTGGAAATATTAAATTGCCAGTGAAAAAGAATTAGCAAGCATTTTTTCATGTTTATGAATAAAATGTTAAGAATGAATTCTATTTGGACAAGCTATTCTCTAGCATGCAAAAAAAAAAAAGGTGTTTATTCCATCTGTGAATATTTCAACAATAGGAAAGAAACAGTTCTTGTTTTTACTCAATAAATCTTTATCCTTAAAAAGGAAAATAATATAGACTTCTCAGTATAGAATAGTATATAAATTACTCTTATGGTTGAACTTTTTCTAATGAGTATTTACATGTTAAAGAGAATATTGGGCTTAAAATAAAAAGCCATCTAACTGTGACTGGGCTGGTGTCTATGGCCTTTTTTAATTAAAAACGCATAATCTCTCTCTGTCACCCAGGCTGGAGTGCAGTGGCCTGATCTGGGCTTACTGCTACTTCTACCTCCTGGGCTCAAGCAGTCCTCCCACCTCAGCATCCCAAGTAGCTGGGACTACAGGCATGTGCCACCATGCCCGGCTAATTATTACTATTTTTTGCTTTTGGTAGAGTCAGGGTTTTGCCATGTTGCCCAGGCTGGTCTTGAACTCCTGAGCTCAAGCCATCTGCCTTTCTCAGCCTCCCAAAGTGCTGGGATTACATGCGTGAACCACTGCACCTGACCCTCTTTGCCTTTTTTGAGGCCCAGTTTTCTCATGGGGCTGTTGAGAGATGAGTCAACAAAATTCCTTATAAAACGAAAAAAGCTTTTCAGGTCTAAGCTAAAACTCTTACATTTGTAGCTTCAGTGAAACCTTTGAGATGTCCTTTTACCTAAAATAATGACATCCAAATGATCAGAAACTAAAAGTATAATGATATAAAACTACCTCATGGCCAGCTGGTACTGTGAGAACTAAGCTTTATAATACCACATTTTCCCCTAAAACTCATCCAATTTCCTACATTAGAGGAACTGCATATTCAGCATGGCTGTTCATAAAAATGTTAATCTATCATGTTTCCCTTTTTTGAACGGTTACACATATTCAGGGCAGAGATAAAGTAGGGTCAGGTTAACTGAAAGGGTTATTTGGATAGGATACGATTAGCTACACGGTTTTGAATTTCTTCTAATTGCAGAATGGCTTTTTAAAAATTTTTGCTGCGGATCGTCTATTTACAATGGACTCCATTATGAGCTTCTTCTTTGTTGGTGTATTAAATAAATATATTATCTTATTTTAAGGTTTGATAAAATACTGTGGAAGACTTTCCCAAATTTTATATAGTTGTGACAAGTTTTTTTGGGTAGGTGCACCTTTTTATTTGTTTCATTAATTTTTAAGAGGCTACAGACACAGCTCATGAAGGCTAGTTTATTTCGTCTCTGAGGTATGGGCCTGGTATTGAGTGAGTCATGCCTAGGAAATAGAAGAACTGATCTTAGGATATAACTTTGAAAGTAGTTGAGTTCTATTTCAAGATAGGTCTGATAACCACAATGTAATTGTCTATTTGAGGAAAATAGAAATTTTAGTATTTCAGAGCATTGGATTTTTTATTAATTCACAACATTTTCCCTCTAGAAATTCAGTACCTGCATCATGCTTCTGAGTAAGTTTGGTTTTATTTGGGGGTGGCTCTGATTAAGCAGATAACATTGGGTATATTGAAATAAAGGAACAATTCCTAAAATTTTAGGAATACTACAACAGCTGTTTCCTTTCAGGTGATGATTTTCATACTTGTGTTGTGTTCTTTCTACAGAACAAAGACTAAATAATGACATAATCCTCAGCTGACTGACTGAAAATGTGACTGGACGCATTCCCTGTGGACAGTTGACAGCTTTTTTTTTCATATACCTGATAGTCTGTGTACAGCATTGTTTTGTCTGGGAAGCAGGGATTGCTGACATGTATTTTTGAATCCATACATTAATGCTAAAATGAACATAGTAGTTGTTCCTTAGAGCAATATGTTGTTACGTATAGCAGAAATAAAGTTTTCTTTGCTTAACTAAATCATGACTTATTTATGTGAAAGACCAGAATAGAAAAATTTAAAAGGCAGTCTTTAGAACTTGACTAAATGACATATTTTATTTATTTTGAGATGCACATCTTTCACATTTTAACACCTCTGGAAGTGGAAGCATCTCGCTATGAATTGTATGGCATAGTGTAATTGATAACCTTTTTTTCTTCCTTAGTAAAACAAGAAAAGGTGCTTTTTTCAATCAATTGCTTCTTAGAGTCAACAAAATATGGTAACTGCTACTCAATCTATACATCCAGGTTAACTGTTTACACTTAATCTAAGAACAAAAGACAAATCATTAGAAATATTTTATACTGTATTTTTTTTTAGTTATAATAAAATGTGTTGGTAATTTTGTAAAGCTGTTTTAAGATTATTAAGCAACAGTATTAAAAAAATTAAAACTTGTTGATAATAAATTTAAATAAATCTCAGTGGCTTTGGGAGATGGACATTTTTATCTTTATAGAAATAATGGCCACTCCAAAAATATGACATGTAAGGAATTTTCAAAACAGACTGCAATAGGAGGTATAGTCATTTTGAAATTAAAGATTAAAAATTAGGGCCAGGGGTGGTGACTCACCACACCTATAATCCTGTCACTTTAGGAGGCTGAGGCAGGAGGATTGCTTGAACCCTAGAGTTCAAGAAGAGATCAGCCTAGGCAGCACAGGGGACCTGCTCTCTAAAAAAATACAAAATTAGCCAGGCGTGGTGGCATGTGACTGTAGTCTCAGCTACTGAGAAGGCTGAGGTGGCAGGATTGCTTGAGCCTCGAAGACAGGCTTCAGTGAGCCACAATTGTACTGCTCCAGCCTGGACGACAAAGTGAGACCCTGTCCTAAAAATAAAAACTAAAGATTAAAAATTAGGAATCTATTCTGCTTGTATTTTAAAACTTTAACCAAAAAATGTTATTAGCTCTGTGGTTGAATTACATGTATCAAAAAGATGTATCTAAATCAAGCACTTGGCACTTTTTATAAAAAGGTATTATAAATGTTAAACATTTGTTCAAACACAATTATCTTCTCATTATACCTCTCACCTCCTGACTCAAACTAATAATGATAAAAGATTAAATTCAGCAATCTTGACCTGGCACAGTGGCTCACACCTGTAATCCCAGCACTTTGGGAGGCTGAGGCAGGTGGATCGTGATGTCAGAAGATTGAGACCATCCTGGCCACCATGGTGAAACCCCATCTCTACTAAAAATACAGAAATTAGCTGGGTGTGGGGGTTTGTGCCTACAATACCAGCTACTTAGGAGGCTGAGACAGGAAATCACTTGAACCCGGGAGGTGGAGGCTGCAGTAAGCCCGGATTGCACCACCGCACTCCAACCTGGGCGACAGTGAGATTCTTATCTCAAATAAATAAATAAATAAAATAAAAATAAATTCAGCAGTCTTTAATAGAGTATCTTATACTTGGACATCTCCATTGGAAAACTAAAATCCTTTCTTTTAAAGTCAGTGATTGGCTGGGTGCAGGGGCTCACATGTGTAATCCCAGCAGTTTGGGAAGCCGAGGCTGGCGGATCACGAGGTCAGGAGTTCAAGACCAACCTGGCCAACACAGTGAAACCCTTCTCTACTAAAATTACAAAAATTAGCAGGGCATGGTGGCACATCCCTGTAATCCCAGCTACTTGGGAGGCAGGAGAATTGAAGTCAGGAAGCGGAGGTTGCAGTGAGCTATCGCGCCATTGCAATTCAGCCTGGGTGACAGTCTTGTCTCAAAAAAAAGTCAGTGATTTTAGCAAATTTAGATAAGAAACTGTCATCTTCACAGGCAAAACTGCTGACAAGAATTGGACCAGCTATCTTTCTGTAAGCCAGAGGATGTATTTTAAAAACAAAGCAAAGCTGGGTACAGTGGCAAGTGCCTGTAGTCCTAGCTACTCAGGAGACTGAGGCAATAGGAGTGCCTGAGCCCAGGAGTTCAAGGCTGCAATGTGCTGTTATTGTACCTGTGAATAGTACAATAGTACTATAGTACACAGTCTTCCATTTCTTTGTTTTTGATTTTTTTTTAAAAGCAATGAAAAACCTAAGTGAGGGGAGTTGTAGATTAATTGCCAAAAAATAGGTATAATTATACCCAAACTCATTTACTGTACATATGGTTCAGTTTTCACATATTGGGATTAAATTGTTCCTTACAAGTCATTGGGCTGTGTCATGTAAGTAATGCTTGAATTACCTCAAAAATGTTTCTGCCAGGTGGTTAATCTAAACAGTGTAAAAGTAACAGTTATAGGAAGGAGCTCTCTACCTCCTACCTGAGTCTACTGCATCTCTGGTTAATCTTCACAATTGAGACAAAATCTTATTTCCTACAATTTTCCCCTATTAAAGTATTTCACTGGGTTTTCTAGGAGAAATTGAATCTGTCACATGTTAGCTATCATATTCCTGGCCAGCCCTCCACGTTCTCTGTTCAGATTAAACGATCCTGGTTTCTCCCTTCTACAAGTCAGGCAGCCAGTCCCAGCAACTGTGGTAAGAGTAAGGGACCTTATCTAGGTGTATTTCTTTGAATCCTAATCTAAATTCTAAAAAGATCGTATGATACCTCTCTACCTGCAAAACACTTTGCGTTTTCAGTACAACCTGTTTTGTTTTCCTTCCCAGGTGCATGTCTCAGTAAACAATGCTTAGTTCATCTTCCGTGTGCATTTCGTCTTAATCCTCTCAGTTATTTAGCTTTGGTCCTGTCTTCCTGTCTTTTGCAATTGATCCCTAAAGCTGTATTTTAGAAGCTAGAATTTCAGATTTTTCTTAGAATGAGGAAATTCTAGAACCTAAAAATAGCATTTAGTAATCTAGTTGTTTATGTCTTCACCTTAATGTTCACTTCTCAGAACACTTTGAGTGTGAGAACATAATATATAAATATTTAGATGCTCAGCGAATGTTAGTTATTAAAACTGCTAACAGTGTTTTATTAGTATATATTTATTTTTAAAAAATTTAAATAATAAGCAGTACAGCTCAATAAACCTCTCAAGTATGTAGTTAAAATAAGAAATAACATTTAAAATAAGCCTGATCAAAGCCTTCTCGTAAATTCATCAACTGAGGTCTTGTATGGCAGGTTACAGGTACTGAAAACAACTGTCAAATTTGCTGCTTCTAAATCAACATGTTCCAAACTATGTTCCTTGGAATACTAGAAAGAATTTTTCATGGTTAAATACATTTAGAAAATGTTTGGTATTTTTGGTCCCACATATTTAATCTACTATAGACAAAAAGGTAGGGAAATTATTTGTCTACAATTTTAGCTTTCTCTCAATTTTATTCTCTCTCAATTGCGATCCTATTCAGTATGAATGAAGCCATAGAGAACAGAAATAAGGGACTTAACCACTAGGTGGTGGTAAACATCGGTGATAAAGTACAGCATTTCAATGTTAATTTAAGGTCCTGAGATGGAAATGAAATGATGGTGTTTGAAATGCCTAAAACTGTGCTTTTCTTGAGGAATATTACTCTTATTGCACAAGCTGGAGTGCAATGGTGCGGTCTCTGCTCACCGCAAACCCCTCCTCCCAGATTCGAGCAGTTCTCCTGCCTCAGCCTCCTGAGTAGCTAGGATTACAGGCATGCGTCACCACACCAGATAATTTTATCTTTTTAGTAGAGACGGGGTTTCTCCATGTTGGTCAGGCTGGTCTGGATCTTCTGACCTCTGGTGATCTGCCTGCCTCGGCCTCCCAAATTTCTGGGATTACAGGCATGAGGCACTGCGCCCAGCCAAAACTGTGGTTCTTTTTTTTTTTTTTTTTTTTTTTTGAGACAGAGTTTCGCTCTTGTTACCCAGGCTGGAGTGCAATGGCGCGATCTCGGCTCACCGCAACCTCCGCCTCCTGGGTTCAGGCAATTCTCCTGCCTCAGCCTCCCGAGTAGCTGGGATTACAGGCACACGCCACCCTGACCAGCTAATTTTTTTTATATTTTTAGTAGAGACGGGGTTTCACCATGTTGACCAGGATGGTCTCCATCTCTTGACCTCATGATTCACCCGCCTCGGCCTCCCAAAGTGCTGGGATTACAGGCTTGAGCCATTGCGCCCGGCCAACTGTTAAACTTTGGCGTCCACAGGAATCACCCTGAGTGTTTGTTTAAAATATAGGTATACTGGTTCTGTAGGTTTGGGGTGAGTTTTTGAACAAGCTGTGGTTATGATGGGATAGTCAGTGGCATTCACTTTGGAATATACTGGCCTAAAGAGGTTTCATATGTTGGACCTTAGGTTGGACTGTTGTAAAAGTAAGGCATCGAGAAGTTATTTCTTAGTCTTTTTACCTTGGGCATTTTTTAGAATTATGCATCTGGTTTTTCCTGAGTTTAATATCAGTAAATAGGAATTGCATTAAGAAATTGAAAAACACAGCCTCATAAATAACAAGTAATAGGCCAGCATTTTTATTGATGTTCATAAGGGATGGTAATTGTTTATGCCATTCAAAGCTTTTACCTAACATTTTTTATTTACATTTATTTTTAAGTGAGTTGTGTAAAGAAATTACCAAAGATTGGGGCTCTGAAGAAGTACATAGGTACATGTTATTTGTTTTAAATGTCAAAGGAGTATGAAGGACATGTAATTATCATTTTCTAAAAAACTGAAATAGAATAATCAAAAGGGTACAGAAATACCTCTATATTTATGTGTGTTCTTACAGTCCTAAGGTGAATCTTCTTGTAAAATGATCGCTTTTTTGATTTATAGTTACTTTTTAACTTTCAGTGACTTTAATAAATACTAAAACTAAAAATCAGTGAGAGCAAAAACAAGTGAAATCTATTGCCTTTTCACCTAGAGGTATAGCCACACACAGGCTTTGTTCCATATGTGGATGGTAAGTGCTATTAAAAATCAGGGCAATTACTTTTACATATGATTTCAGTAAAGAGAATACCAAAAAGGTCATCCTTATTAGATAAGAAGTTCCATTTTAATACCTGAATTCTAATAAATGGATTGCATTGTTTCCTTTTCTAGAAACAGTAGCTCAAGAGCACATGGATCCTGGGAACTGAAGGTATGGTATTGGTAGGAGATCAGACAGCAGTATTCAGTTAAAATATCAAGGTGTAGTTCATTCATTAATGGCCATGCTTTGACTTTATTTAAGATGGAAAAGTTTTGTCCTCAGTAGAAAATGCAGCTCCTACTATACTTTGAGAAAGTTACCAGGCCCTGTGAAAATTTATTTGAGTGGTTATCAGAGTAAAAGGGAGTTCTGTGACTGTCATATATGAATTGAAGGCAGTATCTAGATGTCAAGGTCCACGTGAGCTAGCTAACCTAGGCTGTACCACTGTGGTACTCTTAGAAACTGCCTGTCTGACCACAATGCTGCAGTAGTGGCAGAAGGAAGGCATCAGGAGACCATTTTTAAACAGTTGTTTGTATATGAGGTACAAAACTCAAGAACTGTGTAAAAGGCAAGTACAAGTACTGTTTTCTGCAGAAATTGGGGGAGATACTGAGCACAGAAGAATAACCAAAGTGCTTCTCAACAATAACTTCTGTGAAACTATGTTTTCTGAATTCTTCAAATTCTTTTCTGATTTTATAAGTATATATTACACCTCCCTGCTTTTTTTGCTCATACATTAATATTTTCTAGCATTAGCAAGACATAGGTAGCAGCATTCATTAGCTCACAGTTTTTAAGGGTGTTGTTTGCTTGTTTATTGTTTCTTTGTTGTTATTTTAATGCTAGAAAAAAATTAAACTCATCTACTTTATGTTCTAATTTGCTAGAAGATGTGATATATGAAAGTATATAATATCATTTTTTTCCTCTCTTTGTCCACAAAGCCTATCTGGGTCAGGTGTAGTGGCTCACACCTGTAATCCCAGCACTTTGGGAGGCTGAGGTGGGCAGATCACTTGAGGTCAAGAGTTCAAGACCAGCCTAGCCAACATGGTAAATCACTGTCTCTACTGAAAAAAAAAAAAAAAATACAAAAAAACTAGCCAGTATGGTGGCAGTCACCTGTAATCCCAGCTACTAAGGAGAGCTAAGGCAGGAGAATCACTTGGAGTAATCCCAGTTTAGGAAGCTGAGGCAGAGGTTGCAGTGAGCCAAGATTTCACTACTGCACTCCAGCCTGGGTGAAAGAGCAAGACTTTATCTCAAAAATAAAAGTGAAATAAAACAAAGCCTATTCATTGTGTTGGGTTTTGGCCCTAGGAGATAATTTTTACATTCTTTTTTTTTTTTTTTTTTGAGACGGAGTTTCGCTCTTGTTACCCAGGCTGGAGTGCAATGGCGCGATCTCGGCTCACCGCAACCTCTGCCTCCTGGGTTCAGGCAATTCTCCTGCCTCAGCCTCCCAAGTAGCTGGGATTACAGGCGTGCGCCACCATGCCCAGCTAATTTTTTGTATTTTGCGTAGAGACGGGGTTTCACCATGCTGACCAGGATGGTCTCGATCTCTTGACCTCGTGATCCACCCGCCTCGGCCTCCCAAAGTGCTGGGATTACAGGCTTGAGCCACCGCGCCCGGCCAATTTTTACATTCTTACATAATTTCTCCACTGGCACAAAAGACTTCTTCCCTCTTCTATATTAGTACATTCATAACTTAATGTAAGTGCGAGCATGATCATTTGAAGAAGGTAGAGAAGAAGATTATAATCTGTTGCTTGGAGGACTGACTTTAGAAACAATCTACAGTAGCTGCTGAGAGTACTGGACAGGGTGAGCTGCTTTGGCAATGTCAAGACTAAACCAACAGTGGCAAAAAAAGAGTGTACTAGCAAAGATAGCACCTACTTTTGGTTTATTATCACCAACTTCTACCAGTATTTATCTACCATCAGGTACCATCTTGGCTTATTTCTTTCACCGGCAATTTCTAACAGGGTTTATCTCCTAATAATTTTAGCCTAAATCTAGGAATCATAGGCAATAAGGAGTCTATACCAGGTACTGTAATGTCATCCCTACGTCTTATTTACTATGTTAACTTAAAGGAGGTATTTCACACACAAGAAAAATGGAAGTAGATCTCCCTTACATCATCCTTAAAGATTAGCAACATGCCTGGAATACCCAACTTCTACCAATTAGGTTTTAGCTATTTGTAACAAGAATTTATCATGTCTTCTAGATCTTGTTGATTTTATTAGCCTTCAGTTCCCAGAAAGTGGGTTTCATATATGGTACCCACATTGCCTTCTTGGGTCTGTTTTCTCATCTAGAAAATAAGAAATAATAATGAGTAGTGTAAATGCAAGCCACTGCAAACCTCCTCCCCCGGTGTTCTATAAAAATATCCTTGAAAACATTAAATAGGAAGAAAATTCATGTCAATCATAGAAACTTAGGTAAAAATAGTGGAAACTAGAATTTCTACTAAATCGAAATTTAGTAGAATACCAGTAAGGAGTAGGATTTTTAAAAATGGCTGACTCCAATTTGACATCAGAACATCTTGTTAATAAAACAAGATGACACCATAACCTCCCATCTTCTAAGACTCCTTATTAACTTAACATATGCAAAAGCTATACTATTAATTTGAGACAGCTATTGAGAGTCTTGTCATAATAGGCTCCTTTCAGCATTCCTTCACTAGTGGCCCTGAAGCTGCACTATGTTGGAGGTTTTGTTGACTAAGAGAACCACATCTGGCATTCACCTCCACAGGGGAGTCATAAAAGATCCTGCCTCTGACTAGAAGAGTATGAATGGCAAAGGTGACATAACCAGCACAAAAAGACCTATTAGCTTCTGCACATCAGCTGGTCTAAATCAGCTGATACTTACAGATGGGGAGCAGGGGGTACGGAATGTTCTTTTTCAGCTTCTTTGACTTGAGAACTTTTATCTTATTGCAAGGAAGTCCCTTACCCTCTTCTATCCTAGATCTGACAGACCTGGGATTTCCTGAGGGAATGAAATGAGTCTAGCACCTCTGACCACCTGCTGGGTATTATATCAGCACTTACTGGGTAGACTGAGAAAGAGCTGAAAGCAATATTCCGAGTCTGATAGTTCTCTGCAATTGGCCTCGATAACCTCATTGATAAATAAGTAACTAAATGGGCAAAAAAATTGAACAAGCACTTCACAAAAGACCAAAAGAGATGGCAGGGTTTTTGTTTGGTGAGGGAGGGTTCTTTTGTTTTGTTTTGGGGTTTCGTTTTGTGTTTTTGGCAGAGGACAGGAGGATTGGGTGGATTCCTTTTGTAAAGAAATATTAAAATATTCTTTTTAATTTGACAGTTAAATTTAAGAATCTTTTAAAACTCAGAATGTTCAACCATATTAGTCATTAATGAGCTGCACATTAAAACTACAGTAAGATAGCCTAACAGTGGTATGAATAGCAAGAATTAAAATGTTGACAATACTAAGTAATGGTGACAGTGTGAAGCAATAAGAACTGCTGGTGCAAGTGTAAGTTGGCTCAACCACTTGGGAAAATGTTTGACAGTATCTACTAAGGTTGAACATATGTACCCCCTCAACTGAGCAATTCCACTTCAAGCATATATCCAATAAAGATGTGTACGTATATGTACCAAAAGATACATAGAAAAATGTTCTTACTATTATTCACAGTAGCCTCAAAGTGGAAACAATCCCAATGTCCATGAACAGAATACATATAACGCTCTATAGCAAGGAAATGAGCTAACTCTTGCTACACTTAACGATTTGAAGGAATCTCACTAACATAATGTTTAACAAAAGCAACCAGCCAACAAAAGATGTGCTGTTGTATTCCCACTTACAGAGTTCAGAAACAAGCAAAACATACCTTTGAGCAGATGAAATGGGGAAGGTCACAAAGGGAGTTATGGTGTGCTGGTGATCTTGTCTTTCTTGACCAGGATGGGGATAACTGATCGTCTTTTGAGCTGTATTCTATGGAGTATGCGTTTTTTATTTATCTTTTCCTTCGATTAAAGTTTTACTTTCTTAGTGAATAAAGCAAAAATCAGCATGAGGCTGGTGAAACGGACAGTTCTGCAGAATGAGAGAAGAGCAATGTCCTGAAGCATTTAGAAAGAAGGACTTTGTTCTTCCAGTGCTTATAGAACAAGAAATATTAGAAAAGATCTGCTTTTGCTCCCCCTATGATGCAGTAGGGTATTATGATAGCAAGACGGCAGGAGAGTAACAGTGAGAAAAGAAAAGGAGACGCTAAATTAATATTTGTGTCAGAGATAATAAATAGTCATGGCACTAAAGAAAACTGAATCCACGATGAACAGTGAATACTGAACTACTTTTCAGAATCCTATGGGTTCTCATGAGCCCACAAAGGGAAGATGGAAGGGGGTTCCCCCACTTCTTGTTCATTATCCAGATCAGAAATAACCTTCATCGATGTTATATATTGTGCTTTAAAAGCTTTCCTTTAAAGGATTCTGCAGTGTAAATAAGTTAGGATGAGCAGAAAGCACCAGAGCAGAAGGTAAAAAGCATCCTCCAACGAATATAGCAAGAGAAAAGGTGCAGGTCAAAAAGGCTGATTACAGAGACTTATCATTTGACTAATAGAGGTTCCCAATAAACAATTACCTGCTTTAATAGAAGAAACAATGTTGACCTAAAAAATTTTAAAAAGCACAAGACTGAAGATCCTCTTCTACATATTTTAAATGCCATGTGGAATGGGGCAATGTCTGCTGTTTTGTAGCCCAGGATTTTTCTACTCATCCTTATTGTAAAGGTAACAGTCATTCTGGGATAGACAATGTACTGCTCATTTGCCATTTCTGGAAAAATAATTAATCACTACACTCCCAAAATGAGTTCAAAATTAAGAATAAAAGAATCAAAATTAAGAATAAAAGAATAAGGAAAGAAAGGCTAGTTGGTGAACATTGAAATCATCACTGAAACTACTAGAATAATAAAGATAATTATAAATTTCATTTTTTAAAAAAAGGTTTATTATATGATTTATCTATTACAAAATTTTTCAGTGGGGTTTATAACCCTTGGTTAAGTTAATGAAGGCCAGGAAGGAGTGTTAGTTTCTTTTTTTCAGGGGGCAGAGGCAGATAAGGTGTAAAAATCCTTCTGTTTTGTAAAGAAATATTAAAATTAATTTTTTTACTTTGATAATTAAATGTAAGATTAAGAATCTTTTGAAATCTGTTAAGGTGGTTGAAAATAAAATTAATAACAATGTCTCCTCTTCAAATTCTTGAACAATACAAAAGTGAGATTGTATGGATGACAAATGTCAAAAAAAAGCACATAAACTGTTCGAACTGTTTAAATTCTAAACACAAAATGAAAGTATTTCTTTCACCCAAGAGACTTACCTTTAAATCCAATTCTGTCACACACACTTAACCCAAAAAGTACCTCAGAGTACAATTTAAGGAGAAGTTATAAGGCTAAATAACAGGAGCATAGTGTCTGATAAAATTACAATTACTAGTGAAGACAACGAGCCCTGACACTTAAATGCAGGCTTCTATAGGATTAAAATGTGAAAGTTCAAAGGCCTTTACAATACTGTAAGTATTGTGATGGAAACCTAAACATGTTCCGTGAACCATCACAACACAAATAGGGGGAGAAATTATCCTCAAGAAATGAAAAGTAATAAAGCAAAATTAGTATGTACAGAAAAAATATAATTACCTTTTCTCAAATGAAATAGTTTACAAATCCATCAGATAGCAATGTCGCATGACAAAAGCAGCATAGAGGACCCAGAAAGATCTCTTAGATTTTTGAATATTAGCTGATTTAGAGTATTTGTAGCAGGATAAAAGAAACACTTCCAACATGTTCTTTCCAGCCTCTTTGTTTGAAGTACTTTGGTCTGATTGCAAGGACATCTCTTGCCATCTTCTACCCTAAGCCTAGATCCTATGGGCCTCCTTGGATTCCTTAGGAATTAAATGGGTCTGATATTCAGTACCCACCTGCTGTACATTAGTTCAGCATCTGAATGGCCTGTAATAGCTGAAAGCAATCGTTAGAGCCTGACAGTTTCCTTGCAGTGCATTTTAAAGGGCAAAAGTTACACATGGTAATAAAACTAAAAAATACTAATTAAATTATAGTCCCTTGAAAAATAATTTAGAAGCCTTCTAAACAGTGTTTTGTCAAAAAGGTCCAGTAAAATTGAGTGAAAACAAAATGGCAAATAAGAAGATGTGTTTAAAGCTATGCTGAAAGGCAAACTGATAGCCACTATTATATAGAACGTGAAAATGAATGAATTAGACATGTAACACAAGGGAAAAAAGTAATGCGGATGAGACTAATTAGAAATAAATCAAAAGAAGGCAAATAAACAGACAACCTCCTGGAAAATGCATTTTTTAAAAAAATCAAAATCAGAAATGATAATTAAAACCAGAAGAGATTATTAAAAAACTAAATGCCATCCTTAATTCTCTATTTTAGTTCAAATACTTGCTATGAAATATTCAGTATGCCACCAGCACAGTGGCTCAAACCTGTAATCCCAACACTTTGGGAGGCCGAGGCAGGCAGATCATGAGGTCAAGAGATTGAGACCATCCTGGCCAACATGGTGAAACCCCAACTTTACTAAAAATACAATAATTAGCTGGGTGTGGTGGCACACACCTGTAGTTCCAGCTACTCGAGAGGCTGAAGCAGGAGAATTGCTCGAACCCAGGAGGTGGATGTTGCAGTAAGGGGAGATCACGCCACTCCACTCCAGCCTGGTGACAGAGTGAGACTCCATCTCAAGATATATATATATATATTCAGTACACAAGTTTAGAAAACCTACAAAATTCAAACAGCTCAGTAACCAAAGAAAAAATATAGTAACCAGTGAATTATATCTCCTCCAGTGAGTCCTGATCACTTATGCATTCTCCCAAACTTTTAAGAAACACATTACTTCCAAGGTATATCAGTTTTCTCTTGCAGACAGAAAAAGATGAGTGTATACCACATTAAATTTTGTACAGTTATTGTTACCCTGACACCAAAACTTTGAAAAGACAAAAATCAAAGTTATAGATTGTTCTTTTACCTATGAATATGGATGCAAACAAACCTAAATAAAATATTAGAAATATAAATCATGTGTTCAAAGAACAACTTACCAAGTAGGGTTTATCTTTTGATGAAAGAGCAGTTCCCACTGAGGGAGGAAAAACTGTCAATACACTTTTTTTGAGGGGGGGACAAGGTCTCACTTTGTTGCTCAGGCTGCTCTCAAATTATAATACACATCTCAGTATAGTCACAATGAGGTCTGTTTGCCCAAATTGGTTGTTCATTTGTGATCATATGACTATCATGGATTCTTTGGATTATGCATGATTAGTTTGAAACAATCACTAGCTGGAAGGATGGGACTAGCCTGAGTTGTTGAAATGAATCAGTATCTAGCCTTGTTCCCAACCTCATGACTGCAGTATAATGGAGAAGGTATGGAAAGCATGTTGGTAAGGCAAACACAATGTCTAAAACTGCTTATTTGCTAGATTTATTGCCAGGCACTGGGCAAGTGACTTTACATATCTCAGAACTCTATGATGTTAGTACTATTTTTCCTGTTTTATCAACAGGAAGCTGAAGTACATTCAGAAAATAAAGTGACTTGCTCAAGAAACAGCCAGCAAATGGGGAAGCTGGGCTTCAGATACAGGCAGACTTAAAATTGATGCCCAGTCTCTTAACCACTACACTAAATATCAATGGTCATAATGAAGATTACAGACGCTACCACATGCACACACTAATCGAATATTATGTAACACCAAATTCTTCCAAAACTATGGGATAGAATGGAAATAATGCTTACTATTTAGAGAAAGCAAACAGAATACAAAATTGCATATAATGTGGTTAATGATTTTTTTTAAAAAGCTAGAATGGATTTGAAAGAGCAGCCTGGGCACTGTGGCTCATGCCTGTAATCCCAGCAATTTGGGAGGCTGAGGCAGTGGCTCATGCCTGTAATCCCAGCACTTGGGAGTCTTGGCGGATCACCTGATGTCGGGAGTTTGAGACCAGCCTGACCAACATGGAGAAATCCCATCTCTACAAAAAATACAAAATTAGCCAGACATGGTGGTGCAGGTGGTAATCCCAGCTGCTCAGGAAGCTGAGGCAGGAGAATCACTTGAACCTGGGAAGTGAGCCAAGATCACGCCAGTGCACTACAGCCTGGGCAGCAAGAGCAAAACTCCCTCTCAAAAAAAAAAAAAGAAAAAGAAAGAAGAAAGAAAGAAAGAAAAGAAGAAAGAAGAAAGAAAGAAAGAAAGAAAGAAAGAAAGAAAGAAAGAAAGAAAGAAAGAAAGAGAAAGAAAGAAAAGAAAAAGAAAGAGTCTTATGGGCGTATTTGCTTTTCACTATTTTCATTTTTCCTTGGTGAACATTTGCACTTTAAAAAAAATCTAAAAATTATCCTGTATGCCCTACTAAATTGTGGTTTTTATGAGCAAAGCCTGTGTTTTATTTTTGTAACCTCAAACACAGCTATGCACCTTACAATAATAGGCACAAAATCAATTTTTATCCATTTGGATTACAACATAATGGATTCCTATGTGTGTCTTCTGCAGAGATTCTGTAAACAAATGTGTATTCTCTATAGATATTGCAATAATTATTTAGGTACTACCTTTTCAAATTGAAGTTTTACTTAGGCTTATTTTTAAAGATTATGCTAATTTTTATTTTAATGTTGTGTTTTTGTTGTTTTCTACAATTCTACTAGTGCCTAGTCCACAGTCCAAATACAAATCCAGATGATTTTTTGAATAATAAATGACACTTGTTAAACTCTTACTATATCACTACTGTTCCAAGCATTGTGAGATATTTTCCCATTTAGCAATCTAACAGTTCTGTGAAATTAATACTGTGAGGCACAGGAAGGTTAAATGGCTTCTGACAGGACACATAGCCAGTGGAGCTGGGATTAATGCTCAACAAATATGACTCCATGGCCTCACTTAAGTTCCCACGTTGTGATACTCTGGTTTATCTTCAGATCATATAAATCTTTTGCCTTTTACTGAAGATTTCTGTGGAGAGGAACAGTTAGGAGTTTTTACCCAAGTTTTTGAGGTCTCTTGTTTAATTTTCTTTTAAGTTTACATGCTGTTTAATTCAACCATTGTTCTGGGTACTGTTTGTTTTTTAAGAAAGAAATATAAAATCTTTATGTTATAAATAGACCATGTAATTGTGAAAACATTTTTATTCCATTTTATGACTCCTTGAAAGAATGAGGTGGCAGGAAAAGATAAGAAAAGTATAACTGTGATGAGAGGATGTGAAAGCAGGAGAAAGGATTACAGATGGCAGGATTAAGAGGTGACTTAGTGACTTTGGGGTCAAAGTGTTGGTTCCTTTTTCACCTTGGTTGTACAAGTTAATTCAACAATAATATATTTGAACATGTATGTACTAGCTGCCAAGGACATAATAGTGAAGAGAAAGAAAAAAAGATGACTTATTTGCATTATATAATAGCTTATAAAATTATTACATGCTATTATAACTTTATAATGTAGTTTGAAGTAATAGTTTACAGTGAGGTCAGCTGCCACTTGAGTAAAGCAGGCTGACTTCTCCCAAACATATCAATTTTAGAGGATTCACAAGAACAGAGGAATTCCCCTTTTCTGTCATCCTTAATTTGTCCACACCCAATTCTGATTTGGGGTTCGTTTTAAAGGGTTTTATTGTTGTGTTATTGGAGATAAAGATTACAGTGTCGTCTACACTGCTTAAGCGTAAGATTTGAGAATTCTTGATTAATGCAAACACTCTCATACTGACTTTTGGAGAATATTCCCATGGGTCTATTGTGTTTCTGTTTGTCTTGTAAGCAGAGGCACTATCTTTTTTAATGATTTTATAAAGTAAACAGTCTCAGAAGACAGATAGTTTCTCCCTCTGGAGCAAAAGACAAGTTCTATCCAGTAAAATTAAGATGATGTTTCCTTCCAGGGCAAAGGGCCAGCAGACTTACAGCTCTTGGTGAAAGATTGAGGCTCCTTAAGCTCGGTGTTCTTCCATTCTAGCACACAGTGCTGCATGCATGGCATCCACTCGGGCCCCTCTGCATTACCCCTGTAAGACCTGGGGGGTGACAGGAGCCAAGGCAGACATGCAGCTCAAGCCGCTTACTGTGTTGTGGATAATGAAATCCTTTGTCTCTGATGCAGGAGACGGTGGCAGGCTTTTTATCTTGCAAGTAGGATAACATTTCAGACCCTTCACAGTTCTTGACAATCGCATCCCTTCAAGATATAGATCATTTTTATTGGGGCAGCAAGTTCCCTCATGCCCCTTTCCCATCAATCTCACAAGAATCTCCTTTTTCTGATTTCATTCACACTAGATAGTGTTGCATTTTCTAGAGCATCACCTACATGGAATCATACCGTATACAGCTGTCGCTTGGTAATTGCAAAGGAATCCACTGATGCTCAAATGGATAAGTCATATAAAATGATTGTAGGCCAGGTACAGTGACTCATGCCTGTAACTCCAGCGTTTTGGGAGTCCGAGGTGGGTGGATTGCTTGACCTCAGGAGTTTGAGACCAGCCTAAGCAATATGGTTAAACCCCATCTCTACCAAAAGAAAAAAGAAAGAAAAAGAAAATTAGCCTGGCATGGTGGCTCATACCTGTAGTCCCAGCTACTTGGGGGACTGAGGTGAGAAGATCACTTGAGCCCAGGGGGGCAGAGATTGTGCCACTGCACTCCAGCCTGGGTAACAGAGCAAGACCCTGTCTCGAAAGGAAATAAAAATAAAATGGTGTAGCATTTGCATATAATTTATGCACATTTTCTTGTTTGCTTTATCTGTAGATTACTTACAATACCTAGTAAAATGTAAATGCTTTGTAAGCAGTTGTTATACTGTATTGCTAAGGAAATAATGACAGGAAAAAAGTCTGTATGTGTTCAATGCAGGCACAACCATCCATTTTTTTTTTTCACATATTTTCAAACTAGGCTGGTTGAATCCACAGATGTAGAACCCAAGGATACGGAAAGCTGACTGTGTACTCATTTGTGTTTATCTGCTTTCACTCAGTATGAGGTCTGTGAAATTCATACATGCTGTCGTGCATATCAATGGTTCATTCCTTTTCATGGCTGAAGAGTAGTCTATTGTAAAAATAGCAGTTGTAGCATTAGTCATTCACTTGTTTAGCTTTATCATATATAAGACATTGGGAATCAAACATTGTTTTGACTAGATTCTATTACCTTTTTATGAAGAGTCTTTATTTCTATTCTAGCAGGTGCTTAGCTTGTTTGGACCCCCATTTCCTCTTCTGCAGTTGGCAGCCACTGGATTTCTGTTGGAGTTTTCAGCTTTCCAGTTATTATTTTCCATCACCACCACCTCTGGTAGTCTCCTTTGCACATGCACAGCCAAAGAGTCAGCCCAAAAAATTGAGTGAGGTTTATCCTAGATGTTGGGACTCCTTGTTTTTGGCTCTATCCCTTTTGGGGTATGCTCCCTTGCTCTCATATTGCTTAGGCATCCCCAGTTCGTGCCCACTGACTCAAGCCAGTAAGACTGCACTTTTCTGCTTGAGTTCTAGCATCACTATGCTGAGGTAAAGTTTCATAAACATGAATCTCACCCAGTGTGATTCTCTTCCTTCAATGTTTACTCCCCTTGGTTTCTGCCTGCTTTTGATTCTACAAGTACCTTCAATTAGTTCATATATATGTCAATTACCAATTAGTTCACATATATATGAACCAATCGAATATATATATGTTCCCCAGAGTTTATAATTATTATAGAACATATAGTCTGATAAAAGCTCCTCTCTCATTTTCAGAATCAGAACCCTGTGTAGTGCATTTTTATTCCTTTATTTCAAAATTTCTGTGACATTTTACTTTGGATGTATCTCTTACAAGCAACATGTGACTAGATTTTGCTTTTTGTGAAATCTGATAGTCTGTCATTCATTAGATCAGTTTAACCCATTTACATTCATTGTGATTAATGACATTTAGATTTACTTATTTACTCATTCATTCATTTAGAAGTGTGGTCTTGCTGTGTTGCCCAGGCTGGTTTTGGACTCCTGGACTCAAAAGTGATCCTCCTGCCTCATCCTCCAGAATAGCTGGGACTTCCAGTGTGTGCCATCGAGCCTAGCTATTTTTTGTTGTTGTTTGATTTTTAAGACAGAATTTCACTCTTGTTGCACACGTGGGAATAAGAGTGAAATGGCACAATCTCGGCTCACTGCAACCTCCGCCTCCTGGTTTCAAGCGATTTTCCTGCCTCAGCCTCCCAAGTAGCTGGGAATACAGGTGTGTACCACCATTCCTGTATTTTTAGTAGAGACGGAGTTTCACTATGGTGGTCAGGCTGGTCTTGAACTCCTGACCTCAAGTGATCTGCCCACCTCGGCCTCCCAAAGTGTTGGGATTACAGGCGTGAGCCACCGTGCCTGGCCTATCATGCCTAGCTCTAGCATTTATTTTTTACCATTTTATTTTATGTGTTTATCATTATTTATATTTGCTTCTTCAGTTTTGGTCTTCTGCCAGGTTGATAAGGTTTTCTATTATCCCCCCACTTTAATGTTCTCCTTACTTGAAACAACTTTCTTCCAAACAAGAAAAGGATGTTATTTTGTTTACTCATTAACTGATTCCTACATTTCCTTTTATCGTTGTCTGGAAATTCAGTATCAACATTTTTATCATAAAATACATTTTTAAAAAAATCAGTATTCAAACATGACAATTTTATGCCCATCATTGTTTCTTCTTACACAAAACAATTTTATTGGTATTCAGTTCACATACGTAAAAATCACCATTGTATTTTGCATCTAACTTCTTGCCCTTACATTCACTTTTCCTCTTGAAATCTGTAGTGGTTATTTCAGTGAGATGTCACTGGAGTTTTGTTCATTTTGTTTGCAAATGCCTTTACTTTGCTTTCACTCTTAGATAATAGCTTTTGGCTGAGTATAGAATTCTGCATTCGGAGTTACTTTCTCTTAGCAATTTGAAACGATTATTCCATTGCATCCTGTCACTTATTTTTCTCATTAGAAATCTTATTAGTCTAATTTTTATACCTTTATGGTTAATTATTTTTCCCTCTTTGATAACTGTAATTTTTCTTATCCTGCAGTTTTACTCTTATGTGTCTACATATGAGTTTGTATTATATCCTGCTTGGTACAAAATGTACTTTTACTCCAAGGGGTTGTTCTTCAGTTTTGGAAAGTTCTCTGCTCCTATCTCTTCAAATATTGCTTCTTTGTAATTTTCTCTATTTTCTTCTTTTGAAAGTTTATTAGACAGTTGGAGCTTCTCTGTCTGTTGTCTGTGCCACTTATTTTCTCACTTATTTTCCAAAGTCTCTTTGTTGCATTTTACATTATTTCCTCAGTAATGCCTTAAAATATAGTAATTCTCTCTGAGACTGTGTGAGGTCTAGAATGTCCAATGCGTCTTTAAATTGGTATGTTCTAACTTTTTGAACTCTTTTATTTTATTTATTTTTAAAAATGTTTGTGTTTTTAGAGACAGGGTCTCACTGTGTTGCCCAGGCTGGAGTGCTGTGGCTATTGATGGGACCAATCATAGTGCTACATCCTTAAACTTCTGGCCTCCCACCATCCTCCTGCCTCTGCCTCCCAAACACCTGGGACTACAGGCACACACCACTATGTCCAGCAAATTTTAAATAAACTATTTCTACCTATTCTTGGATCATTTAAGCCTGATTTTGTTTCATAATTTATTCTTTTTAAAAATTTATGTGGCCCAGCACAATGGCTCCCACCTGTAATCCCAGCACTTTGGGAGGCCGAGGTGGGCTGATCACCTGAGGTCAGGACTTCGAGACCAGACTGGCCAACATAGTGAAACCCCTTCTCTACTAAAAATACAAAAATCAACCAGGCATGGTGGCATGCGCCTGTAATCCCAGCTACTTGCGAGGCTGAGACAGGAGAATCACTTGAACCCGGGAGGCGGAGGTTACAGTGAGCTGAGATTGTGCCACTGCCCTCCAGTGTGGGTGACAGAACAAGACTCCATCTCAAAAAAAAAAAAATTATATTATTGCTTCAACTCACTTTTTGAGGATTCTAAACATATATTATCATTCTTTTTTTCTTTTTTTCTTTTTTCCTGAGATGGAGTCTTGCTCTGTTACCCAGGCTGGAGTGCGGTGGCAAGATCTCGGCTCACTGCAACGTCTGCCTCCCAGGTTCAAGCAATTCTCCTGCCTCAGCCTCCTGAGTAGCTGGCATTACAGGCACATGCCATCCAACCCAGCTAATTTTTGTATTCTTAGTAGAGACAGGGTTTCACCACATTGACCAGGGTCATCTCAAACTCTTGACCTCGTGATCCCTCTGCCGCAGCCTCCCAAAATTCTGGGATTACAGGCTTGAGCCACTGCACTGAGCCCATGTATTTTCATTCTGTAGATTGTCCTATTTCAGTTTAATCTGGAGCAAATAATTCTGACTATTAAAGTTTTGAGAGCATTTTTAAATGTAGATTTCTTTGTGTGCTTTGGAACATTTTATGGACTTTTAATGTTCATTTTGGGTGGAAAAGATTATTCTGTTATCCACAGCTGCCTATTGAAGGATTTTGCACTTAACCAACAAGTTCCCAGGATACCAAGTTTTAAATCAGGCCTTATACTGACAATTTGAGATTTCTCCTCTGTATTAGTTATTCCTGACATAGCTCAAAATCTCAGTGATATACAGCAGTAAGCATTTATTTTGCTCACAAGTTGGTGGGGCAGCCTCTGATTCAGACTGTGGGCGTATGGTTAGCTGGAGCAGCTCTAGTGTGTTCATTGTTGAGCTCAGACTGTGGGAGAAGCAGCTACCTAGGAGAATCTCATCTTATGATGATGGCAAAAGCACAATAGGACAAGCCTCGCTGTGCTAGCAGTTGAAGCCCCTGCTTACGTAACATCTTCAGACATTTCATTGGCCAACCCAAGTCTCACAGTCAAGCACAAGATCAAGGAGCAGGTGAGCATACTTTGCCTTTTGTGGGAGGAACTTCAAAGTCACGAGGCAAAGCAGGTAGATACATGGAAGTGTGAAGCATTGAGACCAAAAATCAGTTCAATCAACTATAGTCCACCTTCTTAGTCATGATTACTTACATCCATCCCACAGCAAAACAGACTCATCTTTATCCCAGGACCCCCAAAAGCCTCATGCAGTCATTTATAAGGATTGCATTCCACTGTCTTATGGTGTACGTCTATTTTGGATGTGGTTCCCCTGATCTGTAAACCTATGAACTGAAAAAAAAAATGTATAACAATGTTACAGCCAGTGACAGACTGCATATATCATGGCGGTCCAATAAGATTATAATCCAGCTGAAAACTTTTTATCATTTCTATCCTTACATTTCTATTATCTGCAGCTGAAAAAATTCATACATGTACAGTCATGTATCACTAAATGATGGGGATACAGTCTGAGAAGTGTGTTGTTAGGCAATTTTGTCTTTGTTCAAACATAGTGTACTATACAAACCTAAATGGTATAGCCCATTACACACCTAGGCTATACGGTGTAGCCCATTGCTCCTAGGCTACAAACCTATACAGCATGTATTATACTGGATACTGTAGACAATTGTAATACATTGGTAAGTATTTGTGTATCTAAACATTATCTAAGCATAGAAAAAGCAATGTATTGTGCATTGGTGATGACTATGAGGTCTGACAGCCTGGACCTCTCTGAGGAGATGACAATTGTCCTGACTTATGGGTGATGAGAAGGGCCCAGCAGGGCAGAATGGGGGAGGGTGTGCCAGTGCAAAAGCCCTGGGGTAGGTGTTCAAGGGAGAGGGAGGATGCTGTGGGCCTGGAACAGTGAGAGAGGGAGAGTAGAGAGGATGAATGAGGCCAAAATGCTGCTAGATCATATTACTCAGGGCACTGTCAACCACAGAGAGGGTGTGATGTGTGTGGAGTTGCCAGGTCTGCAAACAGGAAGGGCACTTCTGCTCCACATGCTTATTCTCAGGCCTAGGGCAGCAGCTATTCTGGGGAAAACTCTCCTGATTGTGATGACAGAAGTATAAGGGCCAAGCCCCATTAGATAAGCACATTTCAAGCTCTTGCTTTCATCATATCTGCTAACACCCCATTGGCCAAAGCATGTCCTATGGCTGAGCCCAGAAAAGTATACTGCCTTTTATGGGAAGAATTTTGACATTACAATGGCAATGGATATAGGCACAAAAAGGGATAAAGAATTTGGACCTATAAATCATTTTGTTATAAAGATACATGTATTTTATTATAAAGATAGATGTTTATTGCAGCACTATTCACAATAGCAAAGAAATGGAATCAACCCAATGCCCTTACACACACAGTGGTACATATACACCATGGAATACTATGCAGCCACAAAAAGGAATGAGATCATGTCCTTTGCAGGGACATGGATGGAAATAGAAGCCATCATCCTCAGCAAACTAACACAAGAACAGAAAACCAAACACCACATGTTCTCATAAATGTGAGCCGAACAATGAGAACACATGGACACAGGAAGAGGAATATCACACGCTGGGGCCTGTCAATGGATAGGTCACGGAGGGGAGGGAGAACACCAGGAAAAATAGCTAATCCACGTGGGGCTTAATACCTAGGTGATGGGTCGATAGGTGCAGCAAACCACCATGGCTTGTGTTTACCTATGTAACAAACCTGCATATCCTGCATATGTATCCAGAAACTTAAAATAAAATTTAACAATAATCATTTGGACCACTCATTGATGACATCCTTCATGGGAACATGTAGAATATTGGTTGCCAGCTTGTGTTTTTGTCCTTCCTCCTGAAGCTCGCAGCTTTCCCTAAAGCTATAGTACCAGGCAGCAGTCAGCAGGAGCTTTTCAAGCTTCCTTGTGAAAGGGATGAGAGGAAGTGGGGATCACCAGCCCAGCTCCTGGTTTTAGGCAGTGAACCTGTCTCCCAAGAGAATATGAACTCACAATTGCCTCTATCTACTTCTTGACTTAGAGTTTAGCAGACTCGTGGCTCCCACCTAATTTCTTCATTGCATTTTCTGTTCCTGGCTCACAGAGACGTATTATGAATCATGGCCACGAGTTTTGAGTAAAGGAATAATGTAAATCATTAACTTTCAATAGCATTGCAATCCAAAGTCCTAGAATCCTATATGAAATATATATCCTTTATTTCATGTGATGGTTTTTAAAAATAAAATGTTTTAAAATCCCTTGGCACTTAAGCATACCAAATTTAGTATATTACCAAATAATAGTTTCATAAATATTCCAATTCAATATCTTTTTTAAAAAAAAATCAGGCAGATTATATAAAATGATAATAGGCTGGGTGCAGTGACTCATGCCTATAATCCAAACACTTTGGGAGGCTGAAGCTGGAGGATTGCTTGAGCCCAGGAGTTAGAGACAAGCCTGGGCAACAAAATGAGACCTCATCTTTGCAAAAAATGCAAAAATTGGCCGGTGAGGTGGCACATACCTGTAGTCCCATCTACATGGGAGATTGAGGCAGGAGGATCACTTGAGCCTAGGAGGTCAAAGCTGCAGTGAGCCATGATCAAGCCACTGTGCTCCAGTCTGGGTGACAGAGCAAGACCCTGTCAAATAAACAAATAAATGGAAAATAGCCAGTAAATCTGATCAGTAAACTAGTAAAATGTATATATATCAAATATGAAGGTATTTTATCTCAGCCTGGTTATCTCATTCTCTATCTCTTATCAAAATTTTCTTTGTTTTTGACTTTTTATTATAGAAAATTTATTATGGAAAATTTTAAATATATAAAATGTACACAGAATGGTGTAGCAACTTTTACGTACTCATCACTGAGCTTTCATAATTATCAATCACAGCAAATCTTGTTTCATTTCTCCCTGGAGGTTGGAAACTATGACCCACAGACTAAATCTTGCCTGTTGCCTGCTTTTGTAAATAAAATTTTGTTGGAATGCAGCCATGCTCTTGTGTTTACATCATGCCTGCTTTTGTGCTGTAGTAGTGGAGTTTAGTAGTTGCAACAGAAGTTGTATGGTCTGCAAAGCCTAAAGGAGTTATTATTTAGCCCTTTACAAAAAAATTTGCTGACCCCTGAACTATAACTTTCATCCACTCATCTCAGGAAAAATCTCTTTCATATTACATTTTTTAATGTTTTAGTATGTCTCTAGAAACTAATGACTTTTTAAAAAGACAATATCAGTCTTACCTACAAAATTAACAGCAATTCATTAGTTTTCTCTTCTTTTCTATAAAACTCAAACAAAATAAGAACAAGTAAGAACTATTTAATAGTTCAGTTTCTTGCTAACTCATTATTCAGGTCCACTCATAGTCTACAAACCATTGAAAGAACCACAAACTATTCTTTATTAGTGGTTTACTCTCAGAAATTTTAAAAATTGAACAAGCAATTTATCTGTAGATGACCTCAAATAATAAAATATCATGAATTTAACAAAGCATATAAGAAGGTTAAGCAATAATGGCAATCATTAGACAGATTTCAGCACAATTGCAATTTGAATTCTATTAAGGTTCTGTGAAAAAATAAGCCTATAAATACAATCTCACTGTTTTAAAGGCTAACAGTGTTACCATTTTTTTGTTGTTGTTGTTTGGTTGGTTGTCTTTGTTTTGTTTTGTTCTGTTTTATTTTTTTTGCTACATTGGTTTTTCTTTTCTTGAGAAAACCAAGTTCACTTTTTTGAAATTTTAACAGTTATGTGACTGTTAGCATTTTAAAATAATATTTTATATTAAAATAGCCCTTTACAGTTTACACAGCAGCTCTATGGGAGCCAATTCATTTAATATTTACACAACCTAGTGAGGTGGAGATTCTTTTCTTACTGAAGGACTCTGCTGAGTCACAAACCCAAGTCATCTATTCTGTTCAAAGTCCATCCCACTTCTGCTGCTGAACTGGCAATCACCACACTTACCACAGAGCAGTTTTAAATGGAGTTTATCCCCTTTCACAGGCCTTCACTATATAAATTGAACTATGTTATGCAAACTAGTCACTTTACACTACTTCCTAGATATACTAAAGATACACATCTATGCAGCGAAGATATTGGAATAAACCTATGACATCTATACCTTTGGAACTTAGAATTTTAAGCAGAGTACTGTAATTTTCAAACTTAAGCAAGAAACACTCCATTATATAGTTTTGACAAACCACACTCCTTATGATGGATGAAGTGCCCTAATGGAGAGGGGACCTTAAATAGAGCTCAGAGACATGGGCCAGGTGTGGTGGCTCACCCATGTAAGCCCAACACTTTGGGAGGTCAAGCCAGGATAGCTTGAGGCCAGGAGCTCAAAACCAGCCTGAACAACTGTATTAGTCCATTTTCACACTGCTGGTAAAGACATACCAGAGACTGGAAAGAAAAGAGGTTTAATAAACTTACAGTTCAACATGGGTGGGGAGACCTCACAAGCATGGCAGAAAGCAAGGAGGAGCAAGATAGGTCTTACATGGATGGTGACAAGCAAAGACAGAGGTTGTGCAGAGAAACTCCTGTTTTTAAAATCATCAGATCTCGTGAGACCTGTTCACTATCGTGAGAATAGCATGGGAAAGACCCACCTACTTGATTCAATCATCTCCTACTGGGTCCTTCTGAGAACACACAGGAATTATGGGAGCTACAAGACGACATTTGGGTGGGAACACAGAGCCAAACCATATCATTCTGTCATTGGCCCCTCCCAAATCTCATATCTTCACATTTGAAAACCAATCATGCCTCCAAACAGTTCCCCAAAGTCTCAATTCATTTCAGCATTTACTCAAAAGTCCACAGTCCAAAGTCTCATCTGAGACAAAGCAAGTAAGTCCCTTCCACCTATGAGCCTGTAAAATCAAAAGCAAGTTAGTTAATTCCTAGATACAATAGACATACAGGCATCAGGCAAACACAGCCATTCCAAATGGGAGAAATTGGCCAAAACAAAGGGGCTACAGGCCCCATGCAAGTTCAAAATCCTGTGAGGCAGTCAAATCTTAAAGCTCCAAAATGATTTCCTTCAACTCCATGTCTCACAACCAGGTCATGCTGATGCAAGAGGTAGGTTCCCATAGTATTGGGCAGCTCCACCCCTGTGGCTTTGTAGGTACAGCCTCCCTCCCAGCTGGCTTCACCGGCTGGCATTGAGTGCCTGCAGCTTTTCCAGGCCCACAGTGCAAGCTGTCAGTAGATCTACCATTCTGGGGTCTGGAGGACAGTGGACCTATTCTCACAGCTTTACTGGTGGTTCCCCAGTAGGGACTCCGTGTGGAGGCTCCCACCCCACATTTTCCTTCTGCAGTGCCCTAGCAGAGGTTCTCCGTGAGGACCCCACCCCTACAGCAAACTTCTGCCTTCGGAATCCAGGCATTTCCATACATCTGAAATCTAGGTGGACGTTCCCAAACCTCAATTCTTGATTTCAGTGCACTCACAGGCTCAACACCACATTGGAAGCTGCCAAGGCTTGAGGCTTGCATCCTCTGAAACCATAGCCCAAGCTCTACATTGGCCTGTTTTGGCCATGGCTGGAGCAGCTGGGATGCAGGGCACCAAGTCCCTAGACTGCACACAGCATGGGGACCCTGGGCCCGGCCCATGAACCCACTTTTTCCTCCTAGGCCTCCGGGCCTTTGATGAGAGGGGTTACTGTAAAGATCTCTGACATACCCTGGGGACATATTCCCTATTGTCGTGGGGATTATTTGGCTCTTCATTACGTATGCAAATTTCGGAAGCTGGCTTGGATTTCTCCCCAGAAAATGGGATTTTCTTATCTATCACATTGTCAAGCTGCAGATTTTCTAAACTTTTATGCTCTGCTTCCCTTATAAAACTGAATGCCCTCAACAGCATTCAAGTTGCCTCTTAAATACTTTGCTGTTTAGACATTTCTTCTGCCAGATACCTTAAACCATTTCTCTCAAGTTCAAAGTTCCACATATCTCTAGGACGGTGGCAAAATGCTGCCAGTCTTTTTGCTAAAACATAACAAGAGTCACCTTTGCTCTGGTTCCCAGTAAGTTCCTCATCTCCATCTGAGACCCCCTCAGCCTGGACCTTATGGTTCATGTCACTATCAGCATTTTTGTCAAAGCCATTCAATGGGTCTCTAGGAAGTTGCAAACTTTCCCACATTTTCCTGTCTTCTTCCAAGCCCTCCAAACTATTCCAACCTCTGCCTCTTACCCAGTTCCAAAGTTGCTTTCACATTTTTGGGTGTCTTTTCATCAATGCCCCACTCTACTGGTGCCAATTTACTTTATTAGTCTGTTTTCATAGTTCTCATAAAGACATACTCAAGACTGGAAAGAAGAGGTTTAATGGACTTACCGTTCCATGTGACTGGGGAGGCCTCCACAATCATGGAGGAAAGCAAAACAGAACAAGTCACATCTTACATGGATGGTGGCAGTCAAAGAGAGAGCTTGTGCAGAGAAACTCCTGATTTTAATAAATCCTCAAATCTCATGAGACTCATTCGGTATCATGAGAACAGCATGGAAAAGACCCACCCCCATGATTCAATCATCTCATATCAGGTCCCTCTCACAACATGGGAATTAGGGGATCTACAAGATGAGATTTGGGTGGGGGCACAGAGTCACACCATATCAACAACGTAACAAGACCCTGTCTCTACAAAAATAATTTTTTAGAAATTTGGCTGGGCGCCATGGCTCACGCCTGTAACCCAGCACTTTGGGAGGCCAAGGCAGGTGGATCACGAGGTCAAGAGACTGAGACCATCCTGGCCAAAATGGTGAAACCCTGTTTACACTAAAAATACAAAAAATTAGCTGGGCATGGTGGCACGCACCTGTGGTCCCAGCTACTCGGGAGGCTGAGGCGGAAGAATCACTTGAACCCAGGTGGTGGAGGTTGCAGTGAGCCAAGATTGTGCCACTGCACTCCAGCCTGGTGACAGAGTAAGACTTCATCTCAAAGAAAAGAAAAAAGAAATTAGACAAGTGTGGTAGTGCATACCTGTAGTCCCTGCTACTTAGGAGGCTAAAGTGAGAATATTGCTTGAACCCAGGAGTTCAAGGCTGTAGTGAGCTATTCTGGAACCACTGCACTCCAGCCTGAATAAAAAAGAGAGACTCTATCTCAAAAAATGAACAATAAATAAAATAGAGCTCAGAGAAATGGCTGATTTCAGAATTAGGTCAGAGGAAATAGAAGATCAACCTGGAACGTCTTACTAGGCTAAAAAGTAAGGAAGTGTCCCCCAATATTGTGCAGGCATCAAGTCAAAATGACTCAGAAGTGAGCTTGAAGGGCACACCACTAGATAAATCTGGAACAATTTGAACCTCAAATAAAATAATAGTAATAAATTAAAGCGTCAATCCATGAGTTTATAATCATATAATAAATCACGTTATAAGTAAGTTCGTACTTTGTGGAGAATGAGATATTTACATAGCCTCAAAGTACTTCCTGAAAAGTATTTATGAATAAAAAGGGAAAAGGGGTTAATTTACAATAGAGGAGACTGGAAGACACCATTTTAATCAAATAATCAAAGTGAACATCTCAGTGATAAAACAAATCGAAAATGCAGACCCTCTGATAGAATGCGAAGAGAACACAGCATTGTTTCACTGAGATTCCTGCCAAAAAAGCATAACCTTATCATAAGGCAATATCAGACAAAGCTAAATTGGGAGACATTATAAAAATTACTGACCCATCATCTTCAAAAGTGTCAGGTCCTGAAAGTCAAAGAAAGATAGGAATGGTTCCAGATAAAAGACAACTAAGGAGACGAACAAAATGCAGTACTTATTTTGGACTGGATTCTTTTATTATAAATTACAATGGAACATTGGGCAAAGCTTGAACATGGTCTGATGATTAGATCATAGTAATGTGGTGATGTTAACTCCCTGATCTCGAGTAATCATGTTCTGGTTAAATAGGAGAGTATCCTTGTCTATAGGACTAGAAAAACACACTAAAGTATAGGGGTATTACAGCATCGGGTCAGCAACTTACTCTCCAACTGTTCAAATAAGAAAACTTCTTTGTTCTCTCTTTGTAAGTTTTCTATATGTTTAACATGGCTTCAAAATGCGAACTGCTTTTTCCAAAAATTCAAAACTAAATGTACATTAAGTTACAGCAGACTTTTACAGATACTTGTCACATAATGCCATTTTCCTTGGTCACAGGTATAGCTACAGAACAATATCTTGCTAGTCTTTCACAGGAGAAAAACTAGTTATTGAAGACAATCGTTCATCTATAAACACTTTAATAATACCGTATTTATTTTTCTGTTGGGAAGGAGGGACAATTTGCAAGAAAGAACAGGATTTTCATTTATTAAATAAATGTTTGTTGAGTCATTGCATACATTAAGCTTTGTGGTAGGTATGAGTTTTCTCTCTGTGATGGTAACTGTGATGCACTGCTCAGATTCTCCCTTCAAGACTGAAGGTTTTATTCCTCTAGCAGCAAGGAATGCTGTGGACAAGACAACCCTTAGCTGTCAGTTCCTTTCAGGTATTTCCTCAGCTGAAGAGAGATTCCTTGCCTAAAGTGACAGACCCTTTCTGAGGATGGTCTGCATCCAATCACTAGTCAATGTGGAGGTATAAAGGCCTACCCATTTTGCCCGAATTCAAGGCATCTTTGATGGGTCATCCCTTCTTCAGAATAATCCAGAGGGCTGAAGGTTTCATTGAGAATCCATCAAGGCTCCACTTCTCCCTCTGCCAGTCCCTTCCCTTTCCTTGCTTTCCTTTCCTAGGTGATGATCCTTGGAGAACACCTAATGAACTTCCTACCTGCTCATCTCTGACTCACAGTCTGCCTCTCTGAAAGCTGGCCTGTGCCATCTCACTCACTGATTTCTCTCTGGATTTAAGAAGGACCATTATTTTTCAACTTTTTGACTATTAAACAATGCTATAATTTACAACATAAAAATTTTATGAACTTCTCCTTGCCTGCTCCACCTTCCATCTCTTGATCAACCAGCATGAAGTGGGAAGATACAGACACTGAAAATGGGAACAGAAAAAGCCTAACTGGAAGCCAGAGTCTGTCTTGGGAAGGCAAGTTGAGGTGTAGAACAAGTTTGTCTGTTCCACCATCATTTTCTTTGCTATTTTATCCCTCTTTCCACCCCTGCCTCCTAGTGATCCCTGTGTTCCATGCTTCGACATTGGATGGCTCCTTCCTTCTCAAAAGAGTAACTTATCCTCAGTGGAGCTGACTTGACTTAGTCAATTCCAGCTCCTATAAGATATTACAATAGACTGGGTAGCTTAAACAATAGATGTTTATTTCTCACGGCTCTGGAGGCTGGGAAGTCTAAGATAAAGGTGCTGGCAGATCTGCTGTCTGGACAGGACTCACTTTATGGTTTGCAGATGGCCATCTTCTCCATGTATCCTCATGTGCCAGAGAGGAAAGGAAGGGGATGGGGAGACAGAAAAAGAGAGAACAAACTCTTCTCCTTATAAAGGCACTAATCCCACTCCACCCTCATGACCTAATTACTTCTCAAAGACCCCACCTCCAAATATTATCACTTTGGGGGGTTAGGATTTCAACATATGAATTTTTCAGGAGACATAAACATTTAGTTTATAATAGGACTTAATGTGTCATTCTCCTTAAAGAGTTTGCAGTGGAAATGAAACTGTTTTTTAAGCCTTATTCCATTCAGAACATACCCAGAGAATGGCGGAAGGAAGATAATGACTCTGTTGGCATTAGTAAGATAGATGGTTTTGGTACTCTCCTGAATCATCCACGTAGGCAGTCATCTTCTCCATTTAAACATCAAATTGCAATTCTCTTATAATAAGTCCTTGGGGGAAATATCTGGAAAAAGCTAGTATTTGGAACCATTCTTATTTGAAAAATTGCTATAAATCCTTTACCCCAGGCATTAGGAGATTAAATCATTATTTTGCAGAAACAGACTGAGGTTTAATTCTTATGACACAAATTACCTCTATTTTGTTTGTTAACATCTATTTTTATCAGACCATAGGCACTAGAAATCAATGTTTAGATTAAGAAAACTGTATCTTTAGGGATGTCAGATTTAAAATTCTGTCTAATTAGGTAGTCCTGAATATTACTAATTTTTTTAACTTTTTCAAGTAATATAAATGTAATATGCTGTCAGTATTACAGTATTATATTCCTTTTTCCATTTTTTTCTACTGAGAAAAATATTATTTAAATGTTGCAGCTTAATGCTTCAGGATCTTGTCTAAACAGAAACATTAAGCTTGTTGGTTTGTGTTTTCCTAATTATCTCCTTTCTATTTTTTTCTTTGAAAATATAAAAATATTTTATCCCATTTCATCATCCCCTGGGAGACTAATACTTAATGGTATCTGATCCTTATATATATATATATATATATACTTTAAGTTCTGGGGTACATGTGCAGAATGTGCAGGTTTGTTACTCAGGTGTACATGTGCCATGGTGGTTTGCTGCACCCATCAAACCATCATCTACATTTCTTATTTCTCCTAATGCTATCCCTCCCCTAGTTCCTCACCCCCCGACAGGTCCCAGTGTGTGATGTTCCCTTCCCTGTGTCCATGTGTTCTCATTGTTCAACTCCCACTTAGGAGTGATAACATGGTGTTTGGTTTTCTGTTCTTATGTTAGTTTGCTGAAAATGATGGTTTCCAGCTTCATCCATGTCTCTACAAAGGACATGAAGTCACCTTTTTTATGGCTGCATAGTGTTCCATGGTGTATATGTGCCATACTTTCTTTATCCAGTCTATCATTGATGGGCATTTGTGTTAGTTCCAAGTCATTGCTATTATGAACAGTGCCCCAATAAACATAAGTGTGCATATGTTTTTATAGTAGAGTGATTTATAATCCTTTGGGTATATACCCAATAATGGGATTGCTGGGTCAAATGATGCACTTTGGGTGATCCGCTCACCTCGGCCTCCCGTAGTGCTGGTATTTCTAGTTCTAGATCCTTGAGGAATCGCCACACTGTCTTCCACAATGGTTGAACTAACTTACACTCCTATCCAGAGTATAAAAGTGTTCCTATTAATCCACATCCTCTCCAGCATCTTTTTTTCCTGACTTTTTAATCATCACCATTCTAACTGGTGTCAGAGGGTATCTCAATGTGGTTTTGATTTCCATATCTCTAATGACCAGTGATGATGAACTTTTTTTCATATGTTTGTGGACTGCATAAATGTCTTATTTTGAGAAGTGTCTATTCATATCCTTAGCCCACTTTTTGATGGGGCTGTTTGCTTCTTCTAGCATATTCTGGATATTAGCCTTTTGTCAGAGGGAGAGATTCCAAAAATTTTCTCCCATTCTGTAGGTTGCCTGTTAACTATGATGATAGCTTCTTTTGCTGTGCAGAAGCTCTTAAGTTTAATTAGATCCTATTTGTCCATTCTGGCTTTTGTTACCATTGCTTTTGGTGTTTTAGTCATGAGGTCTTTGCCCATGCCTATGCCCTGAATGGTACTGCCTAGGTTTTCTTCTAAGGTTTACTATGGTTTTAGGTCTTACATTTAATTATATTTAAACGCTTAAATATTTAAATCATTCTCAGCAAACTAACATGAGAACAGAAAACAAAACACCACGTTATCACTCCTAAGTGGGAGTTGAACAAGAAAACACATGGACACAGGGAAGGGAACATCACACACTGGGACCTGTCAGGGGGGTGGGGAACTAGGGGAGGGATAGCATTAGGAGAAATACCAAATGTAGATGATGGGTTGATGGGTGCAGCAAACCACCATGACACATGTATACCTGAGTAACAAACCTGCACATTCTGCACATGTACCCCAGAACTTAAAGTATATATATATATATATATAAAGATCAGATACCATTAAGTATTTGTCTCCCAGGGGATGATGAAATGGGATAAAATATTTTTATATTTTCAAAGAAAAAAATAGAAAGGAGATAATTAGGAAAACACAAACCAACAAGCTTAATGTTTCTGTTTAGACAAGATCCTGAAGCAGCTGCAACATTTAAATAATATTTTTCTCAGTAGAAAAAAAATGGAAAAAGGAATATAATTAATCCATCTTGAGTTAATTTTTATGTAAGGTGTAAGGAAGAGATCCAGTTTTAGCTTTCTATATATGGCTAGCCAGTTTTCCCAACACCATTTATTGAATAGAAAATCTTTTCTCCGTTGCTTGTTTTTGTCAGGTTTGTCAAAGATCATATGGTGGTAGATGTGTAATGTTACTTCTGAGGTCTCTGTTCTGTTCCATTGGTCTATATATCTGTTTTGATACTGGCACCATGCTGTTTTTGTTACTGTAGCCTTGTAGTATAATTTGAAGTCAAGTAGTGTCATGCCTCCAGCTTTGTTCTTTTTGTTTAGGATTGTCTTGGCTATGCAGGTTCTTTTTGGTTCCATATAAAATTTTGTTTTTTCCAATTCTGTGAAGAAAGTTGATGGTAACTTGATGGAGATAGCATTCTATCTATAAGTTCCTTTGAGCAGTATGGCCATTTTCAGGATATTGATTCTTCCTATCCATGAGCATGAAATGTTTTTCCATTTGTTTGTGTCCTTTCTTATTTCCTTGAGCAGTGGTTTGTAGTTCTCCTCAAAGAGGTCCTTCACATCCCTTGTCAGTTGTATTCCTAGATATTTTATTCTCTTTGTAACAATTGTGAATAGGAGTTCACTCATGATTTGGCTTTCTGTTTGCCTATTATGGGTGTATAGGAATGCTTGTGATTTCTGCAAGTTGATTTTGTATCCTGAGATTTTGCTGAAGTTGCTTATAAGCTTAAGGAGATTTTGGGCTAAGACAATGGGATCTGCTAAATATACAATCATGTCATCTGCAGACAGAGACAATTTGACTTTCTCTTTTCCTAATTGAATATCCTTTATTTCTTTCTCTTGCCTGATTGCCCTGGCCAGAACTTCCAATACTATATTGAATAGGAGTGTGAGAGAGGGCGTACTTGTCTTAGACTGGTTTTCAAAGGGAATGCTTCCAGCTTTTGCCCATTCAGTATGATATAGGCTGTGGGTTTGTCATAAACAGCTCTTATTATTTTGAGATATGTTCCATCAATACCTAGTTTATTGGGACTGTTTAGCATGAAGGGATGTTGAATTTTATTGTAGGCCTTTTCTGCATCTATTGAGATAATCATGTGTTTTTTGTCATTGGTTCTGTTTATGTGATAGATTACATTTATTGATTTGCATATGTTGAACCAACCTTGCATCGTAGGGATAAAGCCAACTTGATATTTGTGGATAAGCTTTTCGATGTGCTGCTGGATTCAGTTTGCCAGTATTTTATTGAGGGTTTTCGCATTGATGTTCATCAGGGATATTGGCCTGAAATTTTCTTGTTTTATTGTGTCTCTGCCAGGTTTGGGTACCAGGATGATGCTGGCCTCAGAAAATGAGTTAGGGAGGATTCCCTCTTCTTCTGTTGTTTGGAATAGTTTCAGAAGGAAACTGGTAGAATTCAGCTATGAAATCGTTAGGTCCGGGACTTTTTTGGTTGGTTAGCTGTTAATTACTGCCTTAATTGGTCTATTGAGGAATTCGACTTCTTCCTTGTTCAGTCTTGGAAGTGTGTATGTGTCCAGGAATTTATCCATTTCTTCTAGATTTTCTAGTTTATTCACATAGAGGTGTTTATAGTATTCTCTGGTGATAGTTTGTATTTCTGTGGGATAGGTAGTGAGATCGCCTTTATCATTTTTTATTGTGTCTATTGGATTCTTTTGTCTTTTCTTCTTCTTCCTTTTTTTTTTTTGAGATGGAGTTTTTCTCTTCTTGCCCAGGCTGGAGTGCAATGGCATGATCCCGACTCATTGCAACCTCCGCCTCCCAGGTTCAAGCAATTCTCTTGCCTCAGCCTCCTGAGTAGCTGGGATTACAGGCACGCCCAGCTGATTTTGTATTTTTAGTAGAGATGGAATTTCTCCATGTTAGCCAGAATGGTCTCTATCTCCTGACCTCATGATCCACTCACCTTGGCCTCCCAAAGTGCTGGGATTACAGGTGTGAGCCATCTCACCCAGACTTTTTTTTTTTTTTTTTTTTTTGTGATGGAGTTTCACTCTTGTTGATCTCAGCTCACCACCACCTCCGCCTCCCAGGTTCAAGTGATTCTTATGCCTCAGCCTCCCAAGTAGCTGGGATTACAGGCATGTGCCACCATGTCTGGCTAATTTTTTGTGTTTTTAGTAGAGTCAGGGTTTCTACATGTTGGTCAGGCTGGCCTAGAACTCCAGACTTCATATGATCCACCTGCCTCAGCCTCCCAAAGTGCTGGGATTACAGGCATGAGCCACCACTCCTGGCCCTCTCTTTTCTTCTTTATTAGTCTGGCTAGCTGTCTATTTTGTTGATCTTTTCAAAAAACCAACTCCTGGATTCACTGATTTTTTAAAGGGTTTTCTGTGTCTCTATCTCCTTCAGTTCTGCTCCAATCTTAGTTATTCCTTGTCTTCTGCTAGCTTTTGAATTTGTTTGCTCTTGCTTCTCCCGTTTTCTAAATTGTGATATTAGGGTGATGATTTTAGATCTCTCCTGCTTTCTCTTGTGGGCATTTAGTGCTATAAATTTCCCTCTACACACTGCTTTAAATGTGTCCCAGAGATTCTGGTATATTCTGTCTTTGTTCTCATTGGTTTCAAAGATCTTTATTTCTGTCTTTATTTTGTTATTTACCTAGTAGTCATTCAGGTGTCTCCTTTCTATTTTTTAAGTTGGTCCTTTATCAGTCATTTTTCAGTTTTTCCACACATGCCCTTGTTTTTTGACAAGATGTCAAAGTGATAGCAAATGGCTCCACCATAGTAAGTAACTTCATGTGTGTTGTTGATGAGCTGAGATAGTGCACTGCCCTCCAGCCTGAGTGGCACGGTGAGACTTCATCTCAAAAAAAAACAAAAAACAAACAAACAAACAAAAAGCAATTCATTCAGGTGAAGAGACAGAAACCACCGATCAATTTTGGCCTGTATAGGTGGCTAAATTGCCTTTCAGAAAGGTTGTATCAGATGATATTCTCACAGCAGTGTATAAGTGTAGCTGTTTTCATATGTTTACCAACACTGAATTTTATAATTATTCAGCATTAGGTGAATGACAGAATTTTTAAAAACCCACAATATTTCATTTTTCCCAATTAAAAATTATTTATTGCATTTCATTATGTAACTCAATAATGTTCATTACAGAAAAAATAGCAAATCAAAGATTTTAAAAAGTAACCATAACACAAAGGCCAACAGATAATCAGCATTATCACATTCTTTGTATACATAGACATTCTCTGTTACGATTTTACCTTTGATGTCATGCTTGCATTTGATATATTTTACCTATATTTTCTTCAAATGATTATAAGAATGTATTTACCGTAATTTAAACATTTTAATTATAAAACACACTAATATAAAATTCACCATCTTAACCATTTTGAAATGTATAGTTCAGTAGTGTTAATATTTACATGGTGGTGCAGCCAGTCTCCACAACTTCTGTCTTACAAAACTGAAACTCTATGTCCATTAAACAAAAATTCCCCTTTACCCCCTCCCTCCAGCCCTTAGGCACTACCTTCTACTTTCTGTTTCTATGAACCTGACTACTCTGGGTACTTCATATGTAAGTGATATAAGTGGAATCATACAGTGTCTGTCTTTGTGTTTGGCTTATTTCACATAGCATAATGTCCTCAAATATTATTCAGCATTGCTGAATAATATTTCATTGTATGTGTATACTACATTTTCTTTATCCATTCATTGATGGACACTTGGGTTGTTTGTGAAATAATCCTTCCGATAACATGAGTGTACAACTATTTCTTCAAGATTTTGCTTGCAATTCTTTTGGATATCTACCCAGAAGTAGAATTGGTGGATCATATGGTAGTTCTATTTTTAATTTTTTGAGGAATCACCATACTGGTTTGCACAGTAGCTGTACCATTTTGCATTTCCACCAACAGTATGCAACTGTTTCAATTTCTCTATATCCTCATCAACACTTTTTTTTTAATATAATAGCCACCCATCCTGATGGGTGTGAAGTGATAATTTAAATGTCTTATCCCTCTCTTTCTCTCTCCATGCTTGGATCTGCTTCCCTCTGATTTTTAGCTTTATGATTTTGGGTCTGCCATCTGTGTAAGACTGGAAACATGGCCTGTGACAGATCCAAACTTAGCCTCATAGCTTAGCAACCAAACAGAAAGGAAGTGCTTCCTTTTAGCCCCAGTTTGGAAAATCTCTGGGAAGGAAACTGATTGGCATAAACTAACTCATACATGCACCCCTTGGACCAATCACAGTGGCCAAGTGATTAGTCCTTCTTGAGTCATAAGACCTGGGAGTTATATCAGTTAACAGGATGGAACCTCCAATTCTGAGCAAGGAGAGGATGAACATCTTCCCAAATGTGGAGTGGGATAAGTAGGAAAAATATAGCCAATTGGAGAAGGATTGTGAGCTGGGTAGTCAACCCAATGTATGTCTATTACACATTTGAAAACTTGATGGTTAGAGTTTGCTTTCTTCATTTTTTCACTGTCTGTGTTTCCTCCTTTTTTCCACAAGAGATGTGAAAGAGAAGCAGAGTACTCCAATGAATGATTTCCTTTATTTCAAGCAAGGCCTGCTATTTGATGAGAGATATATTCTATTTTTTTTTTTTTTTTTTTTTTTGAGATGGAGTTTCGCTCTTGTTACCCAGGCTGGAGTGCAGTGGTGCAATCTCTGCTCACCGCAACCTCCGCCTCCTGGGTTCAAGCAATTCTCCTGCCTCAGCCTCCGAGTAGCTGGGACTAAAGGCATGCGCCACCATGCCCAGCTAATTTTTGTATTTTTAGTAGAGACGAGGTTTCACCATGTTGACCAGGATGGTCTCGATCTCTTGACCTCATGATCCACCCGCCTCGGCCTCCCAAAGTGCTGGGATTACAGGCGTGAGCCACCGCGCCCGGCCGATATATTCTATTTTAAGAGAGTTTTTGACTATAAATTGTGTATTCACTTGCAGCATTTCAAAATTCATATGTTTGTACTCTTGCTCAAGTATTTTTAATTCTATTTTCTCTGAGAAGGTCAAATATTATGTACCATCTGTTTCTGTGAACAGAGAGTGCATTTTCTGATTAACAGAGCTTTTTGCAACTAGGAAAATAAGACTGTGTTTTTAAACATCATGATTTAAAGCCCTCACAGTAGGAAACCAAATAATGTAGCTTATAGTGAAATGAAATGGAGATTCATTCATTGCTATTGCCATATAAAAGTTATATTTAAATGTAATACCTTAATATATTTTACTTCCTTAAAAAAACAAAATTTAATGTTACGATAAGGAAATGTCTATTATCTTGTTCACTATAAGATAATTTAAAAAATAATTTGATGCTAACTCTTTTCTATGGATCAGAAATCATAAATTTTAGCTGGGCACCGTGGCTTATGCCTGTAATCCCAGCACTTTGGGAGGCCAAGTCTGGCAGATCACTTGAGGTCAGGAGTTAAAGACCAGCCTGCCCAACACGGCTAAACCCTGTCGCTACTAAAAATACAAAAATTAGCTGAGTGTGGTGGCACAGGCCTGTAATCCCAGCTACACAGGAGGCTGAGGTAGGACAATCACTTGAACCTGGGAAGCAGAGGTTGCAGTGAGCTAAGATCATGCCACTGCACTCCAGCCTAGGTAACAGAGCAAGACTCCATCTCAAAAAAAGAAAAAAGAATAAATTTCTTTAAAGTTATTTATTTTCAAATATATGAAGCTATGTAACCCTTTGTTCTGAAGCCCTAGATTTCTAATGTCACAAAATGATGATAATGATTCATCTAAATGGACTTGTGAAAAAAGAGGCACAGGAAAGAACCTCCTCAATGTCTTCCAGAGTGTCCATAATGGAACAGGAGAATAAGTTTAATAAGCTTAGACTTTCTCAATGTCCCCATTCTGTTCTGGATCATTTTGATTGCAGATTTATTAAGACGTGTACCTCTTAGTTAGGTGTGGTGGCTTACACTATAATTCCAGCACTTTGGGAGTCCAAGGCAGACAACTGCTTGAGGCTAGGAGCTCAAGATTAGCCTGAGAATATAGCAAGGTCTTATCTCTACTAATTAATTTAAAAAGTAACTGGCATAATGGCAAGTGCCTGTAGTCATAGCTACTTGGGAGGCTGAGGCAGAAGAATTGCTTGCACCTAGGAGTTTGAGGCTGCAGTGAGCCATAATCGATTGTACCACTGCTTTCCAGCCTGTGTAACAGAGTCAGACCCTCTATCAAAAAAAAGAAAAAAAAAAACAATTGTACCTCTTCTAAATGTTAAGCAAAATTAGCATAACTAGCATGAGATTTTAGATGAACTGTTTATTAAACTATAAGACAGCATAGTGATATAACAATGCCTTCCTAGATAAAGGAAAAATAACTAATTTAAGAAACAATCAGTATAGTGGTAGATATTTTTATTTAATTATAAATTCAATATAATGGTCATTGAAGTTATAATTTCATAACTGTTATATGATTTACTTAAGATACTGTGTTAATCACAGATCAGACCTCTGGTGAAACTTGATGGAAATGCCTAAAATACTATGTAACAAAAGAGCTATTTATAATAGGGTGAGCTGTGAACATTTTTTGTTGTTGGAAATATGTTCATTATGTTGCTCATTTATACTTCTATATTTTAAAAACAAATTTTGGTTACTAGAATAAAATATTTCAGCAGCTACCACAAAGCAAGTAATACACAAATAAAGGATGTTGAGAAATGACTGATTTGCATTTTTCTTTTGCAAGTTATCAATTCCTCAAGGAACTGAGAAATTGCATCTTATTCATCTCTGTATGATCAGGACCTAATACATTACCTGGATTATGAAGGTCCTTGGTAAAGGTGTTGAATGAAAGGCAGAAAGAACAGTACCAAAAAGAAAGGAAGGGAATGGGGAAAAGGGAGGAAAGTGATCTGCAGCCATATCACCCTGAACGCGCCCGATCTCTTTGGATCTTAGAAGCAAAGCAGGGTTGGGCCTGGTTAGTACTTGGATGGGGGAAGAAATTGAAGTAGGGGAAGAGAGAAGGAAAAAGAAAAGGAAGCAGACTCTAAATTTCTTATATGTTTCACTTGTAGTGAGTCATATGTCACGAATAGAGAAGAGCTCCAGAATTCCCAAACCCCAGTGGCAAGGGCTGAGGGCAAAGGGGATTCGAGAGGGCCAGGAAGCACCATAATTTTTCTTCCAGGACCTTCTATGTGCTGAGTCTCCACTGAAGACAACAGTGTAAGTAACTAGTGGCAGAACAATAGGAGGAATCTGAAATCTGTCCACAACTTGATCTTTCTTCAAAATGATTCCTTCAGAGATGAATTCCCACCAATCTCCAAAGCTAGAATAGTGAGACCATGGAGTTCATCATTCCCACTCCTCTCCCTTCTTCACCTGTAAATCTAATTACTTTATGTTATGTTGTTTTATTTTACTTGTATTATGGTAAGAACACTTCACACAAAATCTGTGCTCTTAACAAAATTTTAAGTGCTGATAATTCATCCTGCATAACTGAAATTTTATACTCATTGAACAGACACTCCACATTTCTCCCTCCCTCAGCCCCTGGCAACCACTATTCTCTTCTCTGGTTCTACAAGTCAACTATTTTAGGTGCCTCACATAAAAGAAATCATGCAGCATTTGCCTTTTTGTGACTGGCTTATTTCATTTAGAGTAATATCTTCCAGGCCATTTATATTATCACAAATGACAGGATTTCCTTCCTTTTTAAGGCTAAATAGGCTTCCATTGTATGTTATATACCATATTTTATTTTCTTTATTCTTTCTTTTCTTTTCGTTCACAGGGTCTTGCTCTGTCACCCAGGCTGGAGTGCAGTGGCCCAATCATGGTTCACTGCAACCTCCGCTTCCTGGGCTCAAGGGATCCTCCCACTTCAGCCTCTTGAGTAGTTGGGACTACAGGCCCACACCATCATACCCAGCTAATTTTTTTTTTTTTTTTTGTAGTAACAGAGTCTTGCCATTTTGCTCAGGCTAGTCTCAAACTCCTGAGCTCAAGTAGTCCGCCTGCCTCTGCCTCCCAAAATGCTGGGACTACAGGCTTGAGCTGCCTTGCCCGACCCACTCATTTAGGATTGCTTCTGACTAATCATTCTCTATTGAATTGATTTTCCAAATGCCTATTAAACCTATCTCCTTTGATTCTGATCTTTCATTTTTGATGTTAAAACAGGGTTTATATCCTGAGAACTTTACTGAATTTCCAAATTTGTAAATATTCCCAAAGTATGTAGACTATCCCATAAAGTATGTTTTAGTTTATTCCAGCTATTATAACAAAATACTGTCAACTCGTTAGCTTATACCAACAGAAATTTATCTTTCACAGTTCTAGAGGCTGGGAGGTCCAAGTTCAAGGCAGATTTGGAAAGCTCATCTTCTGGCTCATAGATGCTGCCTTCTCACTGCATTCTCAAGTGGTTGAAGGAGCAAGGAGATTCTCTCAGGCCGCTTTTATAAGGGCACTGTATTAATTCTTTCTCTGTTCTTGCATTGCTATAAAGAAATATTTGAAACTGGGTAATTTATAAAGAAAGGAAGTTTAATTGGCTGATGGTTCTGCAGGCTGTACAGGAAGCATAGTGGCATCAGCTTCTGGGGAGATCTCAGGGAACCTGCAATCATTTTAGAAGGCAAAATGGGAGCCACAATTTACATGACCAGAGCAAGAGGAAGAGAGAGAGAACGGGGAGATGCTACATACTTTTAAACAACCAGATCTCACTATAACTTATTTACTATCACAAGAACAGTACTGAGAAAATGATGCTAAATCATTAATGAGCAACAACCCCCATGATCCAATAACCTCCCATAAAGCCCCACCTCCAAAACTGGGGATTGCAATTCAACATGAGATTTGGTGGGGCAACAGATCCAAACCATACATATCAGGCATTAATCCCATTCTTGAGCAGTCCACCCACATGACCTAATAATCTCTCAAAGGTTCCATCCCCTCATGCCATCAATCACCTTGGATGTTAGGATTTCAACATACAGTATGAATTTTGGGAGGACCCAAACATTCAGACCATAGTAAAGTATAACTGAAAAATTTAAATGCCTGTATCAGATTCTTAATGATAAATGAAGAATTTTGGTTCATTTATAACCTCTTAACACTAATGTTAATACTAAAATAAATTGAATTCTATATTCCATTATATTATTATTATTATTATAACGGTACTATGTACCTACTAGACATATTTCTGTGGGCATTAATATGGGATATTTTCCCAGAGGTGTTCTTCAATTAAAAAACCCCAGTATGTGTACAGTGATACTGTTTATACAATTTCTACCCATGCATTAGCTTCTTTGCATTTAACAGCTCTGGAAAAAACAAAAGCTGGTAATAGTGTATCCTCCAGCAAGAAGAGCTGAACCCCTGGCAGCAGGGAAGAAAAAGAGCTATTTTTCTTACTGTACCCTTTTTTATCTACCATAAAGTGCTTGCATCAACTATTAAAAAAAACCTGATTGTTTAAAAGTACTGTATTTTATTTTAGTTTCAGCCAAATGTGCTTTTCATTGTCTGTTCCTTATTCCGTGCCTTTTAAAAAGGTGAGAGAAAAAATAGTATTTTAGATCATGTTAAAAATAAAATTTTTGAGTCTGACTTAGTATGTGTCATAGCATGCAATAATTTTTATATTCTGCATATTAAATAGCATTATAATCATTTTGATGTATCAAACTAGCATGTGTATTAACTATAATATAAATGTATATTACAAATGAATGTTTTCCATGAAATTACATATTTATAATTTAAAGGTTGAGGCATTAAAATTCAAACAACAGTTACATTATCTGCTTTCACAAGCTTTTCCTGAGTTATTACCATAAATAATTTTTTTAGCTCTTTTATATTTAAAAATGTTTAATAGAACTTAGAACTTCAAAAAATTATTATCCTAAACCCAGTAATACCAGTTGGAGAAGTATCGGGATGAAATCCATCAAAGCATGTTGCCAAATGCTTCCCACACACAAACGATACCTATCATCTCTCCACTGCCATATTACTATAATTCATTCGAGTTTGTGGTGGATCATAAAAATTCTATTTTCTATCTAACATAAACAGATAGTGAATTGTAATCTAGTGAAGAACAATTTATTCTGAGAAAGAAATTCCCAATTATCTTCCTGACACCCAAAGTAACTTGTTTTTAAAAATGCTTAGCCAAAGTACACTTTTAAAGGCCATTGTGAAACTTCTGTATTTGTAAGTCATGAAAACATTGTCAATGCAATATAATTATTGCTATTATAAAAATCATCTTGAATAAAAGATCAGAAGACCACTTAACTAGGCTCTTTAAAAAAGTATTGTTTTAAACCATCCAAGGAGAGTAAGAGTCATTGAAATATATGAGCACCTGTTAATGAGCAAGGTATTTGGGATCCAATAATCTACAATTACCAAATGATGTATCTATTAAAAAGTTATTGGCCTCACACGTTCATTACAGCATTGCCCTTACACATTCAGCATTCTTTATGTAACAGTGTGAGTCACAAGCCTTTAATGCTCACATACGCCCAGTTGAATTAATGTACCCTTCCTAGATGGCTCATCTGGACAATTTTATGTGCCAAAAGAGAAAATAAACAACAGAGGAGGAAAGGCAGTAAGATGGAACGGGTAACGCAGCATGTTACTATTTATCAGGATTTGAGACACAATTACTTCATTTTAAATACTACTGGAGGAAATAAAAATTCTAGCACATTTTCTATTCTTGCTAGATTCCTTTTAAATATCTTTGTTTAGTAACCACTATACTATTTCTTATAGACCCATTTTATGAGAGGAGATTAATAGTAGCTCCTAATTTTATCCAAAATGTCTAATTCTTCTTTGGTAGAGTGGACATGTGTTATTGCCCATCCAGTATCCATTTCTCCTTTTCCTTGTGAACACCCCTTAAATTTGGGAAGGGGGTCGGGGTAGAAGAGTGGGGAGCAGTCCATTCCAAGCTGTTTAAATGTGATTTGCCTCAATGCTAACTGCGGTGTCAGCCCAACTGGCCCACACTAATCATTGTGACCCCCATCCCTTTGAAACACTCTGATTGATTAAAGAGAGCAGTGCATATGTTCACTGTTATATAACTGTGTTATAGCTAACAACTTTATTGTATTATCTTATTATTTGTGATAGTAACTTTTCTGGATTTTCCAATAATAAAATCATATCATCTTCAAGTTACGATAATTATACCCCATCTTAACTCTTTTTTGTCTCTAACTGAATTTAGCTAATACCTCTAGGATAGTCTTAAATTATCATGTGTTAAACTTCTAGAATACCCTTGACTTGTTCCTGACTGATGAGAATGCTTCTAATATTTACCCATTCCGCATAATGCTAGCTTTCCGGTTTAGGTAACTATCTCTTACCATGTCAAGGAAGTTTCCTTTTATTCCTATTATTCTGTTAGGAGGTTAATTTTCTTAAACCAGTAGTAACATTTGAATGTTATCAAATGCTTTTTGGCATATAAAGAAACTATGTTATGGTTTTTTTCCTCCTTATATCCATTATAGCAATGAATCACTCTATTTTTAAATTACCCTTGCATTTAAAAAATAAATCTTACTTGGGTTTGTATATTATAATTTTACCATGTTACTGAATAATACTGAAGTTTTTTGGTTTTGTTTTTTTCTTTTCTTATTTTTTTCAGAAATGTTGCTTCCATAGTCATGAGATTGCTTTGTGTGGCTCTTGGCAGGCATAATCATAGTGTACTTCAGCCTCAACTCTTGGGCTCAAGCAATCCTCCTACCTCAGCCTCTCAAATAGCTGAGATTACAGATATATGATATATATTGTAAATATAATGGAATATTATATAGGAATACATATATACACACACAAATATAGATAATGGGGTATTATATATATAACATCCCATTATATATATGCATTCCAACATATATAATAAAATATATACATATCATATATATTTTGAAGGACGGGCGTGGTGTCTCACACCTGTAATCCCAGCACTTTGGGAGGCCAAGGTGGGCAGATCACGAGGTCAGGAGCCTGAGGCCATCCTGGCCAACATGATGAAACCTCGTCTCTACTAAAAATACAAAAATTAACTGGGTGTGGTGACACATGCCTGTAATCCCAGCTACTTGGGAGGCTCAGGCAAGAGAATTGCTACTAAAAATACAAAAAATTAGCCAGGCTTGGTGGTGGGCACCTATAATCCCCGCTACTTGAGAGGCTGAGGCAGGAGAATTGCTTGAACCTGGGAGGTGGAGGTTACAGTGAGCAGAGATTGTGCCAATGCACTCCAGCCTAGGCAACAAGGCAATAAGAGCAAAACTCCGCCTCAAAAAAAAAAAAAAAAGAATACCTTCTGGTTCAGAGTTGTCCCATAAAACTTGCTATGGTAATGGAAATGTTCTTTTCTGCATTGTCAATAGGGTCGCCACAAGCTACATGTGACTACTGGGCACTGAAATGTGGTTAGTTCAACTGTGGAACACAATTTTAAATTTCATCGAATTTTAGCTAATATTGACGAAAATTTAAATAGCCACATGTGACTAGTGAATACTACATTGCTCAGCACACTTCTAAATTGTATTCCACTTTATTTATTTATTTATTTATATTTATTTTTGGGGCAGAATCTCACTCTATCATCCAACCTGGATTGCAGTGGTATGATCTCACCTCACTGCAACCTCTGCCTCCCATGCTCAAGCAGTCCTCCCAACTCAGCCTTCCGAGTTCCTGGGAGCACAGGTGTGCACCACCACATCCAGCCAATGTTTTGTATTTTGAGTAGAGATGGGGTTTTATGGTGTTGCCAAAGCTGGTCTCCTCAAAATCCTGAGCTCAAGCAATCCTTCTGCCTTGACATCTCAAAGTGTTGGGATAACAGTCATGAGCCACTGCGCCTGGCCTCTAAACTGTGTTCTACTTTAAAATGAGATCCTGACTGGGCAAAAAAGAGAGGGTTATTATGTTTTATTCATAATAACATTAATTGTCTTCCCTGACTGCAGTAATTAAGGGAATTTACCTAAAAACTGTTTTAAACTAACTCTCGTTTGGGCCGAACTAATACTATGACTTTGCATGCTTATTGGTCTGTGGTCAATATATCCTCATGGGAAATTGATAACAGATTAGTTCATTTCCCTATGTTTGGAGAAAGGAGAAATGTCTCTTCTGAGTTATTTGGCTGTGGAGAGAGTTGATCACTTAAGTTTACTTATTGTTTATAAATTAACAAAATCTTCACAATTCGCTTTGCAAGAGACTATTCCTGAGACTGGTTCCTTCTAATTAAAAACAGGACCTGTGTGAGAGCTTCCAAAGGAAGCTATCAATATGCATCTGGGAATTGGATTCTCATCCACAGGACTGGATAAAGTGGATAATTAAATTATTTCTGAGGAACTGGAAAGATGAGATGATGGCCAGAGACCCCCAGCCACGAGAGAGGCAGAAAATCCTTAGGGCAAGAAAACCATGTGAGCTACCTGGAAAATAATAACCACTGGGTGTTAAAATACAGCTCATTGACTCAGAAGTCAAAGCCTTACTCTGGAAATGAAGCTGGCCATATTTAAATTATATAAATTTTCCTTTAGTTATTTCCATTTACTTTGCTTTTACTGTTTAATGAAGATATTTTGGAAATGTCGGCACATGTCAGCTCTGCTCAATGGAATCAAAAAAAGGAGCTTCGTGTTTGGGCCAGAATTCCTAGGAGTCAGGAGTGGATGTGTCAAGGGAATTGAGATGACGAAACCCAAGGAAGATGAATCTCAGTGAAACAGAGCCAAGATCTTTCCCCATCTTGACAATTATTTCTGGATCTCTTCTTTAATAAAAGTTTGGAGGGCTTGCTATATTGTTTTACTCATTCATATACATTTAGTTTTCAGATGTCAAAGGCACACCTTCTTAAAGAGAAATTGGTCTCTATCTGCTTAAATTGCAAATTAAATTTGAACAGAAACAGAATCCATAAATTATGAATTACTTTAAGCAATTTCTTTTCTGTATCCTATGTAGAACAATTTGGCCGGGCATGGTGGTTCATGCCAGTAAACCCAACACTTTGGGAGGGTTGAAGTTGAAGATCCACTTAAGTTCCTGGTGGATCACTTCAAGTCAGGAATTGGAGACCAGCCTGGCCAACATGGCAACACTGTCTCTACTAAAAATACAAAAAAATAGCCAGATGTGGTGATGTGCATCTATAATCCCAGCTATTCAGGAGGCTGAAGCAGAAGAATCACTTGAACCCAGGAGGCAGAGGTTGTAGTGAGCCGAGATCACGCCACTTTAATCCAGCCTGGGACACAGCAAGATTCTGTTTAAAAAAAAAAAAAGAAGAAGAATTTAACTATCACTGTTTATTAATATCTTCAGGTAAAATTAAAAACAGTTTTTTTAGAAGTTCAGATATAAACAGTGGTTTGAATATTTTTAAATTTCTGTAATGATGAAGTTTAATAATAAAGTAGAAAGACTGACAAGTTTTATACATGTAAAGCAACTGGTTTAACTAATTTTTCCTCCCAGGAAATGTTGAAGTTAAGCCAGGTAAATCTAAATGGAGAGCAAACTGTTCTGTGTCAGGCAAGGGGACCGTTGCTGTGGGACCCGTGTTTTAAAGGTCTTTTCTGGATCTCCTCCAGCCATGAACCTCCCTTTAGGCAAGAGATGTACAGGAGGCCTGCCCACCCGGAGCCTTTGTCCCTCTTCCACACTGCACTCTGGGATACCTCAGATGCTGAGGCTAAGGGGAAGCTGTTTGAGGAAAGTGTACACAGAGCTTGGATGTGGGAACTGGATTGTCCCTATGTGGGAGCATCAAAACCCTCCCCTCTTGGGATGAGTCAGAGCTGGAAGTGGGGAGGGAAGAGACACAGGCTGGATCCAGGGCTATATCCTCCTGCACTGCCAAGTTGTCTGGTTAAAACTACAAGTTTAAAAATTCTAAATTCCTTCCAGATCATTACAAAGATACAGTTGTCAAGGCAGGGGGATAGAACATATTTGGTAGTGTTTCTATACACTAAACATGAATGACCTCAAAAAGGAATTTTTAAAAATCCTATTTACAATAGCAAAAAAATAAAATACTTAGGAATAAAGGTAACCAAGGAGGTAAATACCTGTGGACCGAAATATATAAAGCACGATGAAAAACACTGAAGAAGACACAAATAAGTGGAGAGATAGCCCATGTTCATGGATTGGAAGAATTAACATGGTTAAAATGTCCATGCTACCCAAAGCAATCTACAGATTCAATGCAATTCCTGTCAAAATCCTAATGACATTTTTCACAGAAATAGAAAAATCCTCAAATTTGTATGAAACCACAAAAGACTCTAAACAGCCAAATGAACACTAAGCAAAAAGAACAAAGCTGGAGGCATCACATTGCCTGACTTCAAAATATAATTAAAAGCTGTAGTAGTCAAAACAGCATGATACTGGCATAAAAACAGACATATGACTAATAAAATGGAACAGAACAGAGAATCCAGAAATAAACCCACACTTTGATGATCAATTGATTTTTGACAAGGGTAAGAACACATAGTGGGGAAAGGACATTCTCTTTAATAAATGGTGTTGGGACAACTGAATATCCACATTCAGAAGAATGCAATTAGACCCTTATCTCACACCAAATACAAAAATCAACTCAAAATGGGTTAAAGACTCATGTGGACTTTTGGAAGGCAGAAATAACCCAATTAACTTTTGTCCAGAGCCTTCTATATATGGGGTGCTTTACACATTACAGTAACCACTCTACAACAATCTTACTAGGTTTTGGAAGTTTTTTTTCCAACTCTTTTATAAAGGAACAACCTGGAACCTAGAGGTTCAGAATGTGTTCAAAGTGAAACAACTAGAAAAGGTTTGTACTAGGTTTAGAATCTCTGTTTTTTGGAGAGCTTTTCACGCTCTTAGCATCTGTGTCAATCAAGAAGGTTGAGCTCCTCTGTAGGGAAAGCAGACTAATGTAGTAGAGGAGGGGCTAATGTAATAACAAGGAAATCTTAAGCATCTAGTCCCCTGAAGGGGCCTGTGGGCTGAATAGATATGTTCTGTGTCTGAGTTTACTTACAAAAAAGTCTACTTTTCTAAAATTAGACCCTGGGATATGAAGCAGTGGGTTCTACTTTGTTAATTTTATGCAACAATTTTGGAGAAAAACTTCCTATGGGGTTTGTCCTATGTATACTAGAACATTCCACTTTTCCATGTGGACTAATCCTTGTTGGAGCTTGGGTTTTACAAAAGTCTAGTGAACTGAGCACTGCTGTGTTGGGGGGCAGCAAGTGTAATGGTCACTCTCATGTATTAGGATCTTTGCCAGTGGTCAGCATTCCTGATAGCTGGAGGTAGGAGAGCCCTGCATTTTCTCCCCATAACCTCACCAATGAGTTACTAGTACAATGAAAATAAGTCTTTTTTTTTTTTGAGATGGAGTCTCGCTCTGTCACCTAGACTGGAGTGCAGCAGTGCGACCTCAGCTCACTACCACCTCCGCCTCCTGGGTTCAAGCGATTCTCCTGTCTCAGCCTCCTGAGTGGCTGGGATTATAGGCACCTGCTATCAAGCCTGGCTAATTTTTGTATTTTTGTAGAGATGGGGTTTCACTATTTTGACCAGGCTGGTCTTGAACTCCTGACTTCAAATGATCCGTCTGCCTCGGCCTCCCAAAGTACTAGGATTATAGGCGTGAGCCACCATGCCCGCCAAAAATAAGTTTTAATCATAATTCATGCAAACACTTATCAATAAGATCTAATCCATCAGAAACTCAATCCATCAGAAAATCCAATTGGCTCTACATTTAAAATACACATTAAATTCTGTCAGTTCTTGCCACCTCCACTCTACCACCTGGTGCTGAGTCACCTTTACCACTCACCAGGATAACAGCCACAGCCTCCTCTCTCCTTTCAGCCTTGCCCACCTTGAGACTATTCTCAACACAGCAGCCACAGTTACTCTCACAAACATGAGTCAAACAATTTCATTCCTCTGCATGGAATCCTATGATTAATCCCCATCTCACTTGGAGTAAAAGTCCAAGTCCAAATAATGGCCTACAGGGCCTTCATGAGCTGGCCTCAATTACTTCACTCTCTTCATCCATGTGTTCTACATGCTTCAGCCTCCTTGCCCCTCTGGAATACTAGGCATGCTCATTCCACTTGATGGCCTCCTTGTCTGGAATGGGAGCAGCCCTTCCTGGCATTCCCTGATACCTGCTTGACTAACTCTCTCATCTCCTTTAATTCTTTGCTTAAATGTCTCCATCTTCCCACTGTGGCCAACATTGGCCTTTATTTAATATTGCACCCTGGCAACCCTCCTCCATCCCTCTTAACATGCTCAATTTCTTACATTTTCCATATCACTTATGAGTTTCTGATATACTGTGTAATTTACTCATCTATTAGGCCTATTGTTTATTATCTATATTCCCCAGCTAGAATGTAAGTTCCATGAGGGTATGGTCTTTGTTTTGCTTACTTATAATATCTCAAGCATCTAGAATAATGCCTAATATGTAGCTGGCACTCAGAAATTATTATTGAATTAAATAAATGAAACAGATACACAACCCTTTCCCTATAACATCTTAACCTGTCCAGATAAGCTCAGTAAAATCTCAATTCTCTATCATTTTTGGCACTTTGATAGGCACGCTGAATGAAAGGTTCACTCGGAAGTAGATGTAATAATCTTCTCTGGGCTGGATCAGCAAGTCATCTGGACAGATGATAAGAGTGTGGGAATAAAGGGTAAAGGACCAAATGGAGTTGAGGACCTGAAGGTTGGACTTCTAAACTTGCTGGATGCTTACCCAGAAGTTCTTGACAGCAATAATCTTGGTAAGAAAAGTTTCAACAAAATATGTTATTTTTAGGGAGCATTCTATCAATCGGAGAAATAAATGTATGCACATATTCAAAGGTGACACCAAATTTGACCAATGAACAGACTGCAGGTAAGAGTAGATCAAGGCCCCTCACCCCTCAAAGCACTAGGGAACATTGTATTCTTCTTGCCAGAAATTATTATTTCAAAGGGTTTGCCTTTTGATTTTCTCACTGTGCTCTTTTGGCATTGTACGAATAGTAAATTTGTTAAAAAAAAAAAAAAGAAAGAAAGAAAATCTATCTTACAAAGGTACATTACAAAGGAATACTCTCGTCTTTACATTTAAATCTATAACAAAAAGGGAAACTCAGGATGTTTCCATCGCTGGGGAAAGGTACTGGTCAGAATTTTCCAACTGAGGTTTGATCTGTTATTTTCCACACTAAAAGTTAAAAAAGTCAAAACAACATCTCAACAAAAGCAAAAAATAAGTCATCATTCCTTTTGATGATATGAGTGATTAATCAAAATAGGTTAATTTAGCAATAATAACATCTTCAAAGCTGAACTCTCTCAGTTAACAAATACAAGGCAAAACTATGAATATTTTGTGTTACTTGAATAAAGCATGGTAGAGCTTGTTCTTAGAGTCTCCTGGCCTCATGTTTTCCAGGTTTCTTAGCTATTTGCCCTGCCTCAATCGTCCCCAAGTGACTGCTCCTGTCCAGGCCTCCTGAAGCAGAGCCAGCCTAAGCTTCTGGCAGACAGGATTCTATCAGGGAACCAGGATTATTGTGAGTATGTTGAATAAGGAATTTATTTTAGAAATTCGGGCTGGGCACAGTGGCTCACACCTGTAATCCTGATACTCTGGGAGGCTGAGGTGGGCAAATAACCTGAGGTCAGGAGTTCAAGCCCAGCCTGGTAAAGCCTCATCTCTACTAAAAATATAAAAAATTAGCTGGGCATGGTGGTGGGCACCTGTAATCCCAGCTACTCGGGGGGCTGAGGCAGGAGAATTGCTTGAACCCAGGAGGTGGAGGTTGCAATGAGCTGAGATCATACCACTGTACTCCAGCCTGGGCAACAGAGGGAGAAAGGAAAGAAAGAAAGAAAGAAAGAAAGAAAGAAAGAAAGAAAGAAAGAAAGAAAGAAAGAAAGAAAGAAAGAAAGAAAGAAAGAAAGAAAGAAAGAAAGAAAGGAGGGAGGGAGGGAGGGAGGGAGGGAGGGAGGGAGGGAGGGAGGGAGGGAGGGAGGAAAGGAGGGAGGGAGGAAAGGAGGGAGGGAGGGAAGGAAAGAAAAAGAAAAGACATTATATCACATTTGTGGGAGAAGTAGGAGAAGTAAAAGTCTAAAAGTCTGAAAAGGAGTGTTGAGGGATCAGAGACCAGTTCTGATTTGGGCAGAGGAGTCCAAGCTTGCAGGGAAATCTGGATATTAGGCTAGGCACATCATGGCTGGTGTAGACATCTTCAGAAGGTTGATGGGTCTTTGTGACTGCTGTCTCTGTGAGTTTCTGTGAAAAGTCTGTTAGCTGGCCTGTGGCCACAATTACTTGTTAGAGGAGGATAAAGAGCAGGGAAGAATAAAACAGGAACTCTCCTGCATCTATTCTTATTGGTTAGAAATGGCATTTGTCTCTCGCCACCTCTAATCAATGATGACTGTCAGAATGTAATGAAAGTCATCATTGGTTAGAGATGGTGAGAGACAAATGAAACTGCTGCTTCAGTGTTGCCTCCTAAGTCTCAGGCAACTTCAATTTTGTCCATCTGGAAGCATATACAAAAGGGGATTTGGGGAAACATAGTCTCCAGCATAACCATGTTGCCTACAGAACAATCCAGTACAATGACCATACCTTGGCTGCCGAGCATGAGATTTGTTTCTCAAAGGGGTCAGATGAGGACTCATTCCGGAAGCTGGAGGAAATGGCAGGTAGCTTGTAGGTGAATTTCTTCCTTGATCTTTTCTTTGATTAAGAAAGATCTTGGGCACAGTTTTCTATAGAGCCTGCCCACAGACACTTTGCATGGCTAAGCAACTGGCTGTGTCTTTTCAGGTTCATGAAGCATGGACCAGACTGGTAACATATCACCATGTATTTGCTTTCCATTCTTCCCTAATTTCTTGTATTCCTCAGTTGTTGCCCTGGCTTTGCATTTTTCAAGGGAGCATTAGCACTTCAGCCTTCTTTAGAAACCCCAGCTAAAATAGTACTCATCTAAGAAAATACAATGAAAATGAAGTGGGACTTGGATGAACTGATGGTGGAAACTATGATTCCTCTAAGGCTCAGTTTATTTGTATGTGATGGAATTACGGGGAATTGTAACATTGATAGCCTTTTAAGAACATCATTATCTTTCTTCACTGGAAAAGTCCATGAACAAGTATTTTCTGAGACAAAAGGGATGGATTAGGGGAGCAGAGATCCTTTTAGTCAACATATGATTTGTGACTTTAACTCTCAGCAAGAATATATACTTAATAAAAACATCACTCTCTGGCACTATTCTGAGCAATAATCCTGCCATAGCTAAAAAATCTGTGAAAGACTGTTATTCATATTTATATCTATGCGAGTCTGAGTTTTCAAAATACAATGAGGCACAAATAGGGTGGAGAAACTGCCTTGATCTGTAGCTCCATACAGCCCACTGAGTTTAATTCACCCATTTCCCCAGATGGATGTGTATAGTACCATTATCTCTTATTTGACCATTAATCAATGAGGGGGGGAGACATTTCCCCCTGATGTTTAAAACCATTTTTTAGAAGTATTAAAACACACATAGATACTATGGAATAGAGTGAAAAGTGTGTGAGCATTCTTACACTAAAACATGAGACTTAAGTTGTGGTAGTTCCCTCTCTTCCTCCATAGTTTATGGCTCTGTGCTATTAGGGGTTCAGAGAAAAAATTAGATGATGATGATTTCTTCTTCTTCTTCTTCTTCCTTCTTTTTCTCCTTCTCCTTCTCCTTCTCCTTCTCCTTCTTCTTCTTCTTCCTTCTTCCCCTTCTTCTTTTCTTATTTTTAAGACAAAGTCTCACTTTGTAGCCCAGGCTGCAGTGCAGGGGCACAATCTTGGCTCACTGCAACCTCCACTTCCCAGTTTTAAGTGATTCTCGTGCCTCAGCCTCCTGGGAAGCTGAGATTTCAGGTGCCTGCCACCACACCCGGCTAATTTTTGTATTTTTAGTAGAGATGCGGTTTCACCATGTTGGTCAGGTTGGTCTCGAATTCCTAACCCCAAGTGATCCGCCCGCCTTGGCCTCCCAAAGTGCTGAGATTGCAGGCATGAACCATCACACCTGACCTAGAGAACTTCTTTAGGTAAAGATTCTGTGTGCTATGTGTAGTGTCTCATTTTGGTTCACACTTTTGTTTCTTTTTAAATATACGGGTTGAGCTTTTTTCTTTTCAGGGAGAAAGCCATTTCAGTAGAGTTTCTGTTAATGGAACTCAGAAGGAGGAGTAGAAAGGTGGCTGCGATCAAGCAGAGGTCAGCATCCCAGCTGCTCCCTTGAGAATCCTGTCTTCACAGCAAAGGAATGAACGAGTAGCTGCCGTTGTCACAGGGTCCCGCATCTTTTAGTTTGTGGCCAGAGGACATGAGAACATTGCAGTCTAGGTGGAAAACGCTAATCCAAAGGTGCGATTGGAGATTCCAAAGAAACTGCATGTGGAAAGGAGTGCATAGTCGACTATGTTTCATAGGAAATTATTTTGTCAGCACAGGGAACAATGAGATGCCATCACAGTTGCCTCATTAGTAAGCAATATCTTCGGTTTTTGCAGGCACCCCAGCATGTTCTGTAATGGCTCCTGTTAGGTCTGGTCAATGTCCTCTGGACGCCCCACCACCTCCTACCCCCAGATGATGACACAAATGTCTTGAAATATTGACGTGTCTTCAGCCACTCGTTACAGAATATCTGTACAAATATTTAAATTACCCTGTCTCTCCCAGCAAAATTGCCTTTAGATTAATCCGCTCTCGGGACGCAGGCCGGGAGTGGCTTGGAGTGTGGAAGGGTTTGAGGGTAAGGGTTGTAGTGAGGTGGGACTGAATGATTTTGATGGGCGTTGCCAGGGGCTTGAAGGAACCGGCTCTTCCTTTCACAGAATCGAAGTATTTCTCTGGGCCCGGGAAGTTTTTGCTCCCAAGTGAGTCAGGGTGGAGAGCAGGACCGCACAGTCGCGCGTGTGTATGAAACGACGGCCTTAAGAAGGGCGCCCAGGGACACGGGCTTGGCAGCTCCGAGCGGAGGCCGTCAGGCAGCCGTTCCTTTCGGAATCAGGTCTCCCGCAATGCTCCCGGCCGCGGCGCTCCCGGGATCGAGCGCTGGAGCTGTTCGGGGATACCCCTGCCGAGCGCTGCCGGCCCACCTCCGCCGTACTGCGCGGGCTAGGGCTTCGCTACAGCGCGCAGGCCCGCGGATGGCAGCCTGGGGTTTCCACGGCGGGTGATCTCGGGACACCAGGGGTTCCCACGGAGGCCGGGGAGAGCCCCGGCTGTGGGACCCCGCGTGACCGGGGCGCAGTGCGCCGTGTCCCCGGCCCGTCCGGTGGAGCAGGGAGGGACGCCTGGTAGGGTGGGTGCGCAACGGGAGCCCCGGCCGCGGGCGGCTCCACTCCAGCCGGGCGGACGGGCGGGAGCCGGGGGCGGGGAGCCCGGAGCACCGCCCCGCTAGCGCGCCCCGCCCGTGGGAGAGGAGGGGCTGCGGCGCGGCGGACCACTGGAGGCGCAGCACGGTCGCTGCCGCCGCTGTTGGTGCTGGAGACCGTGCCTCCTCTCCTCCGCCAGCCCGCGCGCCCGTCCGCCTGCCGGGGCTGCCTCCCGCCTCCCGCCGCAGCCGCGCAGCCGCCGCAAAACCCGCGGCGCCGCCGCTCGCGCTCCAGGTAGGTGTCCTAGCTGCAAAGGGGATGCCTGGGGCGGGAGCCACGGTGCCCGCATCGCGGCCCGGGGCATTGTGCGCCTCCGGCGGGCCGAGGACCCTGAGGGACGCGCGGGTGGGCACCCGCAGCCCCGGGCCACCAGGGCATGGCCGTCCCCCTGGAGGCGTCCCCAGCGGGATAGCCGGGCTACAGGGAAGTCGGGGGCGGCTGTGTCAGCCCATTCCCGCGGCCGGGATGGGAGGGGGCGTCTGTGTCGCGGTCCCGGTTTGCCGCCCTCCCTCTCCCTCGCCGGGAATTCCGGCTGCCTGGCACTAGCGCCCGCAGTCTCTCGCGCGGGCCGGCGCCCCTGCGCCCCGCAGGCTGCCTGGGGATTGAAGCAGGGGCCGGGAGAAGGACTGATGTAATTGTCAGCGGAAAACCTAACCGGCGCGGGTGAGAGCGCCTGCGCCCGCGCGAGCTAACGCCTACGCCGCACCTTTCAGGGAATCCGGGAAGCGGAGAGGAACGGCTGGGGAAGTTGTGCATTGGGTTTTATTGTGCGCGTGCACTGCGGACTGCCCTCGCGGGGCACCCCTGCCCACCCGCTGCTGGCGCCCCTGCAGCCCTCCCTGCAGCCTTCGTCGACACTCCCGGCCAGGGCCGAGTCTGCCTTCCCTGGTTCAGACCCGGACAGGGTTTGCATTGCAGTCAAGACAAGCTTCCCCTGCATCGAGCTGCCCGCAGATCGTGTAGCCGGGGATGCTGGGGGAGGAGGGAATGGGAGACCTGGGGAGGAAGCTTGGAGAAGTAATGACACCAGCAGATTTTCTCCCCAAAGCTTCTGCTGCATATGACACGTCTGCAAGGCACCTTTTAAGCTGTTTTTGAAAGTTATAACCAGATACTGATTTTGTGACAATTCTGTGATATACCTGAATGGTTGCTTAAACATAGAGACCTAAAGCTGGGGGAAGCATTACATAATGGACATAAAGCAAATGACACGAAACTAAGTGAACCCAGTGGGTTGCCTGATTATTTCTCTCTTCTGGACACAAAATCCTGTAAGGTTTGTTTTCTATAGGAACTTTCATTTATAAATTGCTGGACTAAGTTTAGCCAATTGTATTATATTCAGTTGTGATTTTTTTTTCATAAATAATTTGTCTTGGACATCTTAAATTTAAAAATTGCATGCTAATGGTTATATATCACTATGCTGATTAGGAAATGAAGTATTCACAAAGTAAAAATAAGAAATTTCCCATCTGGCTACCATTAACTTTGTTTTCCTCTTGTTTTGTTTCTGTTTCTTTTCCTTCTTTCATCTTTCCCCTGCCCCCCTCCCCCCAGCTTTATGTTTTTTGGAAACATTTCTATAGTTTTGGGTACTGCGAGCTCACAATGTTGATACTTCTATCGCATGTTACAGCATTGCAGATACAAAGACTAATAATAAATGAAACAGAAGTCCTCGCAGTAACTCTGAGAGTGAGCAGGGTTCCCAAGGTCGAAGGGAAGCTGCAGTGCAATTCAGCTATAATCAGCTACAGAGAATATGCATAACCCTTATTGGGAAAGGCCCTGATTGGCGGATTTTTTTCTTATTATTCTTTTGCAATTGGATTTAATGTATTTTTTCCTAAAAAATAATTTTCTTAAGGTAAGAATGAAAAATTTTGAAATTAAAATTTCAGGTTTTTAGAAAGCTGAAAAATCCTGCTTTTGCTCATATCTTCAGATATAATGTTGATGACCCCATTATACATTCAGTGGATGGATTATCTTTGGGGATACCTCAGTTTCAGATTACTATGACTTGTCAGATGAATCTTGGCTTTAATATGAGGTAGTCCTGCTGTACTTTTATAGGATCACATATGTAAGTTTTCTTATTCCTAGATTGCTCTAACCTTAAGTTAACTTTACTTCAAGAAGAAAAATAAAGCCCTTCTAAGATGAAATCTTTGTGGTTGGAGGTCTTAGTACCACCACAGATATCTAATTAGGTAAACTGCATAAGGATATAAAAGTTTCTTGTGACTTTACTCATAAAACTGTTGGACTAGGGAGAAGATAATGTAACTTTGAACGATAAGGCATGCATTCTCAAAAGAATAATTTTGTTGTTTTGCTGAAAAGATTAGGTCATAATTATGACACTTTTTAAAAAGTTTTTTTTTTTTTAATTTTAAAGTCATACTATCCATTGACTTCTGGAACTTTTTTTTCCTCACTCAATATGATATCTCTAGATTCATTCATACTGTATGTAGTTGTCGCTCCCTGACTTTCACTGCAGTACAATATTCCACGGTGTGTCTTATAATGCAGTATGCTGCTTCTCCTCTCAGTGACCATTATTATTTTGTTTTTGTTTTTGTTTTGTTTTTTTCATTTTTTGAAATGTTGCAGTGTTGCTCTGATTATTCATGTTTTCTGGGCACACATGCAAGTGTTTCTCTTGGGTTAATACCAAGGAATAAAATTGGTGGTTTATAGGGTATGTGAATATTCAACTTATTAGGTATTGCCAAATTATATTCCAGAATGGTTGTACTAGTTTATATAAGCCAGGGAAACAATTAAATACAAACATGCACTTGCTGTTTTGAGTGTGTGTCTGTTGAAAATTTTCTAAAATTTTTTTAGAAAGCAAGAGAATGATTAATATAAAACTTAGGATGGCAGTTATCCTAAGGGGATGGCATGTGGGGAGGAACACATACATGGATGTTAGTTATTAGTAATGACCTAGTCCTTGGGTTTCATGGTGAGTTCATAGGTGATCATTGTACAGTAATTCCCCCCTTATCCAAGGGGAATATGTTCCAAATCCCGCAGTAGATGCCTGAAACCTTCTATGGTACCAAACCCTATGTATATCCTTCTTTTCCATGTGTACATACCTTGATAACATTTAATTTTTGAATTAGGTACAGTAAGAGATTAACATTTATCATAAACAGAACAATTATTAACACTATACTATAATAAAAAGTTATGTGAATGTGTTTCTCTCTCTTTCAAATTATCTTATTGTACTGTATTCATCTATTGACAGAACCTGATTGACTATGGGTAACTGAAACTTTGGATGGTGGGGGCAGATATTGTATTAAAAAAATAAAAGAGGATCATGCATGGATCAATGATAATATTTTAAGGTTCTAAGGAAAAAGAAAATAAGGACAATAGAGTTGTCACAAGACAACAGGCTTCTGTACCAAAAAATATCAACCTACAAGATATCGGTTGAAAGATGAAGAAACAGTCCCTGAGTATAGGCATGAATTGCCCCGAGTTCATGGAAGGGATTTGCAAAAAGGTTGAGCAGGAAGTGGTCATGCTGAGAAGAGGAAGGCTATTGTGGATTAGAAAATGATATGAGCAGAAGTTGAGGAAGCCATGGGAAATTTTCCAACAGTGAAAAGCATTTACACAGTAAATTTAGGGAACTGATAGGTTGGGGCTATGGGGAGAGATCCAAGGCCCCTCATTAGCAGGGGCTGCTGATTGACATGAGAGTTCTCAAGTTTGGAAAAAAACTAAAAGGAGTAGTTTAAAAACTAAATCTACTATCCTAGAAAAGAGGAGGAGGAGAGTCAAAGGTGACTGTAATGAAAACAAATATGAATAATCTTGGTATGTAGTATCAAATTTTTTGTGTGTATTTTTAAAAAAAATTTATTTATTTTACTTTAGGTGTATACTATATCTGGCATTTCTCCCCATGTTATCCCTCCCCACCCCCCTCTCCTTCCCTACCTCCCACTGTCTCTCCCCTACCCTGCCAACTGCTCCCAACTGCTCCTCTCCCTGAGTCCACATGTTCTCATTGTTCAACACCCACCTATGAGTGAGAACCAGTTTTTTTTTTTTAAAGAAAGAAAAGAAATAGTGGAGTTGCTGTGGGAACTTTTAGTGAGGTTTAAACATCTCAAGTATGTGGTAATAGATACTGAAGCTCATGTTTGAAAACATGCAATATGATATCTGCTTTATATGTAGAGTTTAAAAATTTTTATTTTGTATACGTAATAGGTGAATATGTTTATAGGGTATGTGAGATATTTTGAAACAGGCACATAATGAATAATAGTCACATCAGGGTAATGTGTAATGGTCACATCATCTCCAGCATTTATCCTTTGTGTTACAAACAATCCAATTATACTCTTGGAGTTATTTTAAAATGTACAATTAAATTATTATTGACTATAGTCACCTGATGTTCTATCAAATACTAGATTTTTTTTTTGGAGACAGAGTCTTGCTCTGTTGCCCAGGTTGAAGTACAATGGCATGATATTGGCTCACTGCAACCTCTGCCTCCCAGGTTCAAGCTATTCTCCTGCCTCAGCCTCCTGAGTAACTGAGATTACAGGCAACTGCCACCATGCCCAGCTAATTTTTGTATTTTTTAGTAGAGATGGGGTTTCACCATGTTGGTCAGGCTGGTCTTGAACTCCTGACCTCAGGTGATCCACCAGCCCTGGCCTCCCAAAGTGCTGGGATTATAGGCATGAGCCATGGTGTCTGGCCCAAATACTAGATCTTATTCATTGTTTCTTTTTTCCTTTTTTTTTTTTTTTTTTTAAAGGGACAGAGTCTCCCTATGTTGCCCCATCTAGTCTCAAACTCCTGGACTCAAGGGATCCTCCTGCCTTAGCCTCCCAAAGTGTTAGGATTACAAGCCTGAGCCACCACTCCCAGCCCATTTATTCACTGCTTCTAACTATTTTTTTTTGTACCCATTAGCTAACCACTTCTCCTGCACTTCCCCACTATCCTTCCCAGTCTCTGGTAACGATCCTTTTTACTTTCTATCTTCATGTGTTCAATTGTTTTAATTTTTAGCCTCCAGAAATAAGTGAGCACATGCTCCTCATTTATAATGTCTAACTTAGCTACTACTATATTCTCTGGATCTAGCACATGGTGGGTGTTGAATAATATTTTTGGAATGAATTAACGGATTCTAAGTAATTGGTTAGATTTTTCAGGTTTTTGGAGATGTTACAAGTGTCAATTCATGTTAGTTATTGCTTCTTTCCTATTTTACTTATTTACCTTTTAAAAACAACTTTGAGGCTAGGCGCAGTGGGTCACACCTGTAATCCCATTGCTTTGGGAGGCCTAGGTGGGTGGATCACTTGAGGTCGGGCGTTCAAGACCAGCCTGGTTAACATGGTGAAGTCCAGTCTCTACTAAAAATACAAAAATTAGCTGGGTGTGGTGGTGCATGCCTGTAGTCCCAGCTACTCAGGAGGCTGAGGCTGGAAAACCACTTGAACCTGGGAATTGGAGGTTGCAGTGAGCTGAGACTGCACCATTGCACTCCAGGTTAGGTGACAGCAAGACTCCATCTCAAAAACAAATGAACAAACAAACGAATAAATAAAGATGAGAAAACCCAGGCAAAGAGGTTAAATAATCTGCCCAAAGTAGTTTCCTTATCTGTAATATGGATATACTAATAGGGCTTAACTCTCCAGTTGTGTCAAATATTCTGTGAATTTATGGCCCAGAGGAAAAACCCACCACATGTTGCGAGCAATATTAGGGAGTTGTTACAGAAGTAGTACCCTCAAAGGCACAATAGCTAAAATGACCAAGGAGAATTTAATTGGATCTTAGTTTTTCAAGTAATAGATAAGAATTCAAATAGAACATTTATTTCAAATTCAACTTTGTCTAACTCAGTTGACTTTAGATATATTGTTGGTGTTTAGTGACTATTAGATACGACAGTTTATACATTTGTTATATTCTGAGAGGAAATCGGATGCATCATATACCATTGGATGTTCTGGATTTTTCACTCAGGCTTTGCCATGTTCAGTGCATAAATACTATCTGGCAGATAGTAAAATATGAACAAAATTATTAATCCTTACGGGTGATTAAAAGAAACATAAGCATAAAACTTGATTTTCTTAAATCAAATGAGAACTTTCATATGTCAGTATCCAAAGGCAGTGTTTTAAATTTTGATTATACTGTGAAATTCTGCTTTAAACAAATACAAATTCAGATTATTTTCCATTCTTTCTTCTGTTCCCCGTTAAACCCCTACCATTACTCTTTCTACACAATTAATATTTCTGTTCATATGCTTCTGGGGAAATGCTTAGGTATTTACTGCTAAGTGTTGTTCTGGGTCTTTCTAGAAGTCCAACTGATTTTATTATTTAGGTTTGTGGCTAAATCCTATGGTTGCCTGGCTTTCTGAGATATTGAGCCTTCAACCTTTAGCTGCCTGTGAGTGACTGCTCACATGTCACAGGGAGCCTCAGCAGGACTGATAACCATTAAGAGTTGTTTTTTTTTTCCCCCCATTTGTTAAATCCCCAAAACTAATGCTATTAAGGGGCTTTTCATAGAACTAGAAAGCTCTATCTATTCATCTTTTTAACTCCCACATCACACAGACTTGTACATAGTGGGAATTCAGTAAGTGTTGTTAAATATACAATTTTTGTTAATTGATTCATATAAAATTACACTGTACATTATTTGCCATTTGAAATGCTAATTATAGTTCTGTTTGGTTTATGTTTACATTCTAATCTTTCGGAGCACTGGGGAAAAAACTTGAAGCTTTTTCCCTTTAAACTTGGAAGGAAAACACATATTTGGATAAAGCAGTGCTGCACTTCTGGTGTCAAAATGCCCATTATTGGGTACCTGACAATTATTTTTCTATGTAAGAAGTATTTTTTAAAAAATTATTTGAGAAGAATGCCTAATTATTCTTTGAGAGCTGGTCAAATTGTGTGAAATAATAAGGTTTAGGGATTACATTTTTCAAAGCCAGCAATAAACTATACAAAGATTAAAGCACATTTCTTTATGTTGGAGGTGCTAGAGCTTTTTAGTTGTTTTTTAGTTTTTTAGTTTTTTTTTTTTTTTTTTGCTTTTAAAATGGGCCATTTGACATTTATGTGCAAATCAATAACTTATGAGTTAAGTGCAAGCAAGTTTCTGTTTCTTCGGACAGTTTTTTTGTTTTTTTTTTGAGACAGAGTCTTGCTTTGTCACCCAGGCCGTAGTGCAGTGGCACAATCTCAGCTCACTGCAACCTCTGCCTCCCAGTTCAAACAATTCTCCTACCTCAGCCTCTCTGGTAGCTGGGACTACAGGTGTATGTGCCACCACACCTGGCTAATTTTTGTATTTTTAGTAAAGACGGGGTCTCACCATGTTGGCCAGACTGATCTCGAACCCTTGACCTCAAGTTATTCTCCCTTCTTGGTCTCCCAGTACTCTGGGATTACAGAAGTGAGCCTCTGTGCCTTGCTCTTCAGACACTTCTAAAAACTACCCAGAAATTATGATGTAACTTTCTTCCTTCTTCCTCTGCTGGCATAGATGATTACTATTATGAGAAATTAGTAATCTCCTTTTGTGGATGGTGGGAGAGTGTTGTACAGAGGTGTGTCTTGATAATTTAATGCTATTTTCTATAATTCCTTGAAATTTTCTTTCTAAAACAGATAGATTTTCTTTAGAACTTCCAGAAATGCTTTAGGAATTCCAGATAAATATTTCTAAAATTGTAGGCTCTACAAATGTATATTAATATTTCATTTCGAATTAAGATTAAATTCACCTTTTTGATTTGAAGGTAGTTAAGAGTCATGGTTACTCTGTCTAAAGAAAATATTGGTGGGCAGTGTTGAAAGTTAGCAGTTGGTAGGCAGATTTTCATAGGATCAACTTAAAATGACAACTTGAGGATGACAAAATGGTCATTTTCAAAAATAATGATTCTCTTGGGATTATTTCAAGTATATTTTGTACCAAGTGACATATTTTTGTATTTATTTATTTTTGAGATGAGGGTCTCACTGTGTTGCCCATGCTAGAGTACAGTGGCTATTCACAGGCATGATCATGGTACATTACAGCCTGCAACTGGTGGCCTCAGTTCCCTGAGTGCCTGGGGTTATAGTTGTGTGCTACTGCATCCGGCAAGAGACATGTTTTCTTAGTGGCTCAATATGTAAAGACTTAAGTAGCACATTAGCCTTTCCAGCATTCCCAAATCACAGAAAGTATCTTAGAAACAATTTTGTAGATGTGGAAACTAAGGCTCTGAGAGTTGAGTGAGGTGTCCAAGTCAGTGCCAGACTTGTACCGACCATCACATGCCTGGAGACGAAATCATCCTGACTTGGTACATGTTCCCCATTAGAGTTAATTTGTGAATACATATATGTAGAGATGTAGAAAAAATACTGACAATGACCTGCGCTATTTGTTTTCAACCTGAGAAGTGTGTCTGACAATTAGAGTTCCCATGACCTTTTTTTTTTTTAGATGGGATTTCACTCTGTCACCAGGCTGGAGTGCAGTGGTGTGATCTTGGCTAACTGCAGCCTCCACCTCCTGAGTTCAAGCGAGTCTCCTGCCTCAGCTTCCCAAGTAGCTGGGACTACAGGTGCGTGGCACCACACCCAGCTAATTTTTGTATTTTTATTAGAGATGAGGTTTCACTGTGTTGGCCAGGATGGTCTCGATCAAGCTGACCTCGTGGTCACCACCTCTGCCTCCCAAAGTGCTGGGATTACAGTCGTGAGCCACCACACCCAGCCCCATGACCATTCTTACATGTGCTTGTTAACTGCAGTTATAGTGCTTTATCAGATATGATGTCAGCTTTAAGATCAAGTCACATAGTAGGCTCATAGATCCTTTCGGGAATGGCAGAATCCAGGTAGACTTTCATCAGTTTTTAATGAGCCATTCCAATGTGACACTACAGTGACTGCTTATAGCATTGGAACCTTGTAATTTATACTTTCTTTTCTCTCCTTCTGACCTTTGTGCTATTGTTGTCATATTTATGTAATAAACCCCACATTATACTGTTACCACTTTTATTTGAAAAATTATCTTTTAAAAATATGTAAATAGTAATTTACAAAATCTTATATATTTACCATGTATTTAGCATTTATTGTGCCTTTCTTTCTTTCTTTCTTTCTTTTTCCCTTAGAGAACTGGGAATTAATTTTTTTTCCTTTTTGCAGATCCATGTTTCCATCTGGAATCATTTTCTTTCTGCTTAAAAAGACTTCCTTTAACATTTCTTGTTTCCAGTGATGGTGATAATGTTTTCACTTTTGTGTGCCTGAAAATGCCTTTATTTTGCCGTCAATTTTGAAGATATTTTCACTGGGTATAAAATTCTAGGTAGACTGTGTTTTTATTTTCAGTGCTTTAAAGATATAGCCTCTTGTTTGCATCGTTTTCAATGAGAAATCTATTATCCTTGTTTTTGTACATATTATGTCTTTTTTCTCTGGCTGCTTCAAGATTTCTTTTTATCTGCTGGACTTGGTGGCTGATGCCTGTAATCCCAGCGTTTTGGGAGGTTGAAGTGGCAGATAACTTGAGTTCAGGAGTACGAGACCAGCCTGGCCAACACGGTGAAACCCTGTCTCTACTAAAAATGCAAAAATTAGCTGGGTGTGGTGGCACAGGCCTGTAATCCCTACTTGGGAGGCTGAGGCAGGAGAATCACATAAACCCAGGAAGAAGAGGTTGCAATAAGCTCAGGTTGTGCCACTGCACTCCAGCCTGAGTGACAGAGCAAGACTCTGTCTCAAAAAAAAAAAAAAAAAAGACTTATTTTTATCATTGGTGTTGAGTAATTTGATCATGATGTACTTTGATGTGGTTTTCTTCATGTCTCTTGTGCCATTGAGATTCATTCAGTGTCTTGAATTTGTGGGGTTTTGTTTTCAAGAAAGTCGGACAAGTTTCTGCTATTATTTCTTCACATATGTTTTTCTGTTCCTTCTTCACTATTCTGTCTTTTGCAGGAACTCCATGTACTGTATATTAGGCTGCTTAAAGTTGTCTCACAGCTCACTGAGACTCTGTTCATTTTTAAAGGTCTTTTTTTTTTGTTTCACTCTGGATAGTTTCCATGTCTTTACACTTAGTTTCTTTTAATGTTTTTTCTTTCTAAACTGAGGTAGAGTCTCACCTCAGTTTATGAGGTGAGACTATGTTGCCCAGGCTAGATTTGAACTCCTGGGCTCAAGCTATCCTTCTACTTGAGCTTCCTGAGTAGCCAGGATTATAGGCTCACCGCACTGTGCCTGGCTCACATTTAGTAATCTGGTCTTTGCTAACGTCTACAGTATTAATCTCATTCAAATATATATTTTTAAATTCAGAGTTTGTAGTTTTCAGCTCTAGAAGTGTTATTTGGGTCATTTAAAATATCTTCCATATCTCTACTTAACTTTTTGAACATACAGAATATAATTATAACTGTTTTTAATATCGTTGCCTGCTAATTGTAATCTTTTTGTCAGCTCTGGGTCAGGATCTCCTTATCATGAGTCATATTTCCCTATTTCTTTATGTGCCTGGTAATTTTTGATTGGATGCTAAATATTGAGAATTTTACCCTTTTGGGTGTTGGATATTTTTATATTCCCCATAAATGTTCTTGAGCTTTATTCAGTGATGCAATTAATATACTTGGGCATAGTTTGACTCTTTAAGGTCTTCCTTTAAGATTGTTGGGTGCTAGATACTTTAGTATTGATGTAAATATTCTTGAGCTTTATTTTGTGATGCAATTAATTTACTTGGAAATAGTTTGACTATTTAAGGTCTTGCCTTAAGATTTGTTTAGTGGGACCAGATAATGCTCAATTTAAGGCTAATTCTTTCCACTAACTGGGCAAGACCCTTCTGTGTACTGTACCCAATGTCCGTTGAGTCATGAGGCTTTCTAATTTGGCAGGTGGGAGCAGACACTTCTTGATTCTGTGAGTGTGGGCACTGTTCTGTCATCTGTAGTATATTCTAGTGGTTTTTTCTCCAGCCTCTTTGTTTTGTTTTGTTTTTTTGAGACAAATTCTCACTCTGTCACCAGGCTGGAGTTCAGTGGCATGATCTAGGCTCACCACAACCTCTGACTCCCTGGTTCAAGTGATTCTCCTGCCTCAGCCTCCCGAGTAGCTGGGATTATAGGTAAACGCTACCATGCCTGGCTAATTTTTGTGGTTTTAGTAGGGATGGAATTACACCATGTTGGCCAAGATGATTTTGAACTCCTGACCTCGTGATGCACACACCTTGGCCTCCCAAAGTGCGAGGATTACAGGTGTGAGCCACTGCACCCGAGCCTCTTTGGTTTCCTTACACCTATAAGCATGACTCAACTGAATTATTTTCTTTTTCCTTTCTTCTTCTTCCTATTTTTTTTTTTTTTTGACAGAGTCTTTCTCTGTTGCCCAGGCTGAAGTACAGTAGCATGATCTCTGCTTACTGCAACCTCTACCTGTCAGGTTCAAGCGTTTCTCATGCATCGGCCTCCTGAATAGTTGGGACTATGGGTGCACACCACCACACCAGGCTAATTTTTGTATTTTATTAGAGAGGGGGTTATACCATGTTGGCCAGGCTGGTCTCGAACACCTGACTTCAAGTGATCCACTTGCCTAGGCCTCCCAAAGTGTTGGGATTACAGGCATGAGCCACCCTGCCCGGCCTCACTGAATTCTTGAGGGAACTCTCTGCAGGTCTCTGAAAATCTCTGTGAAGTTCTCTCTTTTCCTTTGGACTACAAGTGCCTTGGTTTTTCTAAATTGTCAGCTCAAGTCTGCTGCCCTGGGCCTGGGTTTCCCCTCCCTGTGCCACTGCTGGAAACTCACTCAAGGTGATAACCTAGTAAAGTCTTTCTTAGGACTCACCTCAATCCTTTCCTATCTCTTGGGGATCATTGTCTTTTGTTGCCTGATAATATCTTGAAAACTATTTCTTTGTATTTTTCGTCCACTTCTTGGTTTTCTCCAACAAGAAGATAAATTCAATCCTTCATCTTGACCAGAAGCAGAAGTCTCCCAGATATTTGTTGAAAGTGAGGAGGCAGGCAGAGGAGTGAAGTGGAGGTCTTGAGGGGTTGTGGTAAAAGTTAAAATAGCCAGTGTGGTAAGGGGAAAGAGCTTACCATTGGAAGCCCAGCTGTGAGGGAGAGTTTCTCTAGCAGTGCAGTTGAGTGAGTTGGCTAGCGAATTTATTGATTCATTGATTGATTCTTTTTTCCTACTGTTTATGTACTTATTCAGTGCCTACTCTGCACCAGGTCTTAACATACATTATTTCTCATCCTTACAATAGGCCTACAAGGTGTTGCTATTGTTAACCTTTACCTTCATACTCTATCCCACCTTCCTCCACCCTAAGCCCGAGCCTTTCTCAGTTTCACAGATGAGAAAATAGAAACGTCAACTGACTGCCAAGCTCCTGCAGGTTGTAAATTGTATAATCAGATTTCAAACCCAGTTTCCTGTAGCTCCAAAGCCAACTGGCCTATAATGCCTTTTCCTTGCCAGGGTTGGGATTTGTGTTTGAGTGAGTGAGTTGGGGGAAATTGAGAGTGCTAAAAAGAGAGGTTGAAGTGACAGCTCATGATTAAGTAGGCAGGGAAGGGAGGAAGCCAAAGATGAAGGCTGGTAGAAGGGAAGAAAAAAGAAGCTTCAGCAGTCTTCAGTTTTCTGTGGTGTAGACAGTGGCCGTAATGGCCTTAAAGAAACAAGGGAGCTTGTAGTGAGCCCCAGATGATGATAGTGAGAAGTGATGGGGGAGAGAGTAGTCTTAGAATTCTACCTGATCTTCTAATAAGTTCTGGATATCTGGTAACTGTTCTAGATAGATTGTAGGTCTGAGAAACGTAAAACAACAAGCTTCTAGAAAAAGAAAAAATAAGCAAAGATTTCCTAAGTAGGACATAAAGAGTGCTCATGATAAAGGAAAAAACAGACAAATTGGATGATACTGAAGGGTCTTTTCAGCAAAAACGCTGCAGAGAGCAAAAAATCAAGCAGCACAGTAGGGAATATTTCCAGTATATATACCACAATCATTTTTAGGTCAGTGACTTGGACAAATGAGAATTGACATGTAGTCACTTACTGAAACATGAATTCATTAATAAATATGATGGATTTGTATATTTCCAGAATTGTTTGTCTAATCCTCTTAAGGGTATTATATCACTAAGCAGCACAGCTAAGTGTTTGATCAGTTTAATTAGAATGATCATTTGTCACACTTTAGAAGCATTTGGTTCTTGGCTATGGAAATATCAAAGGCTGGGCAAAAAAGTATTAATTTTGCCTTTTTTTTGAAAATGATATTTCAAACTTAAAATCTAGTCGCGGTTGAGTTAGTACATAACTTTTCAACTACTCAAGCCTATTCTTTTTTTTTGAGACAGAGTTTTGCTCTTGATGCCTAGGCTGGAGTGCAATGGTGCAATCTCAGCTCACTGCAACCTCCACCTTTCGGGTTCAAGCAATTCTGCCTTAGCCTCCCGAGTAGCTGGGATTACAGGCATGCACCACCAGTAGCTGGAATTACAGGCATGTGCCACCACGCCCAGCTAATTTTGTATTTTTATTAGAGACGGGGTTTCTCCATGTAGGTCAGGTTGGTCTCAAACTCCTGACCTCAGGTGATTTGCCTGCCTCAGCCTCCCAGAGTGTTGGGATTACCGGCGTGAGCCATTGCGCCTGGCCCACAATTCTTTTTCTAATACTGTATTACATAGCCACGTGATTAGGATTTCTCTTATTGGCTGTTTTGAGAAAGTTAGTATCTAATTTTTGTCTTATGTGAAGAACTAAAGTATTTTCCAATACATAGAATGAAACAAAAAGACCTGTCTTGGGTTCGTGTGTGGTGAAAAAGCTAGCGTATACTGTGTCAATGCAAAGGAAACAGAACTCAGATAGCACTTAAAGTTGCGTGATTAGGGATTATGAGGCATGACATAGCAATGAGACTGAGTTCACAGGCTGCACAGGAAAATCAGTGTCTTTACTTGATTATCTTCCTCTCTATACAGTGGACAGGGGGACAGAAAGTCATCGCAAAACGATGAGGCTACTGTCACGTAACCTGTATACTTAGTGATAAGTCTTTATCCAGCCTTTGGTTTTCAAGATGAAGAAAGGGATAGAAAATTTGATTTATGTTGAATCACTTACCATAGGGTTTAATTTACTTACCAAAGTCTTTAGTAAACTCTTTACCAACTCTTTCTTAAAGGAGGGTTTTCTGTTACTGTTTTTCTGTTTGTTTGTTTTGTTTTTATTAGAGAGTTTAGGTCTTACTGTGTTGCCCAAACTGTTCTCAAAGTCCTGGATTCAAGTGATTCTCCCACCTCAGCCTCGCAAAGTGCTGTTTTTTGTTTGTTTTGTTTTGATTTTAAAGAGGAAGTGATAACCAGAGGATCCTTTCCTATAAAGGTGGCCTTGTGTGCGTGCATATGTGAGTGCTGCTGTGGCAGAGTGGTATATTAGTTTCCCATGGCTACTGTAATAAATTACCACAAATTTAGTGGCTTAGAACAACACAAATTCGTTTTCTCTGGTTCTGGTCCTTGGTGTTTCTTGGCTCATGGCCATATGACTCAAAATCTCTGTCTTATTTTACGTCCCCTTTTCCTCTGTGTGTGTCTTCTTTTTTTGTCTATTTCAGAACTCTCTCTGCCTCTCTCTTACAAGGATACATGTAATTGTATTTAGGGACCACCTGGATTATCCAGCATAAGTGCCTTCACTTCTCAGTGTCATTCACTTAATCATATGCTTGGGGGTCATATATGGTAATATTCTTTCTTAGCCATATAAGGTAATATCTACAAACTCAGGGGATTAGGAAGTGAACATTTATTTTTCGTTGTCTTTTGAGATGAAGTCTTGCTCTTTTTGCCCAGGCTGGAGTGTAATGGTATGGTATCGGCTCGATACAACCTCCACCTCCTGGGTTCAAGTGATTCTCCTGCCTCAGTCTCCCAAGTAGCTGGGATTACAGGTGCCCACCACCATGCCTGGCTAATTTTTTGTATTTTTAGTAGAGATGGGGTTTGACCATATTGGCCAGGCTGGTCTCAAACTCCTGACCTCAGGCGATCTGCCTTCCTTTGCCTCCCAAAGTGCTGGGATTACAGGCTTGAGCCACTTCACTTGGCCTGTGAACATATTTTTTTAAGGGTGGGGCTGCCGTGCCTTTTTCAGCCAACCACAGTTGGTTTTTCCAGCTGTGAGTACTTCTGCATCAGGAGATGCCTGCAGAAGTAAATTTGGGAAAATCTGCATGCCATAAGTATGCAGGGGAAGTCACCTGTGAGAACCTCTTGTGTGCTGAGCTGGAGTTCCAGCTGCTGTGTGTATCTGGCAGACGGGCTGGGAGATGGAGGTGGAGAGAGTATTTTGAAAGAATCTTGAGGGAGGATATCAAATGTACAGGAGATTTTTCTAAAGCTAGGTAGTAACTGATTAGAGAAAATGTAATTTAAGAGGCAATAACTTCAAGCTAATTTTAAGAGTATTTTTTTCTCTCAACTATTTGATGATAAACAAATATTAACCAAATTATGGGCACTGAATTTAGAGAACTTGTGTGCCAGTGTGACAAGTAGCAAAATTTTATTAGAAATAAAGTGCTGGGCTGGGCGCAGTGGCTCACACCTGTAATCCCAGCCCTTTGGGAGGCTGTGGTGGGCAGATCAACTGAGGTCAGGAGTTCCAGATCAGCCTGGCCAACATGGTGAAACCTGTCTTTACTAAAAATACAAAAAATTAGACAGGCCTGGTTGCACATGCCTGTAGTCCCAGCTACTGGGAAGGCTGAGGCATGAGAATCACTTGAACCTGGCAGGCGGAGGTTGAAATGAGCCAAGATTATGCCAGTGAACTCCAGCCTGGGCGACAAAGTGACTGTCTCAAAAAAAAAAAAAGAAAAAAGAAACAAAGTGCTATCCATTAAAATATTAATTTGGTTAATACTTATCATTAAATAGTTGAGAAAGAAAAAGAAGTCTTAAAATTAGCTCGAAGTTATTACTTCTTAAATTAAACCCTTTTAAACCAGTTATTACCTAGCTTTAGAAAAATCTCCTGTACATTTGATATCCTGCCTCAAGATCTTTTCTTTTCTTTTTTTATTCAGTCTCCATAGAGACTGTCAAAAATTGCCAATGCCGACTATATTTCAAGTTGTTATGGTGGGGTATTGGGAAAAGTTTTCAATTAGTAATAATCACGCCTCGGATAAACCTCATTGGCTACGATACTGCCACTGAGCAAAGCTTCTTTTTTCTTTTCTTTCTTTTTTTTTTTTTTTTTTGAGACTGAGTCTTGCTCTGTTGCCCAGGTTACTGTGCAGCTCAGCTCACTGCAACCTGCGCCTCCTGGGTTTAAGCAATTCTCCTGCCTCAGCCTCCCAAGTAGCTGAAACTACAGGCGCCACCATGCTTGGCTAATTTTTTGTATGTTTAGTAGAGACAGGGTTTCACCGTGTTAGCCAGGATGATCTCGATCTCCTGACTTCATTATCCATCGGCCTTGGCCTCTCAAAGTGCTTGGATTATAGGCCTGAGCCACTGCACCCAGCAAGATCCTTTCCAAATACTTATTTGACCATTTTGATCTTAAACCTTTTTTATGGTAAACACACACCTCTCCTGTACTGGATTTCCTGCTTTCTATGTCTTCTTGTTTTTATCTTTCTTTGCCTGTTCCTGGGTCCCTCCTATCCCCTCCTGTCCCCTCCCTTCCCCTCCCCTTTCCTCTTCTTTCCTCCCCTTTCCTCCCCTCCCACTTCCCTCCCCTCCCTCCCTCCCCTTTCCCCTCCCCCCTTTCCCCTCCCCTTCCCCTCTCCCCTCCCCTTCCCCTCTCCTCTCTCCCCTTCCTTTTCCCTCTCCTTCCCCTCTCTCATCCCCTTTTCCTTCCTTCTCTTCCCCTCCCCCTCCCCTCCCCCCTCATCCCCCCTCTCTCTTCTCCCCCTCCCTCCTTTCTTCCCTCCCTCCCTCCCTCCCTTCCTTCCTTCCTCTCTTCCTTTTTAATGTAGCACATCCTCCATTAGCTTCCTGAAAGGGTAAAGTTTTTGAAATCTTAAATGTCTATAAATATTTTTACACTATTCTCATTCTTGATTGATAACTTGGGCCTACAATTCAAGGTTGGGGATAATTTTCTTTTAGAATATTCAAGGTGTTAGTCGACTGCCCACTAGCTTCTGAGGTTACTGTTAAGAAAACTAAAGCCGCCCAGGCGCGGTGGCTCACGTCTGTAATCCTAGCACTTTGGGAGCCAAGGCGGGTGGATCACAAGGTCAAGAGATCAACACCATCCTAGCTAACATGGTGAAACCCCATCTCTACTAAAAATGCAGAAATTAGTTGGGCATGGTGGCACACGCCTTTAGTCCCAGCTGCTGGGAAGGCTGAGGCAGGAGCATCGCTTGAACCAGGGAGGCAGAGGTTGCAGTGAGCCAAGAGGTTGCACTGCACTCCAGCCTGGCTACAGAGCGAGACTCCGTCTCAAACAAAACCAAACCAAACCTAAATTTGTTCTTCTGTCTGGTAGTTAGTCGTATTTTCTCTGTTTAACATTCAGTCTTTTGTCCATCTTTGGTGAGCCGTTTCAGTCTGGAAAATTAAGGTCTTTAAGATTTGAAGTGTCTTCATTAGTTTTATTGAGGCTTTCTTCCCCTCACTGTTCTTTACTCTCTTTTTCTGGAATTCTGATCATTCGGGTATTAGGCTTCCTGCATTCATGGGTTCTCTAATTTTCCGTTTACTGTCATATTTCTTTGCTTTTAATCTTCTTGCCCTACTTTCTGGGAGATTTCCTCAACCTTATTTTCCAGCTTTTCCTCTTTTTTTCCCCCTAGGTTTTCAAAGAGGTAGTTTTCCAGCTTTTCTATTGAGTTTTGCATGTTTGAAATTTCTTTGTTTCTCATTCTTTTTTTTTTTCTATGCATCTCTTTCTAGTTTGATGGATGCAGTATCTTCTGTCACCCTTCTGAGGTTATTGACATTTTCTGCCCCCTGCACAGGGAAACCTCTGTGTCCCCTAAGTGGCTTTCTTTATGTTTGTTTTGATCCGTATTTCGTGTTCGAGTTTTTCCTCAGATATCTGGTAATTGTGGCTTGTCTGCTTCTGTTTAAGAGTGTGTCCCCAAGAGAGCTGATTTGAGAGCTTCAAGCACTCAATGGGTCTTTTAAACTGAGAGCTTCATGGACAGAGCCAGTCCTGTGAGGAAGCCTGTCCTCATTACAAATAGTAGTATCCTGAGGTTTTCCTCTTGAACTGGGCAGATTTGTGAGATCTCACAAGCTTTTGCCTGAAGTCTACAGGCCTGGCTACCATTAAGAACAACAAAAAACTACAAAATAACTTAAAAAGCTTTCCAAGACATGGTGACTTTTTTCCCCGCTTTTCCTTCTTTCCACGTTATAGCCATAGGTACTCTGAAAAATAAGACCTTATTAAAAATATAGACTAAATAAAAAAAAATTTTTTTTGAGACAGGGTCTTACTCTGTCACCCAGGTTGGAGTATAGTGACACCATCTTGGCTCACTGCAATCTCTGTCTCCCAGGTTCAAGTGATTCTTCTGCCTCAGCTTCCTGAGTAGCTGGGATGACAGGTACCTGCCACCATGCCCAGCTAACTTTGTTTTTGTATTTTTTAGTAGAGATGGGGTTTCACCATGTTGGTCATTCTGATCTCGAACTCCTGACCTGAAGTGATCCTCCCGCTTGGGCCTCCCAAAGTGCTGAGATTACAGGCAGGAGTCTCTACACCTGACCTATAAGTAAATTTGACAGTTAGAAAAAATTCAGCAAAGGCTTTCTTTCTTTTTTTGAGAGGGAATTTCACTCTTGTTGTTCAGGCTGGAGTGCAATGGCATGACCTCAGCTCACCACTATCTCTGCCTCCTGGGTTCAGGCAATTCTCCTGCCTCAGCCTCCCAGGTAGCTGCAATTATAGGCATGCACCACCTTGCCCGGCTAATTTTGTATTTTTAGTAGAGATGGGATTTCTCCATGTTGGTCAAGTAGGTCTTGAATTCCTGACCCCAGGTGATCTGCCTGCCTCAACCTCACCAAGTGCTGGGATTACAGGTGTGAGCCACTGCGCCAGGCCCCAGCAAAGACTTTCAAACTGACCTTCCCCTGCAGTTAGGACACCTTAGTATTTTACTGTTAAATGATTCAACCTAAGGATATTATTTGATGGCCTTTTGGGTTTAGGGAGATATCAGTTTAGGAAGATAAAGGTAGGTACAACATGCCTTATATACAATGGACATAAAAATGACCCCTCTGGACTGGGTGCAATGGCTCACACCTGTAATCCTAGCACTTTGGGAGGCTGAGGCAAGCAAATCACTTGAGATCAGGAGTTCAAGTCCAGCCTGGCCAACATGGCAAAACCCTACCTCCACTGAAAATACAAAAATAAGCCAGGTGTGGAAGCACATGCCTATAATTCCAGCTACTTGGGAGGCTGAGGCAGGAGAATCACTTGAACATGGAGGCAGAGGTTGCAGTGAGCTGAGATAGTGCCACTGCACTCCAGCCTGGGCGACAGAGTAAGATAATGTCTCAAAAACAAAACAAAACAAAATAAACACCTATCTCCTCTCTCTCTCTCTCTCTTTCTCTCTCTCTCTCTCTACTAGGATGGCTCAGAGGCTGTGACAAGGACGGGGTAGAGGGTTGTTTAAAGCCAAGCTATTCACTCTTGCCTTTGTATCTTGCTGTATTTGTGTAGGGCATGAATTTATACTACATGGATAGAATAAGATATAAAATCTAGGCTGGGTGCAGTGGTTCACATCTGTAATCCCAACACTTTGGGATGCCAAGACAAGAGCATCAGAAGTTCGAGACCAGCCTTGGCATCATAACAAGACCCTGTCTCTAAAAAAATAAAAACGTTAGCCATGTGTGGTGGTGTGCGCCTGTAGTCCCAGCTCCTCGGGAGGCTAAGGCAGGATTGTTTCACAAGTTTGAGGCTGCAGTGAGCTATGATTGTATTACCACAATCCAGCCTGGGCTAAGAGTAAGATCCTATCTCAAAAACAAACAAAAACCCAAATAAGTCGAGGAGGTCCTGAACCACCTAATTAATCCTAAGATCCCTGTATACAAATAGATGAGCAGCTGCCTGACTTCCAATATGGTTTCAGAGATTAGATAACCTCATGTCTTCAGGCCCAAGGGGATGGTCTTTGATTAATAGCACACTATACCTAGGGCTCAGCTTTCAGGCTTCCCAGCCCCAAGACCCTCGGTCTCCTCAGGGCTCCTGCCAGAGCAAGATTTCTTCCGGCACTTGCTGCTAATTTCCTGACCTCAGCCATTTTGATAGGGATGCCCCACCCTCCTCATCTCTGCAGCCCTGCCAGGACTTGAGTCTCTACCTGACCCCACTCTGAAGCACCCTTTACATCTTCATCTTTGCCTTTGGATCTCTCAGGTGTCAGCCAGTGGCCCCAGCCCCTCATGCTGCCTTACCATTACGCTCTGCCCAGATTCCCAGCTGGAAGCCACATGAGCCTCCTCCTTGGAGGAGTGGTATCTTCAGTTGTAATCCACTGTGTTTTCTTCATTAAAGCATCGTTATAAGTGGTGGTTAGGAACTCTGTCTCCGTTATGGCTTCCCACATGGCCTGGACTCCACCAATTATAACACATTTTAAAGGAATAATATATGTTTTGATTTCCAGGTCATAGATTTGAAAAAGCAACTTTTTTGCGTAGGTCCCATTGGGAAGTCAGGGGCTGCCTTGCATTATCATGCAAGGGAGGACAAATGTCATCATCAAATATTTATTAAGCTCCCACTTGTGCCTCGTGCTGTTGTGCCTGCTGAATCTGTGAGGTCTCTGCTGGGCCTGTTTTTATAAACTGTAATAAGGCTGCCTTACAAATTGCCCTCTGAACCTCAGCCCACTGTAGAGGTTTTTCTGACAGATCCTGTCTCATGCTAATGGAGAAGATTAAAGCAAGAAGTGTTCCTAATCTGAAAAAGTGCAATTGTAATTTAAATGTGTCCTTTCCTGGAGCCCGAGTTCTTTTAGTCACTGAGCCTGCACTAATTTGTGTGATTCTTGTGGGGGCCAGGGCATTCTTCTTAGAGTTTTTTTCTTTTAAATTAGTACTTCCTATTGCTTCAGTGTTTTATTTTAAGTGAGACATTCTTAGAATAATGTGACACATAGTGATTTTTGAAAGATTAAAGCAATGTGTTCTGAGGTGAGCCTTACAATTAATTGCCTGAATTGGCTCTAATTGTACATAAAGAGCCAAGCTATTAGTGTTAAGAAGAAGTGACTTCAGAAAGTACAGTTGGTCCCAAAGACCGAATAGCTATTGCAAACAGTAATCAGGGAGGTGGTATCTATTGTATGAAAACCCCCTTAGCTGGAAATTACTTGTGTTCATTCAAATTGGGTTTTCCCCTTACACTTGGTTATTTCCTTTTCAGTGAAAGTATGCAACTCTTTAAATGCAGAGGCTCAAACTAAAACAGCTCATTGAAAATATTTTTGTGTAAATGAGTGTGCCCTGTGTGAACACGGACCCTCTTGATTGCTCGTCTTTAGATACTTTTGGAAGATCTTCTTCCACCCACCTAAAATGTCAGTGCTTCCAGGGATTTATCCTAGATCTTCTCACTCCATACTCCCTCCCTGCTTGATCACATGAAGTTCTGAGTCTCTGCTAGCAAATTCCAAATTTATTTATCTCGGCCAGGTCAATTCTGAACTCCAGAGGCACATTTTCATATGGTTATCTTACAGGAATTGCAAACTTGTGCATGCCCAAAACCGAACCGTGGACTGTGATTGTCCTTCCCAAATCTGCCCTCTCCCACTCTGCCCTGGCTCTTCCTCTTGGGAGATCTGGGAGATGGACTGACACTAAACTCTGTGTCTTGTTGATTCTACCACTAACCATGTTTCTCCATCCTCATCACCCTGACCTTTTTTATGCACCTATCGTCTCCCTCCTAGACTATAGCAAAAGCCTTCTAACTGGTCTGCCCGAATCCAGTTTGCCTCCTTCCAAACTATACACTTGCTAAAAATTTTTTTTTTTCTGAGACGGAGTTTTGCTCTTGTTACCCAGGCTGGAGTGCAGTGGTGTGATCTCAGCTCACTGCAACCTCCGCCTCTTGGGTTCAAGCAATTCTCTGCCTCAGCCTCCTGAGTAGCTGGGATTACAGGTGCCTGCCACCATGCCCGGCTAATTTTTGTACTTTTAGTAGAGACAGGGTTTCACCATGTTGGTCAGGCTGGTCTTGAACTCCTGAGCTTGTGATCCACCGGCCTCGCCCTCTCAAAGTGCTGGGATTACAGATGTGAGCAACCACACCCGGCACTAGAAAAGTATTAAAGCACAAGACTGATCATGTCACTATGTGATTAAACATGTGCAATTGCTGTCAGTTAAACATCATTGTTTTTTATTTGTGTGGCCGTTTAATCTTATATGTTCCCCATTTGTAATTTACAACAACCAAGACTGACTGGTCATCTTTTAGGTGCTTGAATTCATGTGGATGGTTTTCTGCATAAGGCCTTTTCATAAGTGTCAGCTATGCCTGGACTGCTCTTCCTCCTGTCCTCTGCCTGGCTACTGCCTGCTTGCCCTTCTCATCTTAGCTTCAGTGTCATTCTCGGGGACATTTCCAAAAGCCCTCCCCAGTTGGTTAGTCCCCTACTAAATATGCCAACAGCATTCTGTATTTCCTAGCACTCATTATAATTATAATTAATTAAGTATTTGTATAATTACTGGTTTGATGACTGATTGTCCCACTCTCCTATAAACTCCCTAAGAGCAGGGACCATGCCTGTCTGGCACCTCATTTTCTCCCCAGCCCCTTTCATAACAAATATTTGCCAACTGAATGTGTAATGAATGCAGTTGGACAGAAGCCGTGGCATATGTTATGTGTATTTGAACTTATGTTTGAAAATGGGGTATCTGATGTTCTAGGAGCTTGACTACTTCCCACTCCAAAATGAGGCAATCCTGTGAAGGCCTTATTTAGATCTTGTTAACTGTTCAGCAGTTACATCCTCTTTCCCCTTTTATTTTGGAAATAGAGTGGATTGGTCAAGAGTTCTACCAGAGAAATGCAGCCAATAGAAAATAAAAGATTTATTGCACAAATTGGCTTACTCATTTGTGGGGGCTGGCTACGCAAGTACAAAATCAGTCCATAGGACAGGCTGTCTAAACGAACAGGCTGGAATTCTCTGGCACGGCGTGGGGCTGCTGTTCACAGGTGGAATTTCTTCTTCAGAAGAACTCACCTCTGCCCTTAAGGCTTCACCTGATTCTATCAGTTCATCCATAGTCTCCTTCACTTAAAGTCAACTGATTATGGACTTTAATCACATCTACAAAATGCCTTCACATGGAACCAGGCACAGTGGCTCATGCTGGTAATCTCAGCTACGCAGGAGGCACAGAGGCTGAGGCAGGAGGATCACTTGAGGTCAAGAGTTTGAGACCAGCCTAGGCAACACAGTGAGATCCTGTCTCTTAGAAAAAAAAATTTTTTTTTTAATCAGCTAGGTGTGGTGGCATGTGCCTGTAGTTCCAGCTGCTCAAGAGGCTGAGGCAGGAGAATTGCTTGAGCCCAGGAGATTGAGGCTGCTGTGAGCTATGATCATACCACTGTATCCAGCCTGGGCAACAGAACAAGACCCTGTGTCTAAATGAAAAAAACCTTTACAGCAATGCCTGGGTTAGTGTTTGGTTTAATAACTAGACTGTAGCCACATAAAATTGACCATCCAGTAAGTCTTTGATGCAAAAGTACTGGTTTTAAAGCAAAATTAACCTTAAAAAAAAAAAAAAAAGAAGAAGAAAAAAAACCTTGCCACTTCTGGGATTGGGAATGATAATGAAATGTTTTATTCAGTGGGTTTTTTAGTAGCTATGAGCTATGGAAGTAATGACTATATAAAAGAAATTTTTACCTATTCTGCTGATGTATGCCTCTGCTATCCAAAACAAATGTGTGACTACTTCAAATGTGAATCAGTAATACAACTCTGGGAAAATGACCCTTTTATGTGTAGTGTTTCTAATAAGTGAACAACTGTGTTTTCTACCACAAGTGCCTTTTTGTTTGTTAGCACAGCAAACATTTACTGAGCTCAGAGCAGGGCAATGGAGATGAGGCTGAATACCACCCCAAATTTCAAGGCTTTGCATTGTATTGTGGTAGACAAATAAATAAAACATAATTGCAGGCCCAGAGTTCTTTAAGTTTGGAATACAGATGGCAAGAGAGACATAGTTTGATGCCAGAGCTTGGGGACTCAGCTTTCTTCTGCAGAGAGAGAAGAAGCCCTCTCTTAGGTAGTGTCATGTTCCTGTGATTTAGGGAAAGGAATCTGGTGAAGTGAGAGAAGGAAAGAGTGTTAATGACAGGAGTCGGAGCTGAAAGTTTGGCAGCAGTGTTGAAAAAAAGAGGCTGGGTTCTAGCACTAGCAGAGTTTTATCAACTGAGGGGATGACTTTGAGGTGACCAGTAATGGAGGTGTGTGGTACTGGAGGAAAAATGAACGTTTAGGTTCTGGGGCAGGTAAAGGGGACAAAAGGTAAGAGTTGCTACATATTTTGCAAGTACACTGGGTCTGGTGTGTGACATACACACAATTTCATTTATTGGTTTGGAGACCAGTGTTATTTCTAGCCTGAGTGCAATCACCTAAGGAGGGTCTTGAACCAAGGGAGAAGTTTGAGGAAGGTCTTAACTTACCCATTTGAGGGGGCTGGCGAGGCAAGTACAAAAGCAATCCATAGGACCTTGGTACTGAAGGTTCTTTTTTAAGTCTTTGATCTCTTTATAAAGGGGAGTATAGATATGCCACTTTAAATGTTACTTGACGGTTGATTCTAAGAGGATATCTGTTTACAATTAAATGTTGGTTAGTAGATATTGGAAAGGGGAATAAAAAGGATTACATACATGAATGATATTTCTGTGTTGTCTTATAACTTCCAAAGTGAATTGAGAAAGCAGAGGTTTTTGGCCCTAAAAATACCTGTTGGTAAATGAAATCATATTCACTCAATTTACTTTTTAAAATGGCAAGTATGAAAGACTGTCACTGACCAGATCTGGGAAAACAAGAGTGTCAAAATAAATGAGAGTAACAGATTGTAAGTCATTAAATGAAATAGGATTCAATGAGTCTGTATTGATAAATAAATAAATGGAGATGAGAGGAAGCTCTTCTTTTATTGGTTGAGAATGCTGACCAATGAATGTTGGAGGAATGTAGGAACTAGAAAAATCACCATTTGGCAAATGAAGTGATGGTCGATTAAGGCAGGAATTCTTAATGGATACTCAATTTGGTGGATGCTTAGAATGGAAGCTTGAGAAACAGGATATTGGCTAGTCTCATAGTGTTTCTTTACAATAGACCTATCAATTACGAAGAGGAAAATGACTTTATGGTTTTTTGGGGTCTTCCTGCCAGGAATGCATGACCTGAGTTTGGTCATGAGGAGGCATCAGATGGACTCAAATTGAGGGTGACCTGAGTCATCTGAGAGAATAAAATGAACTTTCAACAATGCCGGGTGTGGTGGCTCACGCTTATAATCCCAGCACTTTGGGAGGCTGAGGGGGGTGAATCACCTGAGGTCGGGAGTTGGAGACCAGCCTGACCAACATGGAGATACCCATCTTAACTAAAAATTCAAGATTAGCTGGGTGTGGTGGTGGCGCATGCCTGTATTTCCAGCTACTCGGGAGGCTGAGGTAGGAGAATTGCTTGAACCCAGGAGGCAGAGGTTGCAGTGAGCCGAGATGGCACCACTTCACTCCAGCCTGGGCAACAAAAGTGAAACTCCATCTCAAAAAACAAAAACAAAAACAAAAACAAACCTGTCATGAATAAGAGGCAAGGAAAGACCAAGGAACTACTTCACACTGAAGGAAATTGGATGACTAAATGTGATGCATGATCCCAAACTGGATCCTGGGCCTGGAAGTGGAAAGAGCCATTGCTGGGACAAGTTGAATGGCATTAGTGAATTGGACAGTAATATCCTGTCAGCATTCAGTCACTGATTGAGCTAGCCAGATGATTATTATATAAGAGAGTGCCCTTGTTTTGGGAAATACGTACTGGAATATACAGGAGTGAAGAGGCATCATATGCACAATTTATTCTCAAGTGATTCAGAGAGTGCTGAAGACTAAATAGTCCCGTGTCTAGGTGAAAGGGAATGAAGAATGTGAGTTCTTTGTACTGTTCGTGCAACTTATTTTAAAATAGAGTGTTTTTAAAGGTGATGAAACTCAAGGAAGAACCAAGGAACTGTTTTGGATTGCAGGAAACTGAGAGACATAACAAATACCATGATTGATCCTGGACTGAATCCTTTTGCTACAAAAGAAATCATTGGGATGGTTAAGCAGCTACGTTGCCTGGGGTGTATAATTGGGGATTCGTCGTCGCACACCAGGAAAATTTAGGTCACAGACACAGTTCAGGAGTGGAGGTTTAATAGGTAGAAGAGGAGGGAAAGAGAAACAGCTCTCTCTGTAGAGAAAGGGGTCTCCCAGCAGAAAGAACCTGCTGGTGGTGAATGTGCTTGTTTTTATAGTCAGGTTTGAGGAGGCGGTGTCTGATTTACATAAGAGTCACAGATTGGTTCCATCAGGTATGATGTTTACATAGTGTTTATTATGCAAATGGGATTTCCAGCTGATCTCTGGCATCTTATTTGCTTCTTACTGTACATGTGACTGACAAAGAGAAGGGAAGATGGAGCTGCCATCTTGAACATGATTGGCACAACTGCTGGCATCTGTGTCTGCAGCTCGATTTTATAAGCTGCTCTTTGTTAGAAAGGGAGATAATTTGGGACTGCTTTTTATTAAAAGGAAAATGTTACGGAGGGCTTCCATATCCTCACTATCTGCCCAAGTAATTTCTTCCTAACTTCTGTATCGGTGGTTGGCAGAGTTTCAGTAGGGTTTTTGAGTAAAGTAGATATGGACATTCTTTGTACTATTCTGACAGTTTATCTATAAGCTTGTAATTGTTTTAAAATAAATTTTTAAGGTTTCAAGTACTTTTCCTGAAATCCAAAAGAGTTTTTATTTTCTTTTTCTTTGACCAGAATAGGATAGCATTTGTCTCTGCTATAAAAGCCCAACCAGACTGCGTTTAAAAAGGAGGTTGGAAGGTGTTAAAGATTTTATTTTACAAGTAGGAAAGCCTACGTGATCCAGCTGTAGACAAGTCAGCCTCTTGACTCTTTGTCCTCAGATGTAAATTCAGGATAACAGTTTCTGCCTGGCCTCTCTTATTGGGATGAGTCCTTCTTAGGGCAAACAGAGATAAATCTGTAAGCATTATTATTATTATTGAGAAAGAGAGAATGCTGTAGGAATGTAAGCTATCCTTGACAAAATGCTGTTCTTTCTATTCATAGAGGTATTCTGGCTGGGTAATGGCAACGGCTTTCCCCTTGTTTGTTTCTCGTGTGCTAACCACCTTTTCCATGATTCTCTTTCATCTTCTTCCTCTTTTACTGACTTTTTTCTCTCCCCTCTCTTTTATCCCCTCTCCTTTTTTATTTATTTTTTATTTCTGGATGGAGTCTTGCTCTGTCGCCCAGGCTAAAGGAAAGCGGCATGATCTCTGGCCCCTGCAACCTCTGCCTCCCGGGTTCAAGTGATTCTCCTGCCTCAACCTCTTGAGTAGCTGGGAATACAGGTGTGTGCCACCACATCCCGAATTTTTTTATTTTTTATTTATAGTGGAGATGGGGTTTTGCCACATTTACCAGGCTGGTCTCGAACTTCTGACCTCAAATGATCTGCCCATCTGCCCACCTCAGCCTCCCAAAATGCTGGGATTACAGATGCGAGCCACCACCCCCAGCCTATCCCCCACCTTTTTATTAGACCTGGATTTTTCCCTCTTGTATGTAATTCTTTGCCTATGTTTTTTTATTCTCTCCACCTCTGACTCTTCTCTCTTTAACAGTTTTGTTTCCCTACTTACCTGCTTTGACTTGATTCCCTTTTTGTTGTGGCCTGAAGGATTCTAAATATAATGCTATTTGTCCAATTTGCCTTTATTCAAGAGCGAGGCCAGTATGAAATAGACTCTTAGCAATAGACTATTTATAAAAAAAAAAAAAAAAATGGAGTTTTATTAAAGATACCATTTAATGAATGCTTACCGTGGGCCAAGAATTGTGTTGGCTGCATCATCTATAGCCAGATTTAATCCACACAACAACATTTTGGAGTAGGTATTTTTATCCCCGTTTTAGAAAATAAGAAGTGGAAGCACGGAAGTAGAACAGCTTACCGAAAATAAAAATGGTAGGTGGCAAAGACAACTTTCCATATCCCAAGGTGATTTCAAAACCTGTGGTGCTTCAACCCTATCTAGCCTAAGGGTATTAGTTTCATAACAATTGGGTTCTAGAGATAGTACCCTAGAGGCCAAGGGTGTCATTTACATGAGAATCTGTGAGGAGCCAGAGAAAGTGAGTTTTGCAGCACTTATTAGGCTAGAGTATGGGGGAGGAAAGCTGAAATATGTGTTTCTTGGCAAGTAATTATTTACAATCAATCAGTGCATGTTGCTGCTGAAAGCCATCCCATCGGACCCCTTTCCAGCAAGATTCTACTTTTGGAGTGTAATAGCAACTAATTACGTGCTGTTAAATCCAAGACCCATTTTATATTCAGAGGTTCCAGTGGTAAACCTCACATGTCAGGAGCAATTAGTGACACTGTGGCATGTCGTCTTTACTATGCTGAACTGTGGACAATAAATCCTAGCAGGCTGGAGAGGTTAAAGTAACCATGTTCACCATCATCCCCACTGCCTTCTGAGCAATGCTATTTCTAGGCAACAGGTTCAGGATGTCCTCTTAAGTGATGGTCTGAAGATTTCAGAAACATATGATTAATTCTGAAGTTTTGAGTGCTTAGGAAAGAGGCTGGAGATATCCACAGAGGATGATGTCATGCTGTAGGTCTAAAAGCTGACAATGTAGGTGTCTGTTCCCATGTAGTTCAAATGTAGTAACTACTATATGCTGATAGAATCTGAGGCATACACATAACAAATGCTAGAACTTGGCTTTTGACACCAAGTTCCATTTTGCCCATCAACTATGTTGGATTAATTGGAAGTGTACCCTCCACGCCCCCCCCACCTTTTTTTAGTTAAAAAATAAACAATCTTTTTTTTTATTTTTTTTTGGAGACAGGGTCTTACTCTGTCACCTAAGCTGGAGTGCAGTGGGGTGATCTCCGCTCTACCTCCCGGGTTCAAGTGATCCTTCCACTTCAGTCTCCCTAGTAGCTGGAACTACAGATGTGTACCACCATGCCCAGCTTTTTTTTTTTTTTTTTTTTTTTTGTATTTTTTGTAGACACATGGTCTAGCCATGTTGCCCAGGCTGATCTTGAAATCCTGGGCTCAAGCAACCCACCTGCCTCAGCCTCCCAAAGTGCTGGGATTTCAGGAATAAGCCACTGTGCCCAGCCAAAAAATGAACAGTGTTTTTATTGGAATTTAAATCTTGGTTTATAAAATGTATCTCATAGTACACATTCTTGTTCAATTTCATAGAAAAAATTCAGAAGCTGAAATGTGTCTTTCTTTCCTTCCTTCCTTTTTTCTTTCCTTTCTTCTTTTTTTGAGACATAGTTTCTCTCTTGTTGTCCAGGCTGGAACGCAATGGCATGACCTTGGCTCACCACAACCTCAGCCTCCCAGGTTCAAGCGATTCTCCTGCCTCAGCCTCTCAAGCAGCTGGGATTACAGGCATGTGCTGCCACACCTGGCTACTTTTGTATTTTTAGTCCAGACAGGGTTTCTCCATGTTGGGTCAGGCTGGTCTCGAACTCCCGACCTTAGATAATCCGCATACCTTGGCCTCCTAAAGTGCCGGGATTACAGGCATGAGCCACTGCACCTGGCCTGAAACGTATTTTTCTGTTAAAAGTAAAATGTGATGTTGCATCAGCTGAGGCCTCTATGCAGCCATACTCCATCACTTATGGTTCTGCTTCGGTTGCCGACATCAGGTTGATCTAAAGGGCGCTTTTCTCGTTGATTTTGGGTTTTTAGGATGTTGCTGAGATGCTGCATGGAAATATGCAGTAACAGGATGTTGGTGAAATGTGGCTGAGCAGTGATAGCATCTGAAAAAAAATGCCCTCCTGGGAGAACTGGGCTGTGTTCATTAAGCCAGGATCTGCCCAGAGTGCCAGCATTATGATGGGCTTAGCTCAGAGGTAATGGACTCTTCAGCGCATTGAGGGAGCTCACGGGCTCTCTGAGGTAAAGAAGCTGTTTGTTTCCCCCTCCATTCTGGGGCTTGGCTATTTCAACTAGACTGTTCATATCAAATGTGAATTCCAACCACCAAAAACAGTCTGTGGAAATCTTGATTGTGTACAGTTTAGACATGGCCAGAGAGAGAGACAGAAAGAATAAGAAAAACAGAGAAAGAAATATAAACTGAATAAAAATAAAGAATTTGAGAGAAGTTGTTTAAATTTGGGTGACAGGTTATTGTTAAGTATTTAGTGTAGGATAGAAACATCACTAGGAAACTAATAAGCAGGTAGTACTGCTTGAAAGAATGCATTTAAAGATATTATACAGCTCTTTAATACATGACTGGGTCATTATTGAGTGAAACTGAAGACTCTGAAAGGGTAGATGAAGCTATGAGCGTGGTTTATTGGGAATGTATGTTAAGTTCTAAGATGACTATTTGATCAGAAATCTTTGTTGACTATGTATGTGTACATTTTTCGCTGGCTTTTTTTTTTTGAGACAGAATCTTGCTCTGTCACCCAGGCTGAAGTGCAATGGTGTGATCTCGGCTCACTGCAACCTCCACCTTCTGGGTTCAAGTGATTCTTCTGCCTCAGCCTCCTGTGTAGCTGGGATTACAGGAGTGCACTACCATGTCTGGCTAATTTTTAGTAGAGATGGGGTTTCACCGTGTTGGCCAGGCTTGTTTCGAATTCCTGATTTCGGGTGATCCACCCGCCCTGGCCTCCCAAAATGCTGGGATTATAGGCATGAGCCACTGTACCTGGCCAGATTCATTGGCCTTTTTCAGGTAATAAACTTCTAAATATTCCCACAATGATTTAGATGGTCATCAGTAAGCACTGTCTATCAGCCAAATACAGTCTGTTCTTACAGAGATAAGGATTGACTTTGCAAATATGTGGCTTTGGTCAGTGATACTCACAGGATAATTGACTCAGTCAACCAGCCATGTTTTGGGGAGGAGGGAGGAGGGCTGGTTTCACAATCAATACATGAAGTAGCATGTTTTAGATACTTTTACCTGGAAGACAGGTATAAATTAATGACTTCACTTCCCTGAGTTCACATCTGTACTGTGAAGTGGCCTGTCACAGGCATAGCATTTATATTCTCTCCACTGGAGTAAATCACCAAGGAGTGCTGTATTTGAAAGTATGCACACTTTTGCATCCAATGTCCTCTGCCACGCTACCAACTTTTCTCTCTCTTTTTCTATGTTATGCATTGGGAATGGAGAGGAATGAAGGCAGTCATCTAATAGAGTCACCTTTATGGAGACTGTAAGAAGTGATAGTTTGCAGCATGTTCTCCAGGAAGTTCGGATTCTGTGGTTGTCATGGAGCAACCCTAGGCTGCAGCCTTCCCGGCCACCAGGCTGGTTTACGGGAATTGATGCTGGTGATGTCATTTGAATCTTTGATTCATCCATCTACCTAAAATCCATAGATGTCCATAAGCCTTCTATATTCCAATTTGCAGAGACTCAGATATTACAGAGAGATTTTATAATCTTGGCCCAAAGCAAAGGTTTGCTGATAAAATAAAACAGAATCTTGGTATGCATGAAAATTAACTACGATTTCTTTTAACATCTGAAAAGCAAATGTTATAAGAAGTAATGTGTGTACAGGGCAGAGAAAAATAAGATAGACCCTCCTCCAAGAAATAAAAACTACATATAAATAACCTCATTTTCCAGAAATATATAATATTTGGTGTTAAATACTCAGATTTTCTTCTCTAATATTTATATTTCTGTAAAGCATTTATTATATTTACTTTTCACAAAAATGGTCATGCTACACATGTTGCTTTATAAACCTCTCCCGTCCCCAATGCTTTCAAGTTGATAGTGCTATATTTATCATTATTTATAATGGCTGCAGAGATTTGGTGGACACATGGGTAGTGTCCTATTTTGTGCTGTTGTTGCAATAAGCAACATTGTGATGAACATCTCTATACACAGGAGTATGCACTTGCTTGACTTTGTGCTTACAATAACTTCTTAAAGATGCTGAAGCCTTGTAAGACTTGTTACTAGTTCACTCTAAAAGTTTACTCTGATTCTCTGTCAACCTGTTATGTGAGCAGTGATTTCACATAGTCTTAAATTGCACCTCTATTTTTCAGACTGAGCGTTTTTCAGTACTGTGCTGGCCATTTGAATTTTGTGGTTAAATGGACTCCTTTGTGTTTTTCCTATTTTTCTTTAGAGATATTCCTGTTTTGGCTTATTGTTATGTGACAGCACAATGTATTAGAGACATGGATTTCTTGTCTGCCTTGTTGTAGGTATTTTTCGCCCTGGATTCAAATCTTGATTGAGATTAAGTCAAATGTAATGTTAGTTAAGTGGATGTGGGTATATTTTTCAATATTGGCTCTTGCTATTAAATACTTTTACAATTAAGGAAATTGTAAAAAGTAAAAGGATGTGGAGTGACGTTTTCCAGGCCCTTCACTTTGTTCCTTGCCTCAGGGTAGAATTGTTTTTAAATCCTTTGAGAAAACTGAGTATTTAGTATTTATAATGGCTAATTGATTGGATTCCATTTGGTTGGTTTTTTTTTTATTTTTTATTGCATTTTAGGTTTTGGGGTACATGTGCAGAACACGCAAGACAGTTGCATAGGTACACACATGGCAGTGTGTTTTGCTTCCTTTCTCCCCTTCACCCACATTTGGCATTTCTCCCCAGGCTATCCCTCCCCAGCTCCCCCACCCCGGCCCTCCCCTTTCCCCCCCAATAGACCCCAGTGTTTAGTACTCCCCTCCCTGGGTCCATGTGTTCTCGTTTTTCATCACCCGCCTATGAGTGAGAATATGCGGTATTTCATTTTCTGTTCTTGTGTCAGTTTGCTGAGAATGATGTTCTCCAGATTCATCCATGTCCCTACAAACGACACAAACTCATCATTTCTGATTGCTGCATAATATTCCATGGTATATATGTGCCACATTTTCCCAATCCAGTCTATCATCAATGGGCATTTGGGTTGATTCCAGGTCTTTGCTATTGTAAACAGTGCTGCAATGAACATTCGTGTGCATGTGTCCTTATAGTAGAACGATTTATAGTCCTTTGGATATATACCCAGTAATGGGATTGCTGGGTCAAATGGAATTTCTATTTCTAAGGCCTTGAGGAATCGCCACACTGTCTTCTTTTTAATGATTTTAGCACACTCACCTATTGTTATTCATTCTCAAATCTGGTATCTTTGGCTTTTTGAAACAGCTTTGAGTGGGTCCTTATGGCCTTGGGTATCTGACAGTTTTATGATTATGCAAATTTTATTGAGCTCATCTTGATGGATGTTTTTCTGAGCCTTTGGCTGACTGCATAATGACTTTGCCTTTAACTGTCACAGGGTTGGCTAGTGTGACCTTCACACCAGGCAGAGGAAAACACACTTGCTAGTCATCTTAGGACTATTTGGATTGGTTGCCTGGGCAACCTTACTGGCTTCTAATCAGATGCCTCAATGATAGCCCAATTCCCAGTGGGAACGTCACATCTGAAGGGAGGAACTCTGTCCTTGGAGAAGCAGTGATTTTAGGATACTTGGTTAATATTGGGGGAAAGTGAGGTTATGCCATGATCTCACAATGAACCCAGGAAAGGGAGACAATACAGGAAAGAGAGATCAAAAGAGAAGGGATAGAGAGACGTAGGAAGAGAAGAGAAGGCTACATTGAAGCAAATGGTAGACAATAAGAGCAAATGATTTGTCAATAGGAAAACCATCTATTGCAGAGTGAGCAGAAGTACACCAGGAATGCAGACTGAAAAGTTATGTTTAGAAAAAAAAATCCATGGCCAATAAATGAATATCTAAGGAGAGTATCAGAACTTTGGAGACTTCTGAAAATGCAATAAAAGTATTTTTTCTCAACCCAAATCCTGGGGCCTCAATTCCCCTGTACGGTCTATGGAAAAAAAAATGTCTTTTTTTCACTGCAACAGCCTTACCTGTGAATGTGTTTGATCAACCCTTTCTTAAGGAAACAACATTGTCTTCTTCCTGTACTCTCTGTTGTAGCCTGAGTAAATTCTGTGTCCAGAAGCGGAATGACACCATTCAGAATTATAGGACACATTTTTATTTGTTTCTTTCATGAATTAGAACTGTTATAGATTAGAAACTAGTATAGTTAAATTCAGTTCTGGTCAGGCATGGTGGCTCACCCCTGTAATCCCAGCACTTTGGCCAGCTGAAGTAGGAGGATTGCTTGAGTCCAGGAGTTCAAGACCAGCCTGGACAATATAATGAGACCCCATCTCTACAAGAAATTAAAAAATTAGCTGAATGTGGTAGCATACACTTGTAGTCCTAGCCACTCACGAGGCTGAAGTGGGAGGATTGCTCAAGCCTGGGAAGCAGAGGTTGCTGTGAGCTGAGATTGCACCACTGCACTCCAGCCTGAGTAACAGGGCAAGACCCTGTCTGAAAAATAAATAGTTCTCTTTCTGTGTCTCTGTCTTTCTCTTTCTCTCTCTGCATGTGTATGTGTGTTTAGCAAAACACATCTACACAATCTACAGATGTGCCAGGATGGCTATTATGACAGGTGGCAGTGTTTCAGCTGCTCTAATAAGCTGAATGAATGCAGATGCTAAGAGGCAGAAAGGCATTGTGTAGCCCTGGGTAAAAGTCTCTGTGGAGAGCAGTGAGTTGACCACAGAAGCCTTGGTCTGATACCCATAACATTAAAAAAAGAAAAGAAAAGAAAAAAGCCTGCGATTCATTCCTGAAATACTAGTGTGACCTTGGCTAGTGTGATCTTCACATCAGGCCACAGAAGACACACAGAAGACCCCCTCTTTTAGCAGATTTCAGACTGAGTATAAGAGAGATGCAAATTTTACAGTAATTGGAACTGGCATACCCAATACTTTGTAAAATATACTATCCATAAATATTGGACAGTGAAGATGGTGTCTGGATTTCAACGCCTTGAGTTTGTTCAGATGTTCTCTAGTGATGGGATTTTGTGGTTTCAGACAGAGCCCTGGGAGGTAAAGGATGGTGCGTGAATCGGTTTTCAGGCTGCTGATGAAGACATACCTGAGACTGGGAAATTTATAAAAGAAAGAAGTTTATTGGACTTACAGTTCCACATGGCTGGGGAGGCCTCACAATCATGGCAGAAGGCAGGGATGAGTACGTCACATCTTACACAGCAGCCAAAGAGAGAGCTTGTGCAGAGAAACTCCTCTTTTTAAAACCATCAGATCTCATGAGACCCATTCACTAGCATGAGAACAGCACAGGAAAGACCCACTTTCACCATTTATTCATCTCCTACCAGGTCCCTCCCACAACACATGGGAATTATGGAAGCTACAAGATGAAATTTGGGTGTGGACACAGAGCCAAACCATATCTGATGGCATATCCTAAAGATTTACCTGAAGAATATTTAATGAAGGAATGCTTTAAAGAGGTAAGGGCACAGTCCAGAGAACCCCCAAGGAAGGCAAAGCAGCCCGGAACTAGTAACAGAGGCAACTAATACCTTTCCTGGGCCAGAAGCAGCAAGGGAGGAAGCTGTGTTCCCAGGGCCCACTGAGAGCTCTAGTCATGGAGCAGAAAGTGTGGATACAGTGACAGCCAGGGTAGGGGTAGGCAAGGAGAAGGGGTGGACATAGATGCTTCATTTTCTCTGGGTCTCCCTTTCTTGCTGGTGCCTTCTGGAAGCCAAAGCCCACCGGAAGCCAGCAGGCAAGGGATGCTGGGTGATGCAGTCACCTTTCATGCTGGTGGCGAGCAGGCAAGGGATGCTGGGTGGTGCAGGTCAGCTTCCTAGTGCCCAGAGAAGGCTAGATAATGGGTCTGGGGTGGGGAGGGGCAAATGAATAAGAACCTTGACAGTATGCACATATCTCTTGCCCTTTGGAAGCATAAGCATTTGGAAAATAAGTTATTTATGAAATAATCCTTTTATAGGAGCTGGAGACGTGTTCACACATGTTTAGAACTTTGGTGTATGTCAGATTTATAGGAAAAGGAGGGACTATTCAGTATATGGAACTGAGAAGAAATGGTTATCTTTAACGGATTCCTACTTAGTACTATATATGAAAAAGTGAGCCTCAGAAGATGCCAGTCAGCTTAGGACACAGAAAATAGTTCTGGCATTATATTACAGAATTGACCAGTCATATTTCCTGCAATGCAGCATTTTACTCTTTCAGGTTTACATAGAAAATAAAATCTGGCACATGTGCATCAAGAAATATGTACAGAAGTGTATTTGCCCTGTACATATCAAAAACTTCGGAAAACTCAAATGTCTGTGGACAGAAGAGTGGATGGATAAACTGTGGTATGGTCCTCCAATTGAATATGTATCAAAACCCAATGAAGTATAATGAAATAACAGCAACATAGATGAAGTTTAGCGATGCAATATTAAATGGAAAAATTCTAAAAATATTACATATAGTGCCCTTTTTAATCTACTATCATCTTGTTTATATCTATTCCTAAAAATTATGGTTACACTTTTAGTTGCTCTTAAACTTAGAGAAAAGGAAAACAGAATGCTAGTAAGGGTTTCAAGACAGTCGTTACCTCAGAAAGGGGAGGCAGGAAGACTAGATGGGAGGACCGTTTGGATAGATAAGCTATCTATTGCTATTACAGCATTAAAAATGAAGCATGTGTGAATGAGGGCAGCCTGCATGACCCACATGTGAATGTGTCTCATGTCAAAGATTATGTTTAATTCAATTATGTGCAGTTGAAGTAGAATACAATAAGAAAAAAAAAGATTAGGACAAGTGGAAAAGAAAGAGTAGCATAGAACATTTACACCAGTTGGAAATTAAACATTTTGTAACAGATAATCAGGATATAATCTAAGCAGCGCTTACAAAGATATTCCAAACAAAATTGCACAAACAAAACAGAAGGTATCTCTTCTACTTTCTGTCATTCATTTAATAGTCATCATCCAATAAAAATTTAAGCCTGTCATAATATTCAATTTCCTAATAGCCAAGTTAAAAAGGACAAAGAAACAAGTGAAATTAGTTTTAATAGTTTATTTAACCCAATATAACCCAAATATTATGTTAACATATAATGATATAAAAATTATTAGTGAAATAGTCTACCTTCTTTTTTGCATATTGTCTCCGAAGTCTGATGTGTATTTTATACTTACAGCACATCTGAACTTGGATGCCAAATTTTCATCAGAAATACTTGATCTGTACTTAGATTTCATAAAACTTAGAGTTGAAAAAGTAGAACTTAGTTCAGTTAATGGAAAACTAAGTATGTTTACTTATAGGGACATCTAAATATACTGAGTTTTCCATTAACTGAACTAAGTATTGATGTGTTTAGTCTACTTTCTGTTGCTATAACAGAATAACTGAGACTGGGTAATTTATACAGAAAAGAGGTTTATTGGGCCGGGCACAGTCAAGCCTGTAATCCCAGCACTTTGGGAGGCCGAAGTGGGTGGAGCACGAGGTCAGGAGATCGAGACCATCCTGGTCAACATGGTGAAACCCCGTCTCTACTAAAAATAAAAAAAAATTAGCTGGGCATGGTAGTGCGTGCCTGTAATCCCAGCTACTCGGGAGGCTGAGGCAGGAGAATTGCCTGAACCCAGGAGGCAGAGGTTGCCATGAGCCGAGATCATGACACTGCACTCCAGCCTGGGTAACAAGAGCAAAACTCCATCTCAAAAAAAATAGAAAAGAGGTTTATTTAGTTTACAGGTCTGAAGGCTGGGAAGTCCAAGAATCGGCAGCTACATTGTATGAGGGCCTCAAGCTGCTTCACAGCATGGCAGAAAAGTGGAAGGACATGGCAGCTTGTGCGTAAAGGGCAAAACTCAAGGAGTGGCCCTGTCTTATAAACCCACTCTAGTGTTAACTAACCCAGTCCCTTGAGAAGGCAACATTAATCCCTCTTAATGACCTAATCACCTCTTACAGGCCCCATCTCCCAGCACTGACACACCAGGGACCAAATTTCCAACACTCGAATTCTGGAGGACACACAAGGTAGAGCCTTGTCTCTGAATGATCTCTAGACCGTGCATGGTGTTTAAATTAATTAAAATGAAGTAACATTAAAAATTCAGTTCTCTAGTCTCCCTACCTGCCTTTGACATGATCAGTAACCACATTTGGCTAGTGACCACCATAATGGAAGAGCAGGTCTAGATCATTAGTTTAAAAGGTATGCTTTACATTCCCTAAACCTATCCCCAGACCAGCAGCATTAGCATCACCTGGGAACTTGTTAGAACTGCAAGTTGTGGGCCAGGCAAGGTGGTTCACTCCTGTAATCCCAGCACTTTGGGAGGCCAAGGTGAGTGGATCCTTTGAGCTTAGTAGTTGGTGACTGGCCTCGGCAACATGGCAAAAACCCATCTCTTCAGAACACACAAAAATTAGCTAGGTGTGGTGGTATGCACCTGTATACCCAGCTATGCGGGAAGCTACAGTGGGAGGATTGTTCATGTCCAGGAGTTCCAGGCTGCAATAAGTCTCATGATAATGTCATTACACTCCAGCCTAGGCTACAGAATGAGACCTTGTCGTCCCAAAAAAAAAAAGCAAATGGCAACTTAGACACTCTGAGTGTGGGCCCAGTCATCTGGTTTAAACAAGTCCTCCAGGTGATTCTGATGTACATTAAAGTTTGGGAACCACTTGCTCTATCTAGAAATGGACCAACGCTCTATCTCGCTACCTTTTTGCTCGACCATTAATCATAGTGTTGTCCTCATCTGCAGGGTAGAAGCTGGCAGGCTAGGAGCACTTCTGCATTCTACCCTTAGGAAGGTTGGGTGCTGGGGAGAGGGGACAGATTGGAGAAGCAGTTTTCCCTTTTTTTTTTTTTTTGAGACGGAGTTTCGCTCTTGTTACCCAGGCTGGAGTGCAATGGCGCGATCTCGGCTCACCGAAACCTCCGCCTCCTGGGTTCAGGCAATTCTCCTGCCTCAGCCTCCTGAGTAGCTGGGATTACAGGCACGCGCCACCGTGCCCAGCTAATTTTTTGTATTTTTAGTAGAGACGGGGTTTCACCATGTTGACCGGGATGGTCTCGATCTCTTGACCTCGTGATCCACCCGCCTCGGCCTCCTAAAGTGCTGGGATTACAGACTTGAGCCACCGCGCCCGGCCGCAGTTTTCCCTTTTTAAAGGCTGTGACACAACATTGCCCACATCCTTTTGCTCAGCTCCCATTGAATAGAGGTAAATGGCCATACCCTGTGTCTGAGGCTGTAAATTGTAGATTAGCTGGCTGATCACATGCCAAGTGAAAACTTGTGGAGGTGAGGTGGTGGAGGAAGTTGTTCTATTTCTGAGAGGGAAAAGCACAGACTGGATACTGAAGGCAGTTTGCAGTTTCACTGCAATAGATGGGCACAGTTTGATTTATTTTGCAACCTAGAGCTTAACCTTGATTTTATTATTTCATAGTCTCTGATCATTACTAGCATAGTGGGTTCCTCAGAAAAGTGGATGAAATATGGATGCATATAATATCTGAGGAAGTCTCGAAGGTGCTATGAAATATGTCTAAACTTGAAAGGTGCCAGAGCGAACTTGAATCACCAAGATCAGCCTCTGACCAACTTCCTTTAATGCAGAGAAGGCTGTGTGTGGTGCATTGTGTGGAAGGCAGAATTTAGCCCTTGGTGTAACTGTTCAAAGGACAAGTTTAATTGTCCTAACCCCACTCTACGGTAATAACCATTAACATTTTGGTGTGTCTACCTATCTAGATTATAAATATAAAAAATAAATGGGATTATGCTTTTGTGTGATTTTGCAGTCTGCCTTTTGCCTGCACCTTATAGCACAAGTACCTTTTATATCAAATGTATATCTGATTGTTAACAAATTTCTGTCATGGGATATTTCAATAGCTTTCACTTTGTGATTTAGCACTATATAGTAGCACTTTAGTGAACATATAGATACATTTCTACCTGCAATAGCATATTGAAGTGGCATTGTTGTCTGGGGTGAATACCCAGGATTCATTGTCTTACACTAAGAAGAATAACAACAGGGACACACACACACACACACATACACACACACACACACACACACACACGGAGTGGGTTAAGGGGTGGAAAGTTTACCAGGTAGAAGAAAGGAGAAAGGAGAGCAGCTCTCTCTCTTGAGAGAGAGGGATGTTCGAAAAAGAGAAAAAGACTGGCCTGTTGCAGACTGCACCAGGTTTTATAGGCAGGCTTGAGGAGGTGGTGTCTGATACACATAGGGCCCAGAGGTTGGATTGACCAGGTGTAATGTTTACATAGTGCATAGGAAAGGCTGGTCACCCCACCCTAATCTTATTATGCAAATCAGCTTTCCACTTGGCCAGGGCATCTTGTCTGCTCCTTACTGGCACATGTGGCTGACAAAAAGAGAAGATGGAACTGCCATTTTGAACATGCCTAGTCCCAGGTAGTATAAGCCTATGGGCACAACTGCTGGCATTCACCCGTGCAAGCTTCCAGCTTGCTTGTCTATGTGTGCAGCTCGATTTTACAGGCTGCTCTTTTTTCATTCTTTCTTTTTGAGACAAAGTCTTGCTCTGTCACGCAGCTGGAGTGCAATTGCGCCATTGCAGCTCACTGCAACCTCTGCCTCCTGGATTCAAGAGATTCTTCTTCCTCACCCTCCTGAGTTGCTGGGACTACAGATGTATGCCACGACACCCAGCTAATTTTTGTATTTTTAGTAGAGACAGGGTTTCACTATGTTGGCTAGGCTGGTCTTGAACTCCTGGCCTCATGATCCACTCAACCTCAGCCTCCCATAGTGCTAAGATTACAGGTGTGAGCCACCATGCCCATTTTACAGGCTGCTCTTTATTAGAAAAGAAAATTATTTGGGGCTGTTTTTCATTAAGAGGAAAACCTTACCCAAGACACCTGTATTCTCACTATCTGCCTAAGTAATTTCTTCTTAACTTCTATATCAATATGAGTAGCCCTTTCCCCACATCCTGACCACCTCTAGGATGGTCCCATTTCTTTTTTCTTGAGACAGGGTCTTGCTCTGCCACCCATGCTGGAGTTAAGTGGCATGATTACGCCTCACTGCAGCCTTGGACTCCTGGCCTCAAGTGATTCTTCTGCCTTATCCTCCCAGGTAGCTGGGACTATAGGAGTGCATCACTGTGTTCTGCTAATTAAAAAAAGAAAACGTTTTGTAGATTTAGGGTCTGGCTATGTTACCCAGACTGGTCTTGGACTCCTGGTCCAGCATCCTTCTTAATCTCTGCAAATCTAATAAGCAAAATTATAAACTTAAACAAACATGGTTAATTCTTGTTGATATTTTCATGTTTTTGATAGTCATCTTAGGGGTTCTTAAACTGTGCTCCTGTGCCATAGAAACTAGACACAGGTGTTTTACTGCTCAGATCCGTAAACTGGGCAAAACAATAGTATCTTTTCTCACTTCGCCAAAATAATATTATAACTTTCCTCTCTTTAAAGCTTTTCCTATACATTTTTCTTAAATGTTTGCTATATTTTGATGCTTATTTTAGAATCTGGTCTAAGATAAAAAAGATATATTTTTGTAACATGATATTACATAAAGATGTATTTTAACTTTAAATTTAATATATCAATAATTTATTGCTTTCTTTTTTCTTTTTTGACCCTCACCCTCCAACTCTCAAATTATGTTTCTAATGAGTACTTTAACTTCAAGGAAGTAAACAAGTTTGGGAATTACTACTTCCAGAGACATAGGGCACGTGGTTAAAGAGAGGGGAAGGCTCTGGACTCAAAAGTGCTTGTATTTGAATCCTAGCTGTGGTTCAATAAGCAGTGTGATCTTGGACAAGCTATTGAAGCTGTCTGAGCCTCAGTTTCTTCATATGTAAAATGGAATAATAGAACCTGTACCACAAGGGGGTCATGATGGCTAAATCAAAACATGAGTAGGGCACTGCCACACTTCACAAAATAATTATTAGCTGTTATTATTATTCTTTCATATAGGAGGAAACTGTTACCTAGCTCATTACTCTCAGCATTTAAATAGCATACAACATTTTGCTTATTGTTTTTACTGTCTTGAAATGATATGCTGGTTTCTAGGACATTGAGGTTTCTACCCAGCCCAGTACTTTATTCTGGTAACAGCTCCCCATTGGTCTTTCAAAAGCAGTACCCCAGAAATACCCCTCTGCATTACCTTTCCATTTCTGTGTAGTGGAGGTGGGGCCTGTTCCTGGGCTCAGATGTTCTCTTGTAAGTACTCTTAACTTCTGTCTCTGAGAAACCCTTCAGAATGACTCAGAACACCTGACTTTTAAAAAAAACTCTCAGGTAATTTGTAATTGCAACCAACATTGGAGATCAAATAATTATGCAAAGCTAATTCCTGGTGACCTAAATACAGCCCATGGTGTAATGCCTAGATGGAAATTATTTTGGGAACTTAACATTCTTATTTTAAGAATGGGAATAATATTGGGAACTTAACATTCTTATTTTCTACTTGTTAAAATTCTTCAAGTACTTTCTTTTCTTTTTTTTTTTGAGATGGAGTTTCACTCTTCTTGTCCAGGCTGGAGTGCAACGGCGTGATCACAGCTCAGTGCAACGTCCGCCTCCCGGGTTCAAGTGATTCTCCTGCCTCAGCTTCCGAGTAGGTGGGATTACAGGTGTGCACCACCATGTTGGGCTAATTTTGTATTTTTAGTAGAGACAGGGTTTCTCCATGTTGGTCAGGCTGCTCTCAAACTCCTGACATCAGGTGATCTGCCTGCCTTGGCCTCCCAAAGTGCTGGGATTACAGGTGTAAGCCACCACACCCACCCTTCTTCAGGTACTTTCAAAACAGCTGATTGAAGAAACCTGTTCGATATTCTGAGGGCAGAAATGGGAAGAAGAGCTTTTTCAGTCTTGGGTAGGTTGTGAATCTGCTTCTTCCCCTTTAAAAAAGAATCCTTGAATTTGCTTCAGAAATGAAATACCCAGTAAAAGTGAAGTTAGAAATCGGATGACAACCAACTTCCAATGCTGAACATCTAATTCCTGCAAAGCGGCCTTGCTCTCTGAAAACTGTTGCCGTTTTCACAAGTTTTACTTGAACTTATTTTATCATGGCTTCATCCTCTGTATTTGTTGAGGTTTCTCGATGACCTGAGAGTAGGACCCCTTCACTTCTGGCAGTTCTGCTTTCAATGCTAATTCATCCAGAATTACTGGGGATATTATTACTTTAGTTATCATTGAAATGTTTAGTATCAGATTAAAAAACATCATCAGACGTCAGCATGCATGATTTTACTCACATGACTCAGAGCAGAATCCTGAGGATCCCTTGGCCTCTGGGAATGTTAGGGTGGTGAATGACTTGTGGGCAGGGAGAGAGGGTTCAGTCAGATGTTCAGTACCTGGAGCCTCAAAATTGGCATCAGAAGGGATCTGGCCATGGACAAGCTATTTAATCTCTCTATTTTTTGAGTCTTTAGTAACAGTACCCACCTCATGCATTGTTGTGCATGTTAAGCTGATCCACTTAGCATGATGAGCTTAGCACAGTATCTCGCACATGGTAATTCTTTTATAAGCACTAGTAATTATCATTAGTAATATTATTCACATAGACACAATTCTAGAGACACTGAAAATATTCTTGCCTCACACTTTACATTTTGAAGAAGTAATAGTTCTCTGGTGACAATTTTTTTCTTTTTCTCAAGAGTTGAATAATTTACTCAGATATTTGATAATATTAATCATATAGTCTTAAAGACTGAATGTTCATCCAGTATTACATTAATAGGAAAAAATGGAAATATTTTCATAACAATTCTTAATGCTAATTACTATGCATGTCTAAAGTCATATCATTTACTCAATTTCTAATGTACCTGCTATAATAATACTTTAGAAAGTGAAATAGTAATAATGACAACAACATCAACTTTTGCAGTTGAATCTGAATGAATATGGAGTTCGAGAGAATATCTGTTCAATTCAGGTTGTCATTGTTAAATATTTCACAGGTTGTGAGTTGCCAATCTTTGCTGGACTTAAGCCCTTTAAAATAAAATGTACTTCAGGCTGTAGTATAACCTACCAGCTTGTTACCAGTGTGATGGAGAGAGAGAGACAGACAGTCATTTTTTAAAAAATACCTTTTGTTTTTAGATAATTAAAGATTCACAGGAAGTTGCCCAAAAATCCACAGGGAGGTACTGTGTACATTTCACTGGTTTCCCCAAAGGTAACATCTTATAAAACTATATAAAAGTACAATATCAAAACCCTGACACAGATGTTAGTCCAATCCACAGATCTTACTCAAATATGTAAGTATTTTCTCCCTGTCTGTAACTGGTTTTTTCATTGTTTTCATGGGACCTTTTGTAGAGCAAGATTTTTAATTTTGGTAAGGTCAATTTACCACTTTTTCCTTTTTTGATCTAGGGTAGTATTTCTGGAAGGCTGTCCCAGACAGTACTTGCTTTTGGAATCATTTGTAGTACCTATTACAAAACCCATTTGCTTGGGCCCCACACCAAACTCTCTGAATCAGACTCATGGAATGGGGTCTGGTAGTCATTTAAGAAGCTCCCTAAAACCTGAGAATCACTGATTCAGAGAGCTTAGCCTTGGGTCCTTTTTCTTCTTGTCCTGCATTGTCTATGAGTCACCCCCCTTATTCTTAACCATTTTATCAAATATGTTTGGATAACTTCTGAATTTATCATCTTAACCTCTATGATGAGCTCCAGAATAGCTACCTTGCCGGATACTCTTCTATTATACACATAATGTGTTTAATAAATGAGTTATTCGTTAGGTATTACTTTTCTGGACCCCTTTGAACAGAATGTAATAGAATATATAGAATAAGAACCTTCCCAATTAATGTTTATAAATTCTCAAAGAGGCAAGACATTGGTCTTGATACATGAATTACTTTAATTATAGAATACTTTGTGGGGAGGGTTTGAGTTTTATATATATAATCTTGGGGTTAATGATTTTTTTATGGTCTTATTTGTATCTCTTCTTTTCATTGGAACAGATAATTTGATATAATTTCTATTTAGAAAAAGTACATAGTGCTTGATAAGTATCAATATGCCTATGGCTTAACAATCTCATTTTTAGATGGTTTGGTTTCTCTTTTTAAAAATTTTAAGTATTTTTCATTAGCATAAATATCTGTTTCTTGGGTGTCTTTAATGAAAAATGACATTTTCATAGCTGGATATTTTATGGATATTGGAATGTAATCAGAACATTTATGAAAATGTCCATTTTTGTTTTATTTTTACATTAGATTCAGGAGGTTCATGTGCAGGCTTGTTACATGGGTTCAATTTTTAAATGTCTCATTTTTATATCGCTTGTTTTAACATGTTAGACTGTTTTTTACAAGTTGGATTCTCATTTTGTATGTTCTCCCTAGTCATTGGTTCTGTTTAATCCTCGTTTGTAGTTGCTACAGTCTCTTAAAAGTTATACTATCCGACCGGGTGCAGTGGCTTATGCCTGTAATCCTAGCACTTTGGGAGGCCGAGGCAGGCAGGTCACCTGAGGTCAGGAGTTCAAGACTAGTCTGACAAACATGGAGAAATCCTGTCTCTACTAAAAATAAAAAATTAGCTGAGCATGGTGGTGCATGCCTGTGATCCTAGCTACTTGTGAGGCTAAGGCAGGAGAATCACTTGAACCCAGGAGGTGGAGGTTACAGTGAGCCAAGATCACGCCATTGCACTCCAGCCTCAGCAGCAAGAGCGAAACTAAAAAAAAAAAAAAAACTGTCTCTTTAAGATAATAGAACATGCTATGCTAAAGGTAGAAGCTAAAATGATGATGAAATGCTCTATATTTCTTTTTTTTTTTTGAGACGGAGTTTCACTCTTGTACCCAGGCTGGAGTGCAATGGCGCTATCTCGGCTCACTGCAACCTCCGCCTCCTGGGTTCAGGCAATTCTCCTGCCTCAACCTCCTCAGTAGCTGGGATTACAGGCATGTGCCACCATGCCCAGCTAATTTTTTGTATTTTTAGTAGAGATGGGGTTTCACCATGTTGACCAGGATGGTCTCGATCTTTTGACCTCGTGATCCACCCGCCTCGGCCTCCCAAAGTGCTGGGATTATAGGTTTGAGCCACCACGCCCAGCCAAAATGCTCTATATTTCTTATAGCTTAATCTTGAAAAAAATTATAAGTTTAGTGAATAGTGCTTAATGGTGTCTTTGTCTTAGTTCAATTAATTAGAGTTCAGTAGCCAAGAAAAGAAAGCTAATTTTGCTTTGGTTGTAAAGTTTGGATTTCGCTTATTACCACAGTAGAGTGGTCAAAGAACAGTGAGAGCTTTAGCTCACAGTGTCCCTCCTGTAATTATAATACGCTACTCTGTCATGATATCATCTTTCTGCACTTGCAGCCCTTTTAGGAGAGTCTGACGTCAGGCAAGGTTGGTTTCTGTGTGGGCCTGCTATCCCTGGTGACAGGGAAGCTTGGTCATCCAGCCAGTCTCCACGAACTTCAGATTGCCATACCACCGGCATGGGCTGTGGGAGATATCAGGGGATTCAGTGACAGTGTGATTGGCTTATGTAAACAGAGACATAGTCTCAAGTAAGTGGTCTCCAAAGACTGATGCTGGTAGGAATGTATTAAGTATGATGCACTCCAGGATGCTTGAGTCTTCCTTGTCCACCTTGGATGTCAGAATTAGTCTATAGTCATTTATAAGTGTGACATTGTCTTAATCTTCATCATAATTTTAAACAGTTGATTCTCCAGGATTGTTGACTCCAGAATTACCATCTTTGACCATAGCTCCCTATCACTGTTTATCCTTTTCATTCTTTTTTTTTTTTTGAGATGGAGTCTTGCTCTGTCCCCCAGACTGGAGTACAGTGGCACGATCTCAGCTCACTGCAACCTCCACCTCTTGGGTTCAAGCGATTCTCCTCCCTCAGCCTCCTGAGTAGCTGGAACTCCAGCGCACCACCACGCCCAGCTAATTTTTTGTATTTTTAGTAGAGATACGGTTTCACCATGTTAGCCAGGATGATATCGATCTCCTGACCTTGTGATCTGCCTGTCTTGGCCTCCCAAGGTGCTGGGATTACAGGTGTGAGTCACCGCGCCCAGCCCTCATTCTTCCTTTTACTCAACCTGGCATTGCCCTGAATTCAGCCCCCAGCCTCCTTCCTGTCTTCTCAGTTCTTCTGCTTTGAGTTTTATGGCCTTAACTTGGACCTCAAATAGGCTGATTCAACTGGACTGTCTAGTTTTTCTTATCTCTTATACTGTCTGAGCCATGTGGCCAATACTAATCTTGAGAAAACCCTAATGTCATTCTTTTACCTTTTACTCTGGGGATAAATAACTTTTTGCAGTAGGTATTCAGGACACTGCATTGATTTTTTTTATTTCCCTTGCTGGACCCTCACAGTATACAGTACTTAAGTAAGGATTACTTAATAACCCTTTCATGTCCATCTAGTTGATCCTAACTCCATGGGTGCTGTTCCAAGTGTTTTTCTCTCCAAGACCCTACTTCTATCCCCCTATCTCTACAGATTTCTTGCTGCTCACTTTTCTGATAAAATCAAGGCTATCGGATATGCATTTCCTCAGTTTGTTTTTTAAATCTCCAGTTCTCTGCATTCTTACTGCCTATGCTTTCATTCCTTCTGTTTAAAACAGATTGAAAAGATCTCCTATATTGCTCACCCATCTGTTTCTTTCCTTAATCATATACCTTCCCACTCTTGTGAGATGCTGGTTTATCACTTATATTCTTCCTTTATTGTAACCTAAACTTAGTAGCTTCTCACCATACAAAAATGCTCAGATCTCTCTCCACCTCAGCATGATTGACATTTTGGGTTGGCCGATTCTTCATTGTAGGGTACTGTCCTGTCTACTGCAGGATGTTCAGAGGCAACCGTGGCCCCTACCCACCAGATGCCAGTAATACCCTGGAGTTATAACAACGGGAAATGTCTCCAGACATTGCCAAATGTCCCTGGAGGCACAAAGTCACCCCTCTGTGAGGACCACTGGTTTAGAAATGATTCTCGCAATCGAGCCATTCCAACCATCACTACCCGCCTTTCATTCCCATCACTATAAGCTTCCCTGTGGACCACTCACTTCTTTTTTCCATTGAATTACCATCCAGTCAATCCTGAGTTAGGTTTCTGACAAGTCTCATTACTGGAAAATGCTCTGAGAGGTCTGTAGTGACCTGGCGGCCAAATCCAGGGAATGACCTTTTCTCAATTCCTTGATTGACTGCAATTTTTTTCACTGTCAGCATGTTGTGGAACCCATCTCATGTATTCTTTTGGGTCAGCTGCTATCTCCCTGACTGCCTCCTTCAGTGGTCTCTCCTTATCTGCAATTTCAGTTACCCATGGTCCATCAAGGTCTGAACATATTATAAGGAAAATTCCAGAAATAAATCATACATTTTATATTGCTCTCCATTCTGAGTAGCATAATGAAATCTCATGCCACCTCACTCTCTCCCACCCGGGATGTGAATCATCCCTTTTTCCAGCATCTACACTATCAATGCATTGATTACTCAGTAGCCATCTCAGTGATCAGATGGTCATGGTATCGCAGTGCTTGTGTTCAAGTCACTCTTACTGTACTTACCAATGGCCCCAAAGTGTAAAACTAGTGATGTCAATTCAGATACGCCAAAGAGAAGCCATAAAGTACTTTTAAGTGAAAAGGTGAAAGTTCTTGACTTAATAAGGAAAACGAATAAAGCCTAAACTGGGGTTGCTGAGAGCTGTGGTAAGAATGAATCTCCTATCTGTAAAATTGAGAAGAAGGAAAAAAAATTCGTGCTGGTTTTGCTGTCATACCCAAACTGCAAAAGTTATGGCCACAGTACGTGATAGATGCTTAGTTAAGATGGAAAAGACATTAGGGTTGTAGATGGAAGACAATGAACAATGTTCCTATTGATAGTAATCCATGTTTTCAGGTACCCACTGGGGGTCTTGGAACATATCCCCCCACAATAAGGGGTTCTGCTCTACATACTTTCTAAATGTAGGCACTCCCCCCATGTGGGCCTCTGCTGTGTGCTTTTTCACATTTCTTATTCCCTCTCCTGCCTGTTACAGTCACGTCCATGTGGATGATTTCCAAATATAGATTTGTCTCTTGGGTGGATTCTAGTCTTACATGTCCTTTTGCCTTTTGATCATCTACGTGACACATTAAAACATATATTTTAATGTTTTAAAAATCAGAGTTCTTACCTTTCCTTCTTTCATTGATTCCCATTAATGGTATCACAGCCCTTTGTATATTCAATTCCCCAAACATATTTTGGTTTTCTATCACATCAGTAAAAAGGTTTTGAGTATGTTATACCCAAAACATGTTTATTAATAAATATGATACATGTGCAGTAGCATTGTTATATGAAATAGAAATTTTACAAAGATGTTTTTAAAAAAATCAAAATTTAATACTTTGTTACATACAAATTTAAGTACAGTTTATTTTGATTTTTCATTTCAATGTCTTAGTTGAAAAAAGTTACCCTACAGACATGTGGATTAAAATAGAAGTATGTTTTTGGCTATACTTTTGAAGTCATAATACTCAAGTATAATGGTGATTGCCAGAAATTGAGGGGAGGTGAGAATGGGGAGTTAATTTAATGGGTACATAGTTTTAGTTTGGGAGATGAAAAGGTTCTAAAGATGGATGATGGTGATGGTTATACAGCAGTATAAATGTACTTAATACCCTACACTTTATGTGTATTTTGCCACAATTAAGGATAAGGCCAGATGTGGTGGCTCACATCTGTAATCTCAGCACTTTGGGAGTCTGAGGTGGGTGTATAACAAGGTCAGGAGTTTGAGACCAGCTTGGCCAACTTGGCAAGACCCCATTTCTACTAAAAATACAAAAATTAGCCAGTTGCAGTGGTGTGAGGGCATGGTTCCAGCTACTAGGAAGGCTGAGGTGGGAGGACCACTTGAACCCAGGAGACGGAAGTTGCAGTGAGCCAAGATCATGCCACTACACTACATCCTGGGCATCTTATTAATTAGTTAATTAATTAATAGAAGTGTTTAGAATTAGCCAGGTGTGGTGATGGGAGCCTATGATCCCAGCTACTCGGGAGGCTGAGGCAGGAGAATTGCTTGAGCCCGGGAGGTGGAGGTTACAGTGAACCAAGGTTGTGCCACTGCACTGTAGCCTGGGTGACAGAACAAGACTCCTTCTGAAAAAAAAAGAAGAAGTGTTTAGCTGAGAACTATTCACATAATCACTTAATAAAAGTGAATGTTAATAATTAATAATTGCCATTATTATTTCTATACCACTATCATTACTAATTGTCCCCATGGGCCTATTCATAGTTCTCAGATAATATCCCAATTTTGGCTGAGTAATCCATCTTATCCATTATGTGCCACATAGTCCCTTATATATAGTGGGAAATTATTATTGAATAAATAATGGGATAACAATGGACGATAATCTTTTTTGTGTGTGTTTCTTTAGGAATTTAGTTGTCTGAAAATGAGCATGGCTTATGGTGAAATTTTCGTTCATTTAAATTTGATATATTAAGTGTACTGATGCCTCTCTGCATGTATTTATATTCATGGCAGAAATTTATAGTTAAGGCAGTTTAAGCTCATAGAGTACAGATATATATTTTTTTTTACTCTGGAAATTTTGTCTCCATGTACTTGTATTGGCTATTTTAAAAGTTTTCTTTTGAGACTCTTTTTTTTTTTTTTTTTTTGACATGGTCTCACTCTGTCACCCAGGCTGGAGTGCAGTGGCATGATCTTGGCTCATTGCAACCTCCACCTCCCTGGTTCAAGCAATTCTTCTGCCTCAGCCTCCCAAGTAGCTAGGATTACAGGCGCATACCACCACGCCTGGCTGACTTTTTTATTTTTAGCAGAGATGGGGTTTCTCCTTGTTGGCCAGGCTGGTCTTGAACTCCTGACCTAAAGTGATTCACTCACCTCGCCTCCAAAGTGCTGAGATTATAGGCATGAGCCACCATGCCCAGCCTGAGGCTTTTTAAAAGGCATCTTAAAGTTGTGCAAAGTTAAAATAATTGCCTTGGACAACAGTGACTTTAAGATGATTTTACGGGCCACATGATGATATTTCAGTCAATGATAGGTGGCATATATGACAGTAGTGCCTTAAGATTATCATATAGTATTTTTATGTTTTGCTATTTTTGTGTGTTTAGATGTGTTGAGATACACAAATGCAATGAGTTGCAATTGCCTACGGTATTCAGTACAATAATATGTTATGAAGATTTGTAGCCTGGGAGCAATCGGCTGTGCCACACGGCCTGGTGTGTAGTAGGCTACAGCATCTAGGTTTGTGTACGTGCACTCTATGATGTTCACACAACGATGAAATCACCTAAAGACACATTTCTCAAAATGTATCCTTGTTGTTAGCATGTACATGACTATATATGTTGTGAAAGTGTGATTCAGAACTATTTTTAAGTGGGTTTGATATGGAAAATATGTTCTCAGAAAAAAGAAAAGGAAAACTTGGTGTTCTTAATTACTCACACCTGAACTCTGCCTCTTATTTACCCCTTAACTAATATTATTTGGCTCCTCTGACATCATCTCAAAGTATCTGCCTTTCCTTTCTTTACCGGTTCCCAGGGACCTTTCTATGTAGCTGTCTAGTTCAGTAGCCTACTTTCCAGAAAAAATGTAATCCCAATTCCCACATCTCCCTTGGCTTCACTGTTTCCTCCTCCTCTTTCCTCCTTTCCCCGTGCATCAGCAGATGTGGATGACATCATCTTTTTATTTGGCAGTCTCACTGGTGTTAAATGTCACCCTGCCAAGAGTCAAGCACTGCGAGTCTGCTTCTGCAGTTTTTGCTTTTACTTAAGTTGGTGGAAGTTTTGCATTGAACAAAAAATTTTGAATTGTGATACCTTCATTTAAACAAAAAACACAAAAATCAACCCTGGAATTAGATTTGAATTAGGAGCCCCTTACAACCTGTAGCTGAATCAGTGGTTGGTGCAATGATTTTATACCATCTGGTAGTGCTTTTCAAAATACAACCAGTTGGCCAAAATGTGAGTAGGATATCGATGTTTCAAGCTTTTATCAAAGAAATGGTAGATGACCTCACTTAATCATCTAAAACCTGTCCAAAAAATTTAAAAAGCTGTGAATTTTAAATTGTTTCTGCAAGGTAGCTCTGAAGGAATATATATATATATTTAAGCTACTAAATATATATATATACATAAAGCCTTAGAAAATTCACCCACATTTTTTTCTTACGTGGTTTATTTATAACATGTATTTAATATGCTAAAATTACATAATTCATATATTTTATTAACACTTTTAAATAAATATAAAATATAAACAACTTATATATAAAAATGTATAAAATCGATAACTCTGTATAGTGAGTTGATAGACTTCTGTATATTCTCAGTATGTAAATTGCTGTAGTTGAGAATGAGCCCTGTTCACAGTTCTTAGAGAGGCCCTGTGTCCCCATCCTTTGGGACTGCTCCTTGGCATGGGAATGGAGGATATCCAGAGGTTAGTAGGAAGCTTGGAATGACACCTTCAAAGAAGGTAGGACAGTTTTAAGCTACTAAAATAGGTCTCAAGAGTGAAATGGCACATGTGCTTCATTTCTGTTTCACTTAATCCTATCACATACTTGACATTTCCATATGAAAGTCTCAAAGGCGTCTTTAACTTTTTAGATTTTTGTTCAGAACCAGTCTTTTGATCCTGTACTTGCCAACTAAGCCTGTGCCTGTTACTGTTCCTGTTGTAGGAGCCACTCCATTCAATCAGTTGCTCCAGTCAGAAACTCCAGGATCACCTTTGGTGCCTCTCTCCTTCACTGCACTCCCCCAACCCCCACCCAATATGGCTTAGCCCTATCCATTCATCTCCAAAATATATTCCAAACTCATCCCCTTCTCCCAACTCTATTGCCATAGCTTCCCTGTTTCTCATTCTCCTCCATTCATCTTAGCCCTATCCATTCATCTCCAAAATATATTCCAAATTCATCCCCCTCTCCCAACTCTTTTGCTGTAGCTTCCCTCTTTCTCATTCTCCTCCATTCATTGTTTTAAAAACACAAATTTGATCCTTTTACTGCTCTGGTTAAAGTCTTTCACCATCTCCCATTGCACTTAAGGAAAAAGAAAAAAAAAAACCCCAATCCTTTATTGGCTCCAAATTATCTGTCTCCTGCTTACACCTACCACTACCTCATTGCATGCCCTCCTCTGCCTTACACACTCTTCTCAAACTCCGCTGGTCTTTTTGAGTTCCTTCGCTTCACTGTAACTTCCTCTGAGAAGCCTTCTCCTCCCTTAGAACTATGATACATTATGTCCTCTTCTTTTATTTTTTCTCCTAATACCATGTTCTTTTTCTTCTCACGTTTAATATTTGTAATCATATGCTTAGCTATTTGTTTAATACTTTAATCCATCTCTCCTGTAAGTCCATGAGAGCAAGGATAAATTCTTTTGGTTTAACACCATATCCCCAGTTCCTAGTACTGTGTCTGGCACATATTAGGGATTTAGTGTATATTTGCAAGAATGAATAAATGAATGTCTTTTTATAAAAAGGGAATAATATCATATTCTTAATTTTTTCCCCTTGGTTGTTAAAGATAGTAGGTAGCCTTCTCAACTGGAAGGCATTTGATAGATATGCTTTTATAGTTTTATGTGATTATGAATATCCTGGCATTTGCTATGCAGAGAAAGACTACTGCTTATGCTTATTTCATGGTTTCTGACACTTGGTTAACAATTTAATTTTAAATCACTACTGAGACTTCCTTCAAATGGAAAAATAAACTTACCTAGGTTCATTTTTAAACTTACCTAGGTTCATTGTTTAAAATGTATGAGCAAGCCCTACTGTACTGTACAGAACAGCAAAAATAATTTCCTGCTTTGGTAGTGGGAAAAAAGTTTTCTCCACGTGTTATTTTCTCCCAGCAATGTGCTAAGTTACAGATGCTATATTATCTCCATAATAAAAAGATTTTGATTGAATGGTAAGTGAGGCTGTAGCAACCATATTAAAATATACTTTTCCAGCATATGCTTCGTTTCAAGGGTAACAGGGATGCAAATGTAAAATGACATGATGGATTATACTACAGCAACTTCTTACTCAATGATTCGACAGAACTCAAGCATGTCTTTCATTGATAGTGGGTTTCCATCACATCAGAGCTGTTTGAGGAATGCCTGCCTCCTTGCTTAGCCTAAATGTGCTGGTTAATTTTCACTAGATGCATTTTCTAGACCCAGTGGCCAAAAGCACTTGGAACATGATTTCTTACTTTTTCTTAATTTTTAAAAAAAAATCATTGACTTAGGGTGGTGATTGGCAACCTTTTCATAATTGCACTTCTGCTCATTTGAAAATGCTGTGACAAAGTGTGTATAGTTGAATTCTGTTGTTTGCTAGGAGCCTTAATAAAAATGCATGCTGGAAACCTACCCCAGATTTAAGTATGATGTTTTCACTGTGCCGTGATATGGGGACATAGAAAGAATTCAGCTGTACCCTCTTCATTAAGAGGAGGCTGGTGTTTATTTCAAGTCAGTGTGTATTAAACAATCTGAGTACAAAATACTACATTAGACGCAGTGTGGGATGCACCACAGATTGAACAAACACTACCTGTGGTGGGAAAGAAGTATATGTGGGATAATGAGATACCAATCCAATAATTTATGCTGTGTTGACTAAAGGGTACATCCACCTATACCGTGTCATCTGATCTTCACAATAAGCCTTTGGAGCAGGTGGGGGAGGAGAGGGGCTGGTATTGTTATAGCTCATTCACTGCTCGGGAAACTGAACTTGAGATGACTTATGACATGTTCAAGGGTGTACAGCTGGGAACTGGCAGAACTGGCATGCAGAGCCATGTCTTGGGCTCTGAGTCTCGGCTCTAGATTCCATAGTACATCCTATAGGAATTTAGAGAAGGGAAAGGCTGATGTTTATGTGCCCTGGGATGGTGGCCTAAGAGTATTCCACACAAAGGCCCTGTACTCCCGGCTCTCATAGTTTTGGAAAAGACCTTGGAAGCCTACCTGCTAGGCTTCATCTGGTTCCTGGCCCCTTCCTCGCTTGCTCCATCAGTTATATCCTCTTTTCAGTGTTTCTCCAGTCTTGACCTTACCACTAGCCCTCACCGTCTCTTCACTCCCAGATTTTTCCTTGATCCCACTTTGCTTTCATGTCACCATTTTTTGTCTCTGTTCTTCCTTTCACTGTGAGAGTATTAGCTGATTCTCCTTTATGAAGGCCGTTCACTCCTTAACCTGAAATTGTGCATCAGTAAGATCACCAGTGCTGTCTGAGTTCCCATTTTCCACCCCTCACTCTACATGGTCTCCATGCAGTCTATGCTTCTATGAACCAGACACCATTTCCTGACTATCCCCTCCTGTGGCTCTGGGCACCTTCTCTTGCAGCTGCACGCCTGCCTCTGTACCTTCCAGTGCTCTTCTTCCACTCTGCTCCTTTCAGCATTTGAAGTTCTGGAGTTGCTTTATGGCCTGGCATGAGAACTGAGTTACCTAGGAGCCATGCCTCCATGGCCAGTAGCTACCTGGACCATCAAGTAGATGACTGACTACTCCCCAAATCTTCAGTCTGGCTTTCTCCTAAGCTTACAGTCTGGCTATATCATATTGTATCATGCCTAAAATAAAGCTGAAATCCTTTCCATCTATTAATGGAATCATTTCCCAGTTTCCCAAAATAAAACCCTTGGTGTCTTTTTCATATAACGTCATCAGGAAACCTTGATGCATTTATCTCAGAATTATTTATTGTGGCCTCATAATTAGCCTTGCTTTTGGTCTCACCCCACTCCAGAAAGTCTTCCATTCTGCTTCTAGAGTTACCTTCCTCTCAATTTAGTTTGATTCTATCACTGTCTTGATTAAAGGCCCCTGACTCTGCACTTGCCTTCGTTACAGGGACAGAGCCACTCCTTCATAATCACTAGCAGCTGTGCCTTGCATGTAGTAGACTCCAGATTGTTATTGAATGAATGAATCTGGTTACAACTTCCCTTGGAATTTCATCTCCCTGTAACCTGGGCCCTCTCCCGCCCCATGTTACTGTGTACTCAACTTCTCACCATTTCCCAAATGCCTTAAGCTTTTTACCATTTTCTGCTTTTGTTGTTTTTCTCCTTTTCTTCTGTGTTCCGTATTAAATTTCAACTCAAATCCATTTTGTCTTGGGCACCTTATAACTTACTGCTCAGCTCTGAAGAAGAAATGGTTTTGTCTGTTTTGTTTTCTTTGTTGTATTCAATCACCTCTCATTGCATTTCTTCCTTTTGTGTTGTTGCCCATTTCTGCTCTTAATTTTTGTATTTCTGATTCCAGGGGTTTTTCTCTTAATTCTCCAAAATGCCTGTGTGAGGATATTTAATTCAGTTTGGAGTTCTGTGTTATAATTTCCTTCTGCTTCATGGTTTCTTGGTGGGGAGAGTTTTCAGAAGCTGTTTGGTTTTGTTCTGACATTTTTCTGTTCCTAGGCATGTCATGGGCACTCTTGTTGATTCAGGAGCTCTTATGTCTGGTGGCCCAGGACAGTGCTGGTGGATGGTGAGAGTCTGGCATCTTGCTTCTCTTTCACTGTGCAGTATTTTCAATTTCTCCCTCTTCCTTCACTGCCACTGCCAGAAGTAGCACCTCTCCACAGCCTCCAGACTCTCACATCTTAGGGCCTTTCCCTACTTGTAGCTGGTGCTGAGAATTGCAAGGTCTTGGGCCTGTGTTTGATATGTGGGCACTTAGTGCAGCACTTTCTTTGGGGGGTGTTTTGTCTGTGCTTTGTCAAATCCTCTCCATGCCCCTGTTTCCCTTTTCACAGTTTCCCTGCTCCTTATACCTTACAGGTTTGTAGTAGCAGCAGGCCTATGTTGGAAATTAGTGTTTATTTCTCTATTTACAGGTAATTCAAAGTTTGTGATATTCTCTGTCCCTAAGAATGCTGAACAGCTTGGGTCTTTTGAAGATCCTTGCCCTCTTCTTGCTTATGTGGTCTTCTGGGAAGGAAGTAAAGAGTTCTGGATCCACGTGGTTGCTGTTGTCCTCCGAACCTGAAAGCTCCTACAAGGAAAGTTATATTCTCACTACCTGTAGATACAAAACCAAGATTCAGAAAGTCTAAATGACTTGGCCAAGATGGCACAGATATTAAGTACCAGAATATAAGGAGACTGTGTTCTTTTATGTATATCTGTGAAAAAGTTTAGTCCCATCTTATGAAGTTTACTTACGGCATAGTGGAGGGACAATGTAAATTTCCCTGACAAAATTTTAAAGTAGTGTAGGAAAATGAAGGTCCTCTAAAAATGTTTAGTGTTTTTTTTTTAAAAAATAAAGTTTCATATTTGGTTGTGGACATAATGGTATATAAATATTTACAACTTAAAAGTTTATATGGTTTTATCTTTTCACAGTGAAATGACAGGTTTTTCTGTGATTTTCTTTTCTTGATGCATATTGTTGAAATCCATGAAAAACAAACATACGTGTAATCTGATTTATAACCCTAATGTTAGTTGTTTTGGGGTTAGGAAAGGACAGCCGCTAGTAGAGAACATAGATCTGTTTTATTAAGGAAGAGCTAGGGAATACTGTTCTTCGTGTATGCTGCAGTGTCTGGTTCCTTTTGCTGTGAGGCTGAGGATGGAGATGATTCTATTGAGTCTTCCATCTCAGTGTTGCTCCTCGGCTTTGGTTTGGGGATATGAGAACTATCAATGTCAGGTATTTTAGAGGAAGAGATGAGAATTGTCTGGCTTGATCCATTTCTATTTATACAAGTAACATGACTCAATGCTGCCATTCTGAAAAACAAAAACATACAAAGAAAAAAAAAAATCATCTGAGATCTCATTGTCCAGAATTAACTTTTCTGGTATTGTTTGTCCCGCTCATGTTTTCTATTACCTGTTGTATTTTTTATTTTTCATTTTGTATATTTATTTATTATTGAGACAGGGCCTTGCTCTGTTCCCCAGGCTGGAGTGCAGTGGTGGTGCCATCTTGGCTCACTGCAACCTCTGCCTCCCTGGTTCAAATGATTCTCCTGCCTCAGCCTCCTGAGTAGCTGAGATTATAGGTTGCACGACCACACTTGGCTAATTTTTGTATTTCTTAGTAGAGACTGGATTTTACTATGTTGGCCAGGCTGGTCTTGAATTCCTGCCCTCAAGCAATCTGCATACCCTCATCCTCCCAAAGTGCTGAGATTAGAGGTGTGAACCACTGTGTCCAGCCTCCATTGTATTTTTTAAGCAAAGTATTATGTTGTACATGCTACTTTGTGACGTACTTTTTTGACATACCAAGACAATGTGAATGTTTTCCAACAGATCATTCATGTATGGCATGGTGTTTATTTCTTTACGTGATGTACCACGCTTGACCTAACTCATCTCCTATTGTTGATTTTCACTATGTTATTCACTATGATAGTAGTACAGTGAATATTCTTACAAGTGTGACTTGGTATATATCTCTGATATGTAAGGGAGTTACTGACTCTTAAGGATTGATTGCCATTTTCTTCTGTTTAGAGGGAAAAATAGAATAAAATGTACAGAAACCTTTTTCTGTCTATTTGCTTTGCTTCAGCTTTTCATCTTGGTGTTTGTGTTTAAGGAACTCTCTATACATGTAGGTTCGTTTCTTGATGCACTCAGTTTTTCTCCTTTAAGACTTACTTGTGCATCAGTCCTTCTACTTTCTACCACCTTGGTGCTATCGATATGCTGTTGGCACCCGAGACTGATTTTCCAGCCAGTTTATAAGTAAATATCCAGTTGCTATTATAAAATTCCTAACTAGAAGGTTTTTTTGGAATCTCATACTAGCATGTTCAAATCCTGAACATTTTTCATCCTTCACTCTTCCAGTAGGAGAGAGTTCTGAGACAAGTTATCTAATTGCCTACTAGATATCTTTACTAAGGTCACCAATAGACATTTCAAACTTCAAGTACACAATAATATGAACACCACCTGCTAATATTTTACTGAGATTACTGCATGCCAGGAAACATGCCCAGTGTTTTACATGTGCTACTTTATTTTATCACAGCAACCATATAGGTTCTATCGTAATTACCACTTCACAGATGATGGAAACAGAGGCACGGATACTAACACAGAAGTTAGTAAATCTGACTGTCCTCTTAACAGCTATGCTGCTGCCATTTGGTTTCCAAGACTGACTTCTTGATACTTCATCTTATAGCATCTTCCTAAGTATTTCTCATCTTAGTAAATGGTGCACTATTTACCTAGGAGTTCCAGAAAATTAGGAGACATTTTTGTTACGTCCTTCTATCTCATTTGCTAATATCTTTTGCCGATTCTATCTTTCAACTGTATCTTGGACAATGTCACCGTTCTCTATCCCAGACTAGGCCAGCATCTCCTGCCCCAGAATTCCTGCCCTGAATTTCTGCTCTTGCTCCTCAGGCCTGGTCCTCACACAATCATCTTTTTAAAATGCAGCTCTAATCTTTCACTCCCATATCCTAAGCCTTACAGTGACTTCCCATTATACGTAGAAGGAAATAAAAGTCAGCACTCTGACAAAGGCAGCTGCTTGCCTTCCCAGCCTTAGTCTTACCTCCCTTGATTGACAAGGCCCCACTTCCCTTCCTCAGGGCTCCCACAGGGGCTGTTCCTCCTGCTTGAAACACTCCTTGGCTTCATTCTCCACCTGAACAACGTCTGCTCCTCCTCCTGGTCTCCTTTTAAATGTCACTTCCACAGAGCAGAAGCCGTCTCAGGTCGTGCACTGTAAATGAGGACTTCCCTTTTATTCTCACAGACTCCTGCTCTGTACCTTCATGGTGCTGAACCCAACCTGTAATCTTAGTTAGACTCATTGGTGGCATTATTGATCTCATGCTTCCCCACCATTAGCCTGTCAGCACCCTCTGAAGGCTGGTGCTGTGTCTTATCTGGCACCCTGGAACTTCAACTCTAAGCCCACGGTAGACATTCATCAAATACTGGAATAAAGAAAAGAAAAGAAAATGTAAGCATATTTTTCTGGTTGCACCTGGATGTGAGATGAGCTGCGTGTCTCTTTTTCCTGTCCAGGAGAGTGAGTGTGTATTTGATTCTCTGCGTTTGTTCAGCGGGAGCCTAAGTCCTTCAGGCATGGGAGGTAAGACTAAGGCTGGGAAGGCAAGCAGCTGCCTTTGTCAGGGAGCAAAAGATGATCCATACTGGAGGAGTAAGAATCAAAGGAGGGTAGGAAAAGCCAGATTCCTGCTCTTGTTCTGATCATAGAGCCCATCGTGATCCCTAATCAGGCCTGAAGCCTTGCACTAGATCCAGTTCTTAAAGTTTTCATTTGGTAAGCTGTCTACTCTGTCAGTATTATAAAGTCAGGCTTAGCAACAGTTTCTATGGTTTGTTTGTTTTTCCTTTCTGCTCCTCTCAACTAGAAGAATATCAGTGTTTAATTTTCTGTGGCATAAAATTTCATTAACTGTTGAGTGTGCCATTTCTGTTTGCAAGGGCTTTCTGTGGGAGCAGAAAATGACAAGGGGCCCTTCATGCTTGATTACTGTAGAGGAGACAGTATTCACCAAGAGCCTCTCAGAAACTATAATATGTCATTCTGGCAATCTAATCTTTCCTCCAAGGCACCTGTGTTGGGGATCTTTTAAGGCTCACAGAAGTTTTGGTTTTGACGGCAGTTGTTCTTTCTGATCACGCACTCTTTCTGCCTAAAGCAGTGAAGCCACAGAAGAACTATGTTGATTTAAATTCTAAATTCCTATAACAGTGACAGTTACCTCATAGGCCCTGGCGCCAAATGGAGACAATTTTCTTCTTGCTGCTCTACTGCATTTTCATCAGACTACAGATGATGGTGGCAGCAGCCATCCTGCGCATGTGCTTGTCATTGTCTGATTTTCCCTTTTAGAATGCTGGATTCTCAGCAGAAAGAAATATGCTTTCTCATATTTCCATGCTTGTATGTTTATTCTTTGGATTCTTAAGGACTCCTGAGGCTGAAGAATGATGTTCTTTTAAAACTACAGTTGGATGTACGAGCCACTACATCAAAAATGCTCTCCGAGCACTTGGAGATGGCATAGGCTGAGATTGCTAGTGTGGGGGTTGGAAACCACCATTCTTTTTCTTAAATTGTTGCTGAAAAGGTGTAAAACCTTGAACGTTATAGTTTCATTTCTCCTTCTTAAAAATAGTGTTACTATTGGTATTGTTACTAACATTAATTTACTCATGTTAATAGTAGTACTGTTACTATTCTTTGTAGTAACAGCAGGGATTGGCAAATTTTCTCTATAAAGGGACAGGTTATAAATATTTGAGGGTTGATGGGCCATAGCTTCTGTTGCCATCTATTCAATTCTGCCATCATAGTACAAAAGCAGCTGTAGACAAAATGTAAATAAATGGGCATGCTGTATTCCAATAAAACTTTTATTATAAAATAAGCAGAGGGCTAGATTTGGCCCACAGGCCATATTTTGCTGCCATAATTAGCATAATTGCCCAAACCAAAACATTTAAAGCAGAGTAGATGAATTGGGTTCAAACAAAAAATAGGAGACGTTCTCATATGGTCAGGGCCTAAACTCAGATTTTGCAGAGGAGCTCAGTGTTAAACACGTATGACTGTATTAGATGCTGATGTATGTCACAGATAACAAGATTAGTTTACTTGAGGCCACTTGGATAAGACCAAATTTAGATAGGCAGAGAGATGTAAATCCTTATAATTAATGCTAATGCTTCTAGACTGTCCTTGGTCAGCATGAGTTATATGTCTGCTGTTTTATCCTTCCTGGCTTGTTGAAATAACTTCATGCCACAACCCTATTTTAGAATTATCTTGGATCTTCCACTAAAATAGTATGATCTTTTGGCAAATAATACCTTAGGGATCACTACATGTAGTCATGGCTGCTGGTGGTGTTGGTCTGAGGGACTGCTGGTTTCTCTGCAGCTCATGGGCATTTTCCACAGAGTGGACTAGACAGACTCGATAGAAGGAGAATATTCAAACCACTGTGTATGAGCAGAAGTCATCACTGTTATGAGAAAATAGGCTCCAGGAATTGCTTTTGAAGGAGAAATAGAAATGGGTAAGTTGAATTGATCTGTGAGGAAACCCCTTTCAGTAGACATGAAAATTTTAGATATTGATTATTAAATTTGATATGGGTAATGGCTTGTTAATAATTCAGTGATTTAATGGAATTTCACATCTGGTGCAACTGGTTCCATTTTACAGTTGGGGAAATGGATCTTATCCTGGTAATATCATTATGCTTATTCTCATATTTTGCTGTATTATCTGCGGGCAATATATTCTTAATGAATAAACTCAGGGCCAGCAAGTCAAAAGTGAACGTAACAGTTAGTATGCTCTTTATGTGCATGTTGATTTTACTCATCATTGTAGTGGAGTTGGGAGTTTTGAGTTCCCCAATTTTGCGAATAAAATACTGGACACTGCTAGGAATTGAGTGTTTGGCCCCTCTAAAACTCATGTTGAAATTTAGTCCCCAGTGTGGCAGTATGGAGAGGTGGGGCCTTAAAGAGGTGATCCAGTCATGAGGGCTCTGCCCTCCTGGATTAATGGATTAATGAGTTATCATGGGAATAGGACTGGTTAATGGATTAATGGTTTATCATGGGAATAGGACTGGTGGCTGTATGAAGAAGAGAGACCTGAGGTAGACACACAGCTAGCTCCCTTGCCACATGATGCTCTGTGCTACCTCAGGACTCTGCAGAGAGCCCCCACCAGCAAGAGGGTCCTCACCAGATGCATCCTCTTGACTTGGACTTCTCAGTCTCTGTAACTGTATTTCTGTACTGTAAATTTATTTCTTTGGCCCGGCATGGCGGCTTATGCCTATAATCCTAGCACTTTGGGAGGCAAAGACAGGTGGATCATGAAGTCAGGAGTTCGAGACCAGCCTGGCCAACATAATGAAACCCTGTCTCTACTAAAAATACAAAAAATTAGCCAGGTATGGTGGCAGGCACCTGTAATTACAGCTACTTGGTAGGCTGAGGCAGGAGAATCACTTGAACGTGGGAGGCAGAAGTTGTAATAAGCTGATACCATGCCAGCATGGGCAACAGTGCAAGACTCTGTCTCAAAGATAAAATAAAATAAACAAATTATTTTTTCTTATAAATTACCCAGTTTCAGGTATTCTGTTATAAGCAACAGAAAGCAGATGAAGACAGATACCAGAATTAAATTTGAATATCAGATAAGGAATTATTTAGTATTACAATATTTGAGACATATACTTAACAATAGCTCCTTATTTATTTGACATTCAAATTTAACCAGGTGTCCTGTATTTTATTTGGCACTCCGTCTGGTGGTACACAAGATAAAATTGAGAAAGACAGGCTAGTGGTGGCTAGTAGAATGTACTAGTTTCCAAATCCTAGCGCCCACCTGGAGAACTAACTTAAAACACCAGAGAGTAGGGAGTAGTATTTTTAAACAGTGTCCGGAAGTGATTGTGAAAAGCTCTGGGGCCTGTTGTTTTATTCTGCTCATTCACTGGTGTTTTCTGAAACAGAAATTCTCAAGGAGGTAGTGTATTAATCTGTTCTCATGCTGCTAATAAACACATACCCAAGACTGGTAGTTTATAAAGGGAAGAGGTTTAATGGACTCAGTTTCACATGGCTGGGGAGGCTGCACAATCCTGGTGGAAGGTGAATGAAGAGCAAAGTCACATCTTACATGGCAGCAGGCAGGAAAGCATGTGCAGTCTAGGAGTGGTGGCTCATGCCTATAATCCTAGAACTTTGGGAGGCCTAGCAGGGCAGATCACCTGAGGTCAGGAGTTCAAGACCAGCCAGGCCAATGTGGTAAAACCCCATCTGTACTAAAAATACTAAAATTAGCCAGGTGTGGTAGTGCATGCCTGTAGTCCCAGCTACTCAGAAGGCTGAGGCAAAATAATCACTTGAATCTGGGAGGAAGAGGTTGCAGTGAGCTGAGATCGTGCTGCTGCACTCCAGCCTGGCCAGGTGATAAGGCAAGACTCAAAACAAGCAAACAAACAAAGCATGTACAGTGGAACTGCCCTTTTATAAAACTGGCAGTTCTTGTGTGCCTTATTCAGAATAGCATAGGAAAAACCCTCCCCAGTGATTCACTTACCTTTGACTGGGTCCCTCCCATGACACATGGGGATTATGGGAGTTACAATTCAAGATGAGATTTGGGTGGGGACCAGCCAAACTATATCAGGTACTTCTTTGGTATCAATACCGTTGTCCTCAACTGGCTGAGACTCCCTAAGGGTTTTGCTCCATTAATTCAGCAGTTGGGTACTGCAGAGCTGTAATTCTTACAGACCGGTTCCTAATCTCTCACCTTGACTTCCTTTATATCGGTGTGGGATATCAGGGTCTGGGTTTAGAGGAATGTTGGGAACAAAATTGGTAAAATACACTAATTTGTGGGAGGAGAATGACAGAATGATTCAATTCCAAATCCTGGAGAGCTTCCTTTCCAACTCACTTTTCTCATTCAGTTTCTGTTTTCACAGTTTATGCTGTTTCTTTCTGAATGTTAGAACTTTGGAGTTTATAAATGACCTTGGAAGAAAATATTTGGTCCAGAATCCTTGGAATCCATTCAAGCTTTAGAATTCACAGGATCTGTGGTTTGACCTTGATGACTGATTTCTGTGCTGGGGTTCAGGGCCAAATGGAAGTCAGGGGCAAACAGGTGAGAAGCTCAGCTCCTCTTGCGTATCTCCTCTCTTGACTTGGTGGATCACATGGGTGAGCAGGCATGTGGTTTCCTGGGCTGATACCGAAGCTTTCTTTGATGGTAGAAAAGCTGTGCAGTTCTATGATGAATTAGAAAAAAGCAAGTTGGTGTTTCGAGAAAGCTGCACAGTCCCTTAGAAAAAAGACCTTTCCATGGATAGGATACATTAGACTGTAAGGAGGAATATAACTTAGGACATAGCTTTGGTATTTAATGGAATCAGATTGTGAAGATTTTGCTAACAGGGTGATATGGCTGGAGTGGGGGTTTTAGCTTAGAGACTTGATTTATCTCGAAGGGACCAGCCCCTTTGCTATGGAATTGTGTAGTATCCTCTACCATAACAAAGGAAGAGGAAGTAGGCAGTTTCAAACATGTTTTTGTGTAGTAATTTCATAAATAGCAGCTCAGATGGTCTTCCTCAGGCAGCTCCTGAAACCCAGCAGTTGGTAGGTTTAGCCAGTGCTTCTTGGGGAAGTCATGTGGAAAAGAGTGGATGTGGCGTCTGAGGCAGCCTGAGGAGTTCACCGGGTCATTTCATGGCAGAGCTGAAATGAATGGCATGTGTTTCCTAAAGCCAGATCTTAAGAATTTCTGGAGCACTGCAAGTAGGCACTTACACACATCTATTTTTTAAAGATAAAAATAATGCAAAATAATTTCTTTAAGTGATTTTCTTATAAGTATGTATTTGAAACATAATGTGCTTATTTAAAACAGCATTCTGGCATTCCTACTCACTTTGAAACCTGGTCCAGCTACAGCACACCAGGCCAACCTATTTGTCTTTTCCTCTGACTCCTGTGGATTAGACCAGAATGTTACAGCAGAATTACACCTGCAGCACGCTCGCTCTCTCCCTCTCTCTCTCTCTCTCACTCTCACTCTCTTACTCTCTCTCTTTCTCTCTCGATATGATTTGTTTCTTTGCGGATAGTGTCACCTGACTAAGCCTAACAGGTAAGTTAAAAAAAAATTTAAAAATGGTCCACATATCTACTTTTAACTGGACTTCCTTGAGTCGAATATATATGTGCCTTAGCATTGGAAAGCCAAATATATAGCTTTCCAATTTCTAAGTGCAATCAATTCCCATTAAGAATTTAATGTCTATTACCCCTGATGTAATTGTATATAAACCCATGAACATTATTTTGGATGGTCAAGTTTCAATGAGTTTTATAATGGTTGATTCTCAATTATAAACATGTGAATTATCCAGATCATTTAAAACATTAAACAAACTTCCTTCTAGAATATGCTTTTCAGCATCTTCTCTTGACCATCAAGTTTGTGTATGTTCAAGGATACAAAGTTTCTAAAGGCCTAACTTTTTGCATTTTTAGGAAGTTATGCAAAATGAATCATGTAGTATATTTTGTAACCAAATGTAAATAACATTTGTGTTAGACATACTAGAAGTATATACTATTTTTTGGGGGGGGCAGGGAATATTAAAAAGTGAATAAACCTTTTCTGTTGTAAGGAAATATATTAATGATTTCTTTAACAAGGAATGTGGCCTATGAGTAATTACAAATCCTCATTACTACGAATCTGCTATATTTACATATTACTTCACAATTTAGAAATTATTTTTAATCAATTGCCTTATTTGTTACTTCGCAACAACCTAAGGTTATTTTGAAGGAGATATGCAGGGGTCATTATCTCTAGTCTGCAGATGAATAAACTGAGGTTCAGAAAGGTTGTGACTTTCCCAGGGAATCAATAACTATTAAATGGTGGAGAGGTAACTAAAGTTCTAGTTGTATTTTTTTTTAATTCCTTTTTTTTCGAGACCAGATTTTCCTCTCTTGCCCAAACTGGAATGTAGTGGCAAAATTACTGCAGTCTTGACCTCTGTGCTCAAGTGATCCTCCTGCCTCAGCCTCCCAAGTAACTGGGATCACAGGTGTGTACCACTATGCCCAGTTGATTTTTAAAAATTATTTGTAGAGACAGGGTCTACCTGTGTTGCCCAGGCTGGTCTCAAGCTCCTGGGTTCAAGTGATCCTCCTACTGCAGCCTCCCAAAATGCTAGAATTACAGGTGTGAACCACTGCACTGGCTTAAAGCTCTAGTTTTGTTTTTGTTTTTGTTTTTATGAGATGCAATCACTCAGACTGGAGTCCAGTGGCACAGTCTTGGCTCACTGTAGCCTCCATCACCCTGGTTCAAGGGATTCTCCTGCTTCAGCTTCCCGAGTAGCTAGGATTACAGGTGCGTGCCACCATGCCTGGCTAATTTTTCTGTGTTTAATAGAGATGGGGTTTTGCCATGTTGACTGGTCTTAAACTCCTGAACTCAAGTATTCTGCCCACCTTGACCTCCCAAAGGGCTGAGATTACAGGTGTGTTCACTGCACCTAGCCAAGCTTTCGTTTTTTAAAAATATTTTTTATCATGGAAAATGTCAAACATGTATAGAGTAAACAATACTACACACCCATGTACCATCACTTAGCCACGACAATTATTGCTATCCTGCCATTCTTATATCATGTATACAACCATCAACTCTTAGCCCCACATGATAATGATGGTGATTAAAAAAATTTGTTTAAAGTTTACCTATGCTTAAAGCACTAATCTTAGCTATACAGTCTTGACAAATGGATATACCTGTGTAATTCATAACCCTATCATAATAGTTCTGTCTCTCTAAAAAATTCCTTCATGCCCTCTTGTTTTCAACTCCCCAGACCAGGGCTGTTCTGATTTTTTTTTCCCTCCTACTGGAGACTACTTTTGCTTGTTCTTGAACTTCTTATAAATCAAATCTCTCAGTATGTGTTCTTTTATATCTGGCTTCTTTTATTCAGGTTCACGTCTGTAAAGTTCTAGTCTTTTTGATACAGAATTTAATACTATTTGTTGAGTCTGGAGCTATAGCCCAAACTCAGTTACAGAAAAATAATTCTCTGAATGATACTCTGAGAAAATCCAAGCTCTGGCTTCCTCTCATTATCGCTTGAGCTAACACAGAGAGATGAACAGTTTTCTTGATCAGGGATCCATCATCCTCTCCAGTGACAGAGCTGATTCTGTTCTGAAGGTTTTCGATGGAGGAGATGCCACACTGTGAAGTAGTTTGCCTGTAGCTAGCTGAGTCATTTGCTAATATAACAGATGGTTCCCCACCCCTCCTGCCCCCTATTTTTCCCTTCCTGCATATATGTTTTTGTTATTTTATGTTCTGGCAAATGAGTGACAGAAAGCAAGTCTTTGGAGCTCTTTGATCAAATTCCATTTGAGATTTTGCTGACTTTTTAAGGTCGATGCTGATAATTGTAAAATCCAGAAAACCATTTACCTGTCTCTTCATTTTTAATGAGATTACTTAATAGTTCAGTTTTGCTAATTAAGTAGAAGAGAAATGATCAAAATAGTGGTTAAATTACTATACCCAGAGCTTACATTTCATTTCACTTAAAAGAAATCAGTGAGGACGCAACAGTCAAATTGGATCCAAATGTGTTTTTCTTCTTCAGGGAATTTTCTTTGAATTCTTTAACTCAATTATCTCTATTTTAGGTTGAAGAAAGAGAGCACAGAACCCCACCCCACCAAAAAAGTCAGAATTACTCTTACTTTTTAGCTTTTAGGGAAGAAACATGTAAGAGTTTATGTAGAATATACTTCTAAGTAGAGCAGTGAATCCAGGGATGAACTAATTTATAACTGCTTCTGGCTTCTGTGACAGGCAGCAGTTTCATTTCCAAAGAAAGTGTACAGGCTGACATTGCTGAGTTACTCATCATTTCTTTAACTTACTGGAATAAAGAGAGTCCAAATGGTAAAATTAACTTTGGCTTTACTCCCTTTGCCATTTGAATTAAGTTTGAGTCTATACTGGGGTATCTATTTCCCTGTGTGAAGCTTGGAGAGGATGTGACTGGCTTTGGTAATCATAGCAGCGATGGATGATAATTGCTGTGGTTCCATTCATTCATTAGGAGATGCAAAATGGTAATCTCCTAATTCTAATATTCTTCTTCATTAATTGGAATGATTCAGTAAAAAATAACTGTTCCACATTAAGGCCCCAATTACCTGCTGCTAATGATGTGTCATAGAAAAGCAGGATAAATTCTTTACTCTTTTCTTTTATTCACCAGTTTCAAGATGGGTTGGTTAACTGACCTCCAAAGGTGACCAATGAATTCTTTTTTTTAGAAGATCATCATAACCATATAAACGTAAACATATTTGATATGTTTCAATTCAATTGTAGTCATTATTCCTTTTGATTATCTAATTATCTCATTTTTGGCTAGGAGAGCCCTTCCAATTGGCTTCCAAGCTCACTCTTTCTCTGTCTCTGTCTCTCCATCTCTCTGTCTGTCTCTCTCTCTGTGTGTGTGTGTGTGTGTATGTGTGTGTGTGTGTGTGTGTGTATGTATATGTGTATGTGTGTATCTTCTCTGTCTTTCTATTAATTTATAACTTGGTCCTACTAGGCAAGAGCTGGGATTGGGGGATTGGCCATCTCTTTACGGAGCTCTAGGGTGGAAATGGTATTTCTAGATACAATATGGGCACAAGGAGTGGTGAAATAATGACTTGGTTAGTCATGCTAATATTTCTAATTCAGATCGGAAAGTAACGAGGGATTTTTAAAGAAACTTAAACTTACTAATATATATCTTTACTTCTTTTCTGTCATGGCAAAACTCCTGGTTCTCAATGAAACCAATATACTTCTGCATCCCACTGTAGACAGATATTAGGATGTTTCAGATTGGAAACTGATGTTTAGGCTGGATGCAGTGGTTTGCATCTCTAGTCCCAGCACCTTGGGAGGCCAAGGTGGGTGGATCACCTGAGTGCAGGAGTTTGAGACCAGCCTGGCCAACATGGCAAAACCCCATCTCTACTAAAAATGCAAAAATTATCTGAGCATGGTGGTGGGTGCCTGTAATCCCATCTACTCGGGAGACTGAGGCAGGAGAATCACTTGAACCTGAGAGACGAAGGTTGCAGTGAGCAGAGATCATGCCACTGTGCTCCAGCCTGGAGTGTGAGACTCATCTCAAAAACAAAAACAGAAGCAAAACAAACAACCCCCTCCATGCTTATCTATATAAAATTTAAAACTGGAAAAAAAATGAATCTTTGGTGTTAGAAATCAAAATGGTGGTTCTTTGATGAATTCTTGATTGGGAGGTTAATTTTCTATGGACCTTGATCTGGGTGGAGTCATGTAGTTGTATACATTTGTAAGACATCACCCTGTACACCTAAGAATTACTCAACTTATTCCTCAGGAATGTTATAATTGAATAAAGCAGTTAAGGAAGAAAAACATAAGAGAACTAACTAAAAAATGATGATTAGTTAGAAAAGTATGAGCTAACTGATCAAGGACTATAGATAACACAGAAGGGGCTAAGGATATAATTTTATAATTGTAGAAAAGAGAACTGCAAAGGGATCTTCAAATATTATACAGTCTGTTTTTCTGCTTATTCCTTTTCCCTTTCACAAAAGCTACATTTGAATGTATCTGAGTGAAGAAGAGACTCAGAAATGTGAAACTCAAATATTATTAGTCACTGGCTTCCTCAGTACAGAAATGGCTGGAGGCCTTGACGCAAAGTGTCTTATGTGAAGTCAAGAGATCAGAAAACAGATTATAGAAGTTCAAATGGATAATTCTGTATTGAACAGATTTCAACTTTGGTTGACCTTCAGCTGTTTTCTCACTTTGAACATTTTCTTGGAAAAGGGATTTTATCTCTAGAAATGAGATATTTGGTGTATGAATAGAAGACAAGGTTAGCTGGGTACAAGCCCCTCATGCCCACAGTGGTTCTGGTTTTCCTTTATAGTCAAGCAAGAACTATATCACCATTTTTGTCAGATTTCTCCTACTGATCCATAACTTTAATGTTGCTGTTATTATTATTTAATGATGAGCAATGCGTAGGGCATTTTTGGCTAGTATTTTATATTAAACGGGGTCGGGAGACGTGTGTTCATGCACAAAGTGAATGTCTAAGGCAAAACATTGTAAGTATGTATGTTATCATTTGCGATGCAGACCTGAATTATTTTACTTATTTTATAGAAAAATTTAGAATTAAGTGTAGAGGTACATTTTTTTACTTTGCTGGAAAAACTGCCCATACAGGTTTAAAATGCCAGTCTCAGAAGTATGTCAGTTTTCAAATTAAGTATCTATAATAATGAAGTAAGTATGTTAAATATTTAATAGTTTAACATGTTAAATACTTGTTTAAGTATTAAATTTTCCATAATAAATATTGCAAAAGAGAATTGGTTTTGATGGGCAAAAATGCAAGTTTACTGGCATTCTAGTAGTATCAAAATGTTAGTCAAGCTCCACTTCATTCTTATTATTCAAAATTTGTTTCCACAGCAAGGATTTTATGATCAAAATAAATGATACCAGAAGTGTCATTGGGTTTATTTAATCTGAATATTCATTTTTTAAGAAGAAATACTTATATTTTGAAATAGACATCACTAAAATGTAGTGTGGTAAGAGTAGAGTTCCTTTTGATGTTTCAACAGGAAGTAGCTGAATAGTCTCCCTTTTTATGGCTGTGGGATCCAGTGGATTAATGGTAGAAGAGAGAAATCTGAATTCTTGCATTTCTAAATGACTGTTTAAAGGTACAATGTTAGGACATAGGCAATGATGTTCATCATCCTAGTGGCCAGTGTTTAATGAAAAAATTAGGAGATATCAATATATATATAGATCTCCTTCACCTTATTTAAACTGTTTCTTAGAATTAATAATTTGGGTAAATATGGGGTGGAGATGAGGAATCAAATAGAGTTGTAATTTAGAGTTGGAAAAAGTACATCCAAATCCCATATAATACTCAACATACTCTTCTCCTGGTACTTCATTAATTCTTGTCATGTTAGAAGTTCTAGACTTAGTCTTTCAGTGCTATAGTTCCAAATTTATAATGTAAATGGATGAAAAAATTAGATTAAAAAAACTTTTTTAATGCTGGATCTTTTCTGTTCTGAAATAAGAATTAGTTCCATGACCATTTTCTACAAAAACAAGTTGTTAGCATGATCTTGGGCAAAAGCACATATAGAATAGACTGTCAAGGTCAGGTGTGGTGGCTCACACCTGTAATCTTAGCACTTTGGGAGGCTGAGGTGGGCGGATCACCTAAGGTCAGGAGTTTGAGACCAGCCTGACCAACATGGTGAAACTGTGTCTCTACTAAAAATACAAAATTAGCTGGGTGTGGTGGCATATGGCTATAATCCCAGCTACTAGGGAGGCTGACCCCGGAGCATCACTTGAACCCAGGAGGCAGAGATTGCAGTTAGCCCAGATCTCACCATTGCATTCCAGCCTGGATGACAAGAGTGAAACTCTGTCCCCCAGCCCCTGCCCAAAAATAATACTAATAATAGACTATCAGAGCTGGAAGGAGCTTTGCAATCCTCTAGCAGCCTAGCATCCTTGGTTTATAAATGAAGAATTCCAGCCTCTTACCAAGAGATTGTAAGTTACTTGTACAAAGTGACATACCTCAAAGCGGCAGAATCATGATTAGAAACCCAGACATCTAACTCCTGGTAAGTGTGGTTTTCTGCTGTATTGGGATGATTGGTAATCACTCCCTTCTCTCTGTGACAGTGAACATGTGCTTGGGGACATGGCAGGTTCCTGCCTACAAAGCATTATCTCTCATAGCTCATGCCACACTCAACTGTGTACACGTGTGTGTGTGTGTGTACATAGGTGAAACAGAAAATTCTCAGTATTTTCTAAAATGATGATAATAAATCTAAAAATTGCCTCAGGATCCCTGAAGTTTATTTTTTCTGCTGTTTGGCTAGTGCTTTTGGCCACCCATAGCCCACATGTACAACAGAGGGGACTGTGGCATGTTAACATGAAGCTCAGGGAGCTGTCTGGTGGTGGGGCCTCTCTTCCTCACCACCCACAATGGGGCCGTGTTATGGGACACTACCCTGCCTTCCTTGGTGAATGTCAATTGCTTTGTCCAGTAAGATTTTTCAGTTATATCACTCAGTTCTGAAAATTACTTAACTAGGAAAAAGTAAAACCCATAAAACATGAAAAAAAAGTAAATTATGTTCCTTGAAATTACTTGATTTGAAGCATCATTCTCTCATATAAATGTCCAAACTGATCATTATCACACTAACACTGTGGGTTTTTATGGCATCATTTCCTTTAAAGACCTTATAGCAATTCAGAAACGTTAATTCCTGAATATTGACCATATTCCTCCAAGCAGTAGGTTAGGTACTGCAGCACCTTGCATGTCTTGTGTGTTCCCTAATGAGGTTGAAAACAATTTTGACTCAGACAGAGTGATAAGGGCCCATTTCACAAGAGGACCTCTTCCATTCGTGCTGGGAAACAGGACCAATTATAACTAATTTCTAAATTGCATAGCTTTGAACTATTTGGAGTATGAGGACCTTTTTCGACATATAAAATTTTCTGGTCTTCAACATGGTAATAATTGGGTCTTAATGTATTCAGTCTGCAGACAATACTTCCTCTGTGTGTGTATTTCCAGGCCTCTTACAACTGTGTATTCTCCAATGGGTCCCTGGCCCTTACATTGGGAATAATTTGTATAGACCTCAAAGGGAATGTGAAACCTCAAGTGTATTGTCAGTGGGGCACAGTGACTTTTAAAATATTTTACTCTTTTAGGGTACTAATTGTTATCTTATTAGAAATTCAGATGTGTTTCTATAAAATGACTGAACACCACCCAAAACGTTTGTACAGGATACTTTTTTTTTTTTTTTGAGACGGAGTTTCGCTCTTGTTACCCAGGCTGGAGTGCAATGGCGCAATCTCGGCTCACCGCAACCTCCGCCCCCTGGGTTCAGGCAATTCTCCTGCCTCAGCCTCCTGAGTAGCTGGGATTACAGGCACGCACCACCGTGCCCAGCTAATTTTTTGTAATTTTTAGTAGAGACGGGGTTTCACCATGTTGATCAGGATGGTCTCGATCTGTTGACCTCGTGATCCACCCGCCTCGGCCTCCCAAAGTGCTGGGATTACAGGCTTGAGCCACCGCGCCCGGCCCTTTTTTTCTTTTTTTAAGAGACAGAGGCTCACTGTTTTTCCCAGGCTCGAGTACAGTGATACGATCATAGCCCTTTGCAGCCTCTAACTCCTGGGCTCAAGCAATCCTTCTGCCTCAGTCTCCTGAGTAGTTAGTACTGGCTGATTTTTTTTTTTTAACTTTTTGTAGAGATGAAATCTTGCTATGTTGCCCAGGCTGATCTTTAACTCCTGGCCTCAAGCAGTCCTCCTGCCTTGGCCTCCCAAAGTGTTAAGATTATAGGTTTAAGTCATTGCCCCTGACCCACACAAGATACTTCTCTTTTTTTTTGAGATAGCTTCTTGCTCTGTCTGGAAGGCTGGACTACAGTGGTGCAATCATGGCTAACTGCAGCCTCAACCTTCTGGGCTCAAGTGATCCTCCCACCTCAACTTCCGTAGTAGCTGGAACCACAGGTGTGTGCCACCAGGCCTGGCTAATTTATTTTTATTTTTTGTAGAGACAGGATCTCCCTATTGCCCAGGCTGGTCTCAAACTCCTGAGCTCAAGTGATCCTTCTGCCTTAGCCTCTCAAAGTGTTAGGATTACAGGTGTGGGCCAGCTTGCCAGTTGGTTACTTTATTCATGCTGTTTTCCAAGTTCCGGTTCCAGGATTGAATAATTGTCCCTCAGCATATTAGAGGTTACTGGTTCTTTTGTTGTGGTGGCTTTAAATGGGAAGATTTATTCCAGCTCTTGGAAGCATGGTAGCCTTTAGGTGGGGAGTCTAATCTGGGTTAGATTAAGACACACTCTCATTGGCCTAAATCTGACAAGACTGGAGCAGGCAGTACATTCATAAACTTTGATTTTTTATTTTCTTGCTCTCTCACTCCCCTTTCCTTCTCTTTCTTTTTTTCTTTCCTTTCTTCCTTTTCTCATTCCTCCCCCGCTTTGTTCTACAGATGTTTATTGAGCATCATGTAGCTTTGAGAAGCTTACAGACTAGCCAATTAAAACACATGCCTGAAAAATATCACAGAAAGCTCTAATTGCAAACTGTGATAAACGCTAAAACAAAAATGCAGGTGCTATGAGACGCAAAGCAGAGAGACCCGTCCCAGCCTGCAGGATCAGAGAATGCTTCCCCAGGGAACTGACAGTTAGGCTGAAGTGGGATTAACTAGATGGTAAGGAAAGGGAAAGAAGTATTTTCGGGCCAAGGAAACAGAATGTGCTTTAGGAATTAAGAGGAAGAATAACATGGTGTAGGATGAGGCCAGGAGGGAAGCAGGGGAAGATCACACTGAGATTCACAGGGCCTGTTGGGGATGCTTGTCTCAATACCAAGAAGACCACAGTAAGCCCAGTGAACTATTGGAGCCCCATATATGTGTGTTTCTGAATTTCGTAGGATAACACCAACTGTTCAGCTGTTTATTGACCTATTACAACTTTGAGTATGACTTATGTTGATTGCACCCAGGATGAAACCTTATAATTTACAGTGAGCTGGTGGCTCAGAAGAGGACAGAAAGTGAAGTCCTGTAGCATTTGGGATTCTCCCTTTGAACAGTGACAGAACCAAACAGAAGCCAATTCTGTTATGTCCGCATGCTCTACCGCGAAGCCACGGGGCTTGTGGTCGATCAGCTTGCTCCGTCTGTAAGGTGGGCACGGCTCTTGTGAGGGAGCAGATGGTGCTCAGTTGCTCAGATGCCACAGGTCAGCAGGAACATGAACACAAAGCCTTAGCACATGGAGCGAGGCCGAGACCTCAGAGCACCGCCCCTCACAGTCTCTTCACTCCAGTGATAACAGGTGGCTTCAAGAATCACCATGTGCAACAAGACCACAGAAAAGAAAAGTAAGAAACTAAAGCAATTCAAAGTTCTTTCCTCTTGCCCCCATTTGTGAGAGCAATATCACTGTTGTTAACTACATTTGATTTTGGGGTCGAAGCTTTTTCCTGGTACTTTCAAATCTTATCTTCATTAGTGACCCTTAGAAGAGTTGCACTTAAAAAAAATGCTAGGAGATAGATAAGATTAGCATTCTCTGTGTCATACACAAGGGTGTTTTCTGGGCATGTTGATACAAATGGTGTCAGTTGGGGCCTTGAACAGGGTGGGGAGGGGAGCCAGAGAGACATGGCTCTTTTTGTTTTTGCCAATGCATTGCAAACTGTCAAAACAAGGTTTAGACCAGACGCAGTGGCTCATGCCTGTCATCCCAGCACTTTGGGAGGCCAAGGCAGGTGGATCACCTGATGTCAGGAGTTCGAGACCAGACTGGCCAACATGGTGAAACCCCATCTCTAAAAAAAATTTAAAAATTGGCCAGGCATAGTGGCATATGCCTCTAGTCCCAGCTACTCAGGAGGCTGAGGCAGGAGAATCGCTTGAACCTGGGAGGCGGAGGTTGCAGTGAGTCGAGATCATGCCACTGCACTCCAGCCTGGGTGACAGAGTATAACTCCATCTCAAAAAAAAAAAAAAAAAACAACGTTTATCATTTTCATTTTCTTCAATCACATGAGTCTATCTATTATCTCTTTACTTTCCCCACTTCAACTCTCCCTATTCTAAGCTCTATTATAGGATCAAAGGATTCTTAAAAGAAAGCTGAAAATAACAAAAGCTATATCTAACACTCTACTTGTAGGATATGTGTAAGTATGAGCCACATATCATTCTAGTAAGTGATTTTCAGGTTACATCAGGAGCAGAGAAAACTGAAAACCAGGAAAAAGAACATTGGCCAGAAAACTTGAGGCCAAGAAAAGTACTGTGATGTAACATGTTAAATGTGAAATTGTCACATACCTGCTATGTGTAAGATACTGCTCTAGGCATTTAACAGCACACAAAAGTTTGGAACAACCAAGGAATTTACATTTTAAAGTGAAAGCAGCTGTAAATGTAAGCAACATATAATATGTCAAGTAATAGCAAAAATAATAAATAAAAAGGAACAGATGAAGTGTCAGAAATTGGTTTGTGATTTATTGCTAAATGAATGATGCTGTCAGTTAAGTGATTTTCTCTGCTAAAATCCATACTTCCTAATGATGAACGCCATGCATGGTGGGCTTGCACTGCTTACCATAGTGGTAGGTGTTGAGTAAATACTGGGATGAATGAATGAGTGAGTGAATGAATGACTGATTCAAGGCTGGAGAAAACTAAAGGTTTTAAAGTAAATATGGTGCTTTTAGCTTATTTAAATTTTCTTTTATCTTTTTTTTTTGTTTTTTGAGGCAGAGTTTTGCTCTTGTTATCCAGGCTGGAGTGCAATGGTGCGATCTCGGCTCACCGCAACCTCCACCTCTCAGGTTCTCCTGCCTCAGCTTCTAGAGTAGCTGGGATTACAGGTGCATACCACCAACCCTGGCTAATTTTTGTATTTTTAGTAAGGGTAGGTCATCACCATGCTGACCAGGCTGGTCTCAAACTCCTGACCTTAGATGATATGTCTGACTCAGACTACCGAAGTGCCAAGATTATAGGCATGAACCACTGTACCTGGCCCTTATTTAAATTTTCTAAAAGGTATAATTATAGTAAAATTCACACATCTTATATGTAAGTACGATTACTTCTTATATCTATATAGATACACAAAACCACCTCTAGATGAAGATATAGAATATTTTTAGCATATTTGACAGTTCTCTCATGACTTCTTCAGTCCATAGTTCCCTTGGAGTGCCATTCTGATTGCTGTCAGCACACATTACCATAGCCTGTCTTTGAACTTCATGTAAGTGGAATTACGCAGTAGTCCTCTTTTATGTTGAAATTCATCCATGTTGTTGCATGCTGTTGCATGAATCAGTCATTCATTCTTTTTCATTTCTGTGTATTATTCATCATATGACTATTCCACAATATTCTGTCTTTTTTTTTTTTTTTTTTTTTCTTCAGAAAATAGAGACATTTATTCTTCCCTATAACCAGAGAATTGAGGCAGGCCCACATCTGGGTTGGCAGGGAGTTCAGAGATGGCAGCAAGTGATACCCCTGCCTATTTTTTTCCTCCATCCTGAACATGTTGCATCCATCTTGGGACTTTTTTCCCCTGATGTCCTAAGATGGCCTCCAGTGCTTCCTGCATGATTGTATCTGCACTGAGCTTCAATCTGCAACTTTGTGTTTGTGCTGAGGGTATGCTTTTTGGATTGGTTTGTATTGCTTTGCATAGACCTGTTCTCTTGTGTGTCAGTATTAGTGGGCCATGGTATAGTTCTCTGTTCATTTAACTCTTCTCTAATACCATTTACCAGTTTATTATAAAAGATACAATTGAGGAACAGCCAGACAGAAGAGAGGTTTAGGGAAAGGCATGAGGGGACACGCAGGGAGGGCATGGAGAGCGTCCATGCCCACCTTGGGTGTGCCACTCTTCCAGGACCTCATTGTGTTTGTCAACCTGGAAGCTCCCACAATATTCTGTTGTTAATGGATATTTGGGTTAGTTTAAGTTTGGGGCTACTATGAATGTTTGTAAGGCTAGTATGAACAATTTTTCTTTTAATGGGTATAAACACTCTCTTCTCTTGGGTATATAAAGTGGAATTGGTGGGTCATAGAGTATTTCTACCTTTAGAAGATGTTGTCAAACATTTTTCTCGAGTGGTCGTACCAATTTGTGTTCCCAACAGTAATGTAAGAGAATTTAAATATGGATTTTTTTTTTTTTTTTTTTTTTTTTGAGACAGAGTTTCACTCGTTACCCAGGCTGGAGTGCAATGGCACAATCTCGGCTCACCGCAACCTCTGCCTCCTGGGTTCAGGCAATTTTCCTGCCTCAGCCTCTCGAGTAGCTGGGATTACAGGCACGTGCCACCATGCCCAGCTAATTTTTTGTATTTTTAGTAGAGACAGGGTTTCATTATGTTGACCAGGATGGTCTCAATCTCTTGACCTCGTGATCCACCCACCTCGGCCTCCCAAAGTGCTGGGATTACAGGCTTGAGCCACCGCGCCTGGCCAAACATGGATTCTTAACTGTTTTGTAGGTATCAGTAGAGTTCATTTAAAATGTATAAAGACTTTGGTCATTGCAACCCAAGGGAGGGAAGGAATGAATTTTTCCCAGTGTTAGCATTACTCATATTTCTAGACTCCACTCCTTGCCTCTCCACACCTCGTTATATTGCAGAGTAAGCTCCAGAGAGCAGAAACAGTATCTGATTTCTCACTGCCGCATGCTCAGGGCCAGGTACAATATAGGCATTCTATCAGCATTCAAGTGGATCCTAAGGTAGGGCCATCACTTAGGAAGGCAAATATAGGAAAAGTATAGTGGCAGCCAGTTACTGAATTCTGGCCTTTATGGAGATCAAAGCTCCCAGCTTTATCACTTGTCAGGTTCATGTCATTCATCCCAACTTAACTGAGAGTCTGCTCTGTGCTGGTAACTCTTGCTTTACTACTGCTGCGGAATAAAACCAAGAATGTCAGGCAGGGCGGGCAACAACACACTGGCTGGTCCAGGTATGGGTTAGTGGCCACAGCCTCTCTTTGTTCCCTGAGTGGGTCAGGCTTGTAGACTGCCCCTTATTAAAGAGGGAGCCTGTGATAGGGCCCCTGCAGCAGGGTTGGGGGTAGGCTCAGGTCAGGTCTGTACCACGGAGAACAGCAATCAGGCACAATTTAAATTCTTTAATTTGGCTCCCTTATCAAAGATGACCTCTTATTTTCTTTTTGTGGGGAGAGGGATGAACAGGGAGAATCATAAAGCATAACTATGAATAATTTGAATCTGGAAATATGTGCAATGTGACTTTTGGGCAAAGCTGCTTTAAGAATAATAAAAGGTAACATTGAGTACTTCCTGTGTACCAGTCAGTGTTGTTTAATTTTCATTACAACTCTGTGAAGTGGACACTTTCTCAGTAGCCCCATTTCATAGATAGAGAAACCAAGGAATGGAGAGGAGACATACCTTTCCCAACATCACACGGCTGGAAAACGGCAGAGTAGGAATGTGAACCTTCATGGTTCCAGACGCTGGGCTCTTAGCTGCTCACCGCATGACAGCTGCCTATTCTTTGTGGTGCTTTGAACTTCTAAATTCATGGTCTTTATTTCTCTGAGCCTCACAAAAGTTGGATGTTTGATATGCACATATCAATTTCTCCAGAGATGGCAATTTATTAGTGTGAAGAAAGTGTGATGTACATGGAAGTGTTAGAATAATCCATTGGTCTGGTTTTGAAAAAGAAAAATGTTAACCTAGTATTAGTTGATCTGATTAGAAAGTTTACAGTACTAGGCCCTGAACATCTTACCTATAATCTCAAAAGCAACTTGAACTAGGTTTTATCGGGCCAAATCCCAGTTTTACAGATGAGGAAACTGAGGGTTAGATAGGCTGAGTAGCCTGCCCAGGGTTTCAAAGTTAGACAACATCAACACTGGGATTTCAGTCAGTTTAACTCCAAAAGCCTATGCTGTCTTTACACGGTCCATGGATGTCCACTTGTGCCCAAAAGAAGCTCTCGATTTCAAGGAAACTGAGGTTATGTGATAATATAGTCTACTTTGTTTGCCCTATCCAGTTTTTTTTTTTTTAAATCAGCCTATGACATCAAATTACATTTCCAGAAGAAAAGCTTTGAATTGTAATAGATGGCGTTGTTCACTGTCTTGGCATTTTAAAATTTGTTTCAATTTTACTGCCAATACTATCTATTTAAATACAGAAAGCTTTAGTCATAAGAATGCTAATATGCCTGATTTAGTTGTTAAATTTTGTTGTGCTGTAATGAGCAAACAAGTCACTGTGGAAACCAAATGGAAATACAGATGAAGAGAGAAACAGCAAGAGGCCTAAGAAATGGGGCAGCTTGAAATAATTCTGTCAAAGCAGACTGGGAGGCTGAAGAACTGACTCAAGAGAAATTCGGCTGCGTAACAATAGGGATACATAAAAACAAAAGAGAGAAATTCAGCTGAGGTTGTTCAGTGAAACTATATAGGAAAAATGATAAAGAATATACAAACCTTAGACTTGTTGAGGGTCTATTTTATCATTTCAAAAACATTGTGTCATTTATGGTAGTGCCACTAACAGTGTTTACCTAATTTATTAATAATTTTAAACATTATTTTGACCTCAGTTTGCATGTGGCTGACATGTTTCTACTTTAAAGAATACATATAATAGTTATTTTAAAGACTGACTCAGTTAAAACTCTTAGAATCTCCTGCTTCCTGCCCAGGGATTCAGTTGCCATTCCAGTAATCCAATAGATACTAGAAACATAATATTCTAGACTGATGTTCAGATGTCATCAATATGAAAGCCCTAACAGATAGAGGACCCAACAGAACATTTCCCATCAGCATGACTTAGTCAAGACTATTCTGTAAAAGTCTGTTCATTCATCTGGTTTAGGACTTAGATTGTCTGTTCTTTCAGGATTTGAGGCTTAGGAAAATTACTTTTGCCCAAGAGTGAATATTGAAACTCATTTATGTAACAGTTTTTGAACTGAGTAGGCAGAGAATTGTCAACTATAAACACAGGACTGCAGACAGTGGGCAGCTGTCCAGTGGTCTGGCAAGAACTTGCTGATCAGCACAGCCCTGGAGCTTCATGTAAGAGTGAAGTCAGCCTCTACTTTGAGATCCAAAAAGCATTTCAGATAGTGCCAAGTGCCATGTTAGGACTTGTCAACTTCTGCCCAAGTAGTGTCAGACTGCCAGTGTTTAGATATACTTTTGTTAATCTTACCCTGTCTTGGCACTTGTGGGCTCTGTTATATATCAGATTCTCTAATTTTTGCATTTTGATCCTTGGGTATTTAGCATTAAAGGCATATTAGAGATGATGATGAAATGGTCACTGTATATGCAGGTCTTGAGAGTTCTTGATCCAAAGCCCCAGAGGCAAACAGTGTTTTAAGTTTGCAGCAGGTGAAAGACAGGGTCACCTATCTTATGACTTATCTAACTTGGAAGTATATTAAAGTATATTATCAGTTACAGGAACGGGAAGTCAGCTTTTAATACATCACTGTTAGTAGCTCTTGGCAGATCACTAGTTGGCAAATGCCCTGGGAGTAGCATTACAATTCTCTTCTCTCAGCTTGCTTCACAAGAAAACAAGTCTCATTGCATATCTTTTAAACTGAAGCAAAACTTATCTGAATGCATGTACTTATCCATTTGGATTAAACATTATTTTGACCTCAGTTTGCATGTGGCCAACATGTTTCTACTTTAAAGAATGTATATAATGAATACTGTAGCAAAAACCATGAGCACCTGCCATGGGCATATGTGCACATCGTGCAGGCAGGCCTACAAAGATGGAGCAGTTGAATACATTGCCCTTAGGGAACATCCAGTCTTGAAAAGAAAAGACACATGTCAATAACTTTGATCAAGATGGACTGAGGAAAGTCCCAGAGGTGCTGAGTGAAAGTTGTGAAAGTTTAGGAACCTGGGTAATTACTTCCACTGAGCCACAGAGAATGACTTCATGTCATCCAGACAGGGCCTGAAAAGGATGGGATTTGGACTTTGGAGATATAATTGGAAGACCATTCTAGGTAAAGGAAATGCACAGAGTGGGCAAAGAGTGAATATTGTGGGAATTGCAAGACGTTTCATTTGCTTGAAGATTTTAAGAAGTATATCCTGGAAGAGTAAGGTGGAAAGTTAGTTAAGTAAGATCATGGAGGATCTTTAATAGTAAAGCGAAGGAATTTCGGCTTTATTCTCTCTTTCCCTAGCTTCAATATTAACTTAAGTATCTTAACATGGCTGGGTGCTGTGGCACATGCCTGTAGTCCCTGCACTTTGGGAAACCAAGGCGGGTGAATCATGAGAGCTTGACATTCACAGTTCGAGACCAGCCTGGACAACATGGTGAAACCCCATCTTGACAAAAAAATACAAAAAATAGCCAGGCATGGTGGTGTATGCCGGTATTCCCAGCTACTCAGGAGGCTGACGTGGGAGGATCACTTGAGCCTGGGAGGTCAAGGTTGCAGTGAGCTCAGATCGTGCCACTGTACTCCAGCCTGGGTGACAAAGTGAGACGCTGTCTCATGAAAAAAGATAAATAAGTAAATAAAAGATATTTTAACTTAAGATCTAATTACTGTGCCATTAATAAACAGTAAAGTGATGCTTTTGGGAGTTTGTTGGGGAACAACTAATACTGTTTAAACAACTGCAATATATATAGTATGGGTGAAAATAGCATTTTTTGGCTGAAAACTTTCAACAGAGGCAGTCCCAAAGACAGCGCATAACCATATCACTCGGAGAAAGTCAGCTAAGGCATACAGCACGCACTTATTTTGATTTGTCCTTAGATTTGATGATGTTGGGATCTACACTTCACAGCTTTTTTCTTGGCCAGGTGTGTGTTGCTAATGCCTAATACCCCACATCTCTGGCAAACAAGACACCAGCTTGTTTGAAAGCTGAGTCATTGAGCTCCTTTTTCTTTCTTCTCAATTTCCTACTTAGCGTTTCCGCTTCACATTGGACATGTGGTAAGCAGTGAGATGCCCATTGATTTGCTGCCCGGGGAAGAGCAGCTCTGGCTGTTTTCTATTCAAAGTAATTATTTTAGTGTACCTATAGTTTGCCTTGGAAATATTCTGAGCTGATAGTTTTAGTTATTGCAAGCTAGTAAAAGAATTTTTTCAGATAGACACTTTTCAATTGATAAAAACATTAGTGAAAAGGGCCATCTTTGTTAGTATTCTCTGGCTAATTAACTCAGTTGATTAAAGCTTGAGGCTCATGTGAGCTAGGTCAGTTTTTTTTTGCTCTGTGATTATCTATTGCAAACTTGAGTCTTGGCTTTCAATAAATAATTACAATAATAGCAAGCACTTATGTAGTCTTAAGTGCTATACATAAATAAACTAATAAATAAACTGTACATAATAAACTAATTTAATCCTCAAAATAATCCCAAAAGGCAGGTACTGTTACTACTTCCATCTTCACAGATCGTAGAACAGAAGCTATGTAACTTGCCCAAGGTCACATTACTGGTAATTGGCTGAGCCAGGATTTGAACATAGGCCTCAGGTCTTTATCATTGATCTCATTCAAATCCAAAGACACCAGTAAGGGTGTCCCTAGATTTAGTTAAGTAAACACAATGTGTGTCTACATATTTATGACTGTGTATTCTCTATAATGTGGAAACTTTGAATATAAGAAATTTCAATCAATATTTCAATATCCAGACACCAGAAATATATTTACATCCCTTTTGTTGTCCACATAATAGTAAGTTTCAGATATAGGACTGTGACTAGGATCAACTTAAATTGCAGATTTTACGCTGCTGAGCAGTTTAAAAAGTGTCTTCTAGGGCAGATTCCATGACTTTTTTAAAATCAAGGACACACAAAATTTTATATTTAATTTCAGACACTTTCCTGAGTCTCTGAAGTGTACTCCTAGGTTCATAGATCTTTTCCCCAAGCAATAGAGAGTAATTGAGCAAGAGGATAACGTGATCAAATCTATGTTTTAAGAAAGATAACTTCGATGACAATGAAAAATGGCCTGGAGGAGATGATGATTGGGAGCAAAGAAATGAAATGGTAATGGAAAAGTATTTTCTAGCATGACTTAATGATACATAGTGATATCACTAAGGAAACACAAGGAAAGGAAAAGGACAAGGGTAGAAAGATAATGGGGCTGGGAGTGGTAGCTCACGCCTAGAATCCCAGCACTTCGAGGGGCTGAGGTGGGTGGCTCACTTGAGGTCAGGAGTTTGAGATTAGCCTGGCCAACATGGTGAAACCCCATCTCTACTAAAACTATAAAAATTAGCTGGGCATGGTGGTGGCGCCTGTAATCCCAGCTACTCACAAGGCTGAGACAGGAAAATCACTTGAACACAGAAGCCAGAGGTTGCAGTGAGCCAAGATTTCGCCACTGTACTCCAGCCTGAGAGTGAGTGAGACTCTGTCCTAATAATAATAATAATAATAATAATGAGTTTGATTTTTGAACACACTGAGTTTCAGGTGCCCTTAATATATCTCAATGGAATGGACAGTAGGAAATTGGAAATGCAATCTGGAAAAGGGGTCAACATTGAGGAGACTGAGCAGTCTCCAGCAAATGCTAGCTTTAAGCCCTCAGAGCAAGACAAGGTCACCCGGGAGAAGCCAAAGGGAGAAAAAAGGGTGGGAGCGGGGGGAAGGAGGCACCAGTAAAGCTGTCTTGGGGAGAAAAGACTCAGGGGAGCAGCAGCAGCAGTATAGCCTTTGAACACTTCCCTATGCCGGACTGTTCTGAGCACTTTACGCACATTAATTTGCTTAATCCTCAGGCAATTCGTTGAAAGAGCTGCTTTTTCCAGATGAGCAACCTGAGGCACAGAGAAGTAAAGTAATTTTCACAAGGTCGAATAACTAGTAAGTCACTTTCAATGGTAAATTAGCAATAGCATCGTTAAGCAAATGTAATTAAGATAGTTTTTAATTTTTAAAGATTTAAATATAGATTAGTAAGCTTTAATACTAGCATTTTCTACTCCCCCCTGCTATATCAAGTAAATATAGTATGATCATCATAATTCATGAGGGAAATATGATCTGAGACTTTCATAAATTTTCCAATTCCCTGGGCCTCTCTCATGCAAAATATTCTGTCAAGGTTCATGCAGTTCTTAAATATTTTTATGTGATAGTTTAAGCTTTCCCTGAAGTTTTCTCTCAATCAAAAGGCATTGGTTGGAGCATCCCCTGAAATGGTTTCATGAGTCACATTTTTTAATATTTCTACTTAGAATAAATGTTGAGCTGTTTTAGCAGTAATCTGAGAGATCATCAAATTTTACTTTATTTTTATTTTTTATTTTTTTATTTTTTGAGATGGAAGCTCGCTCTGTTGCCCAGGCTGGAGTGCAGTCACGCGATCTTGGCTCACTGCAACTTCTGCCTCCCGGGTTCAAGTGATTCTCCTGCTTCAGTCTCCCAAGGAGCTGGGATTACAGGTATACACCACCATGCCCAGCTAATTTTTGTATTTTTAGTAGAGACGGGGTTTCACCATGTTGGCCAGGCTGGTCTCAAACTCCTGACCTCAAGTGATCCACCTGCCTCGGCTTCCCAAAGTTCTGGGAATACAGGCATGAGCCATTGTGCCTGACCTTTACATTCTCTTTATACGTTCCCCTGAACTTCTCTTGGTCTCTGTGAATTCATTGCTTCCTCAGAACCTCTTCATTTTGTTTTCTCATTTATTACTTTACTAGAAGTGGAGATATTTTTATTTTTGGAGCCCATTTTCTCAAAATAATTTTTTAAATCACTTCATCAGAGTTATGTGCATTGAGGAGCAAGAACAGTGAAATCAGATCAAGCCACCAAAGCTGAATTCTCTGCTAGGCAGGGGTCAGCAGACTGCAGTACGTACCCACCACTTTTTTATAAGTAACATTTTGCTGGAACATAGCCATGCTCATTCATTTACATATTGTCTATGGCTTCTTTCCTGCCACAGCAGCAGAGTTGAGTACTTTCAACAAGGGGTAGACTGCATCAAATCTAAAACATTTACTGATCTGGACCTTTACAGAAAAAGTTTGCTAACTCTTTCTTTAGAGCATACTCCTTTCAGAAGGTTAGGATGTGCCCTAAGCATGTTTGTAATGCTTTGGAATTAATGAAGTTTTTTTAATAAAATTTTATTCAATTGAATAATATAACTGTTATTCCGTGATATTTATTCTTTGGATTTCACACAGATATTGTCAAGGGAGTAGTAAAATTTCAGATTCCTTTAAATAGCCTCTACTCAGAATTCTTAGCTGTGTGATCAGTCATCTGAATTTTTGTCAGCATTAACAGTACTGTTTAATTTGGGGAAAAAACAATCTTTGAATGGTTAATAAATGCCAGATCCTTCCTGCTCTTGGCTTTTGAATTTCGAAGAAAGAAAACACTTTCCCTACCCTCAGATATATGATGTCAATCAGATCTAGGTTATATGCAAACAAAAACAATCTGACAAAATTGGCTAAATGATAGAACTATGATAGACTGAGAAAATTACATTTGTGTTGAGCAAATGTGTTTATTAGTGTATATAGTTTATTAGCATTTATAAATAAAATATCTTGTTACACTTTGATCATATTTCTGAAAATAATGAATGTTTTATTTCTCACTGATTATTTTGCTAAGACAAGAAATACGTGAGAACATCTAGGTTCGTCTTCTGTCCTGACCACTGTTAGTTCTTGGTTTGTCCCCTCCTATTGCCTTCATCCTCCCTTCTGATCTTCTGAGGTTCTCGCTTGCCTTTTTCCTCCCGTTTGTTCCACAGCTGGATCTCCCTCCCTGAAGTACAATCACGTGGCTCTCCTGTTCTGAACTTTGCTCCTGTTCTTTACAGCCCACACAGTGTAATTCAGTCTCTTACCAGCATTTAAGACCTTCCATACTGTCCCAAACCTTTTCTCCAGCTTCCCCTCCCCTACTCTCCTCCTTTGTCCCCTAAGCTCTGAGCATTGGAACTACACTTTCCCATCTCTTGATTTTCATACACTTTTCTCACTGTTTGAAACTCATCCCTCCTGTCCATTTTCTGCCTGATCTACTTCATGTTTCAAATGTCTCCTCTTTTGAGGAACTTCTTCTCAAAAGAAGATCTGATTCTCCCCCAGCCCACAAACACCAAGCCAGAATTATTATTTTCATGCCTCAAATATTCATAGCACATACTCTGCTCTTGTAACTTAAAAAGATTATTCACATACTTTTTCCTGTTATCTAGGGCTCAAAAATCTAAATTTCTTAAGGGCAGGAGCCTGGTTTTTGTTGATTGTTACATTTCTAGATCCTCTTTAGTGTCTGGTTTTAATGTTTATATATAATAACTACACAATTAACTTACTGTAGTGGATTAATCAATCGATACTTAGTGGTGGATATGAAAACTCTGATGTTATTTCAGCTTGTGAATTTTAACTTCTTTGATATGTAGCAGCATTAATGAGATAAGATACCCTTCTTTTTTTTTCTTTCTGGTGCTCGGATTCGAAGAGATAAGATACCTTTCTAAAGTTAAATGTCTTTTGCTCTTTATTCATTAACAAGACAGCCACAGTAGTTACTAGGTAAGAATGACTGAAGTTTCTGCATCTTCAGGAAGTTACCCCAGCACAACCTGTTTCCATAAAACCCATTGAGTTGTGGCACTTAAACTATATTCTCCAGAGACTTAGACACCCTCAGTAAACTTGAAACTTTCATAGGTACGAAAAGAAAAATCAATTTTTTGACTAAACATTGCTGCCCGTGGAAAAAAGCAAAACAATTATCTTTTCACTAACGAATGCAGTTAGTGGTGGCAACAAAGTGGGCAAGACAGTAAAAAGCGTGTTGTACTGTATATTGGGCTACAGTTTTCTAGAAAAGCAATTTAGGATGTTGAACACTAAATTAAGACCAATGCCTCTTTGTAGAAATTGTGTGAGCATTGAAATAAAACCATGGCCCACTTAAGTGAGAAAATGATCAAAACTGTCTCGTGTTTTATTTTTGGTATGAAATAGACTTTGCTATCTAGATTACACAGATAACTCTTCTGGTTGTCTTTACTATTTTAAAGAGTCTTTATTGTACAGAGCGCTAGGGCTTGCTTTATCTTGTCTCCGTTTTGCGTTATATGCATTTACTTAGTAGCTACATAGGACCATCTAATCATTGGTAGAATACATCGTGGTCTCCGATGGACTTGGATGAGGAGAGGAATGTGCAGGGAATGTACTAGACAAGAACACGTGGGCAAAATCCAGGTTGTGGGAGGATTAGTCACATAGCTTAAAGCAAAAATTCTGTTGCAAAGATAATGGATCATTTGCTTCCTGAATGAGCCATTCAGAAGGAACCATTGCCAAATCACTAAATTCTCCTGAATGAGATTTTCCACAGACACCCACTGGTTAGTACTGGTTAGTGTGGGAAACTTTATTTAAATCAACCTTTTTAACCTTTACAACTTTTATTTGTTCATTGTTAGGATCCTTTTTGATCTACAGAGGGTATGTTTAAATAGAACATGATTCCTATTGTGAATGTGTTTCTGTTAAAACCAGATATGCTGTATGAAAAGAAAACACACGCCTGCGCATGCACACACACACACACCTGCACATGCACACACACACACCCCCACACACATATTAATTTTGGTTATACTTTTAAAAAGAAACAGAATCTTCCTTTTTCTGAGTAAGAAAAAAAATTTCTTTTTTTTTTTCAGTTTTTTTAATTGCATTTTAGGTTTTGGGGTACATGTGCAGAACATGCAAGACATTTGCATAGGTACACACATGGCAGTGTGTTTTGCTGCCTTCTTCTGAGTGTATTTCTTAACTAGGGTATTTGTGAACTATGGCTTTAAGAATTAATCGTCAATGTATTTTGTCACAAGCAGTAATCAGACTTGAAATTTATACGCTTATCACCTTTGGACTTCTACCCTGCACACAGTTTATGTGCAAGGTAAAACAATATCCAGTATAATTTCTTTCTTTCTTTCTTTCTTTCTTTCTTTCTTTCTTTCTTTCTTTCTTTCTTTCTTTCTTTAAGATGGAGTCTCGCTCTCTTGCCAGGCTGGAGTGCAGTGGGTGCAATCTCGGCTTACTGCAACCTCTGCCTCCTGGGTTCAAACAATTCTCCTGCTTCAACTTCCTGAGTAGTTGGGACTACAAGCATGCGCCACCACGCCTAGCTAACTTTTTTTTTTGTATTTTTAGTAGCAATGGGGTTTCATCATGTTGGCCAGGATGGTCTTGATCTCTTGGCCTCATGATCCACTCGCCTTGGCGTCCCTGAGTGCTGGGATTGCAGGTATGAACCACCATGCCCGGCCAACCCAGTGTAATTTCTTAATTGAAATGAGGTTGAATTGCCACTTAGTTAACTCTGGCTTTGTTATTAACTTAATATATGTCACCTGGAAATTTGGAATGTGAATGTGGCTATATAAACCTATATGTCCTAATCAAGCTTTTGAAGCTGAATGAAGACAAATGTTTCTCATTTTTTGGGCTTGAGTACTATCAGAGAGATGATGGTTATAACTGGACCATGTGTTGATAATGTGGTGGTAATTTTTAACTCAGAGTACTAAGTTTCCCTGGAGGTTATACTGGGTACTACACTTCATCTTGGTTGTCTTTTTGAAGGTTGTACAGAATATTCACAGGAACATTAATTATAGTTGCAGAACAAGCCAAAACCTCTGTTGTTTTTTTTTTTTACATTTCATAGGCAATGTGTGAGAACATACACTTTTGTACACTTAATAGCAAAATGGACAATAATAGATTGGTTTCTTACAAAATACATGTAGGTCAAAACCTTGTACATTTCCATTTTAAACTCTAACACACAGTAAATGTGACAGTTAAAAATTGTGTGCAGAGCTGCATAAATGTCTTTTTTTGAGAAGTGTCTGTTCATGTCCTTTGCCCAATTTTTAATAGGGCTGTTTTTTTCTTGTAAGTTTGTTTAAGTTCCTTATAGACTCTGGTTATTAGATCTTTGCCAGAGATGGATAGATTGTAAAAATTTTCTCCCATTTGTAGGTTGTCTGTTTGCTCTGATGATAGTTTCTTTTTCTGTGCAGAAACTCTTTAGTTTAATTAGATCTCATTTGTCAATTTTTGCTTTTGTTGCAATTGCTTTTGACTTCTATTTATTTATTTATTTTGCAATGGAGTCTCACTCTTGCCCAGACTGGAGTGCAATGCACGATCTAGGCTCACTACAAATTCCACCTCCTGGGTTCAAGCAATTCTGCCTCACCCTCCCTGGTAGCTGGAATTATGGGCATGTGCCACCGAACCCCACTAATTTTTGTATTTTTTATTAGAGACTGGGTTTTGCCATGTTGGCCAGTCTGATCTCTAACTCCTTACTTCAGGTGATCCACCTGCCTCGTCCCCTGCCACCACCAAAGTGCTGGGATTACAGTACATGAGTCAAGTACTCAGCCACTTATGATGTTTTTGTCGTGAAACCTTTCCCTGTGCCTATATCCTGAATGATATTGCCTACATTTTCTTCTAGAGTTTTTATAGTTTTAGGTTTAAGTCTTTAATCTGCCTTGAGTTAATTTTTGTATAAGGTCTAAGGAAGGGGTCCAGTTGCAGTTTTCTGCATACAGCTAGCCAGTTCACCCAGCATCACTTATTAAATAGAAAATCCTTTCCCCATTGCTTGTTTTTGTCAGGTTTGTCAAAGATCCCATGGTTGTTAATGTGCAGTCTTATTTTGGAGTTCTCTATGCTGTCCCATTGGTCCGTGTGCCTGTATTTGACACATGGATGAAGCTGGAAGCCATTATCCTCAGCAAACTAACACAGAACAGAAAACCAAACACTGCATGTTCTCACTTATAAATGGGAGCTTCACAATGAGAGCACATGGACACAGGGAGGGGAACAACACACACTGGGGTCTGTTGTTGGGGGTTGGTGGATGGGAGAGCATCAGGAAAAATAGTGAATGCATGTGGGGCTTAATGCCTAGGTGACTGGTTGATAGGTGCAGCAAACCACCATGCTATGCGTTTACTATGTAACAAACATGCACATCCTGCACATGTAACCCAGAACTTAAAAAGGAAAAAAATTGTGCACATGAAATTAAGGTTCAGTCCCTGCTTCCCAGAGTACACACAGTATGGTAGGAGAGACACAGTCTGCATGAAACTGTAAGGCCAGGACAGCCTCACACAAATAGAACTGATCAAAAGTACTCAGCAGCTTCTTCTTTCTAACTGGGAAGATTGGTGAAGGAGTTGGGAGTTTTAGTTTTGAGCTGGATTTTGAAGAATATATTGGCAAAGACTATGGTGAAAGAAGTAAATGGATGCTCCTTGGGCTAAGGTTTGATTTACCTAGGCAGTAGCCAAGGACAAACACACACAGCATATGTGATGTGATGGGAGAGGATGGAGGAATTCCTTAGGTACGGTTAGTGAGATTCAACCTGTCTTATCCCTCCCTTCTGCTTAGCGGAGGAAACAGGGGAAGAAAAGGAAGTCTTAATCTTACCCACATGGTCTTCTATTCTGCTTTACCTTCCCACTTGCCATTTTAGAATGGTAACAACTTATGGAGAATCAGACTAGAACAGAGGAATGGGGGTGAGTGAGGAAAATGAGCTGCAGGGTAGCACAGAGGACTCTTTAGCATGCCTTTTCTTTTTTCTCTTAGTTTATTAGCGTCTCCTCCGTTTTCAAAGCTTGGCAGAGTTCATCATAGGAAGGAGCAAGGAGAAGGTAGCTAAGGGAGTTTCTGTGTTTTTTTTTTTTTTAAGACAGGGTTTCACTCTTGTTGTCTAGGCTGGACTGCAATGGCATGATCTCAGCTAACTGCAACTTCCGCCTCCTAGGTTCAAATGATTCTCCTGCCTCAGTCTCCCAAGTAACTGAGATTACAGGTGCTCACCACCATGCCCAGCTAATTTTTGCATTTTTAGTAGAGACAGGGTTTCACTATGTTGGCTAGGCTGGTCTCCAACTTCTGACCTCAAGTGATCTGCCCACCTTGGCCTCCCAAAGTGCTGGGATTACAAGTGTGAGCCACTGTGCCCTGCCTGCTAGGGGAGTTTCTCTGGCTGACTATTCATGTTCTATCTGCCTATAATTAAATGAGATTAAAGAGCATAGATTGATAGTGTTCAAAGAAAATAAAAAGATGCAATGCTGAGCATACAAAAAGAATCCTGATGGACCTTAACCTTAGTATTCAATGTCATCATCATAATCAACAATTAAATTTTCTTCAGGACTTACAAGGTACACAGAATTGTCTTACAACACAGTAGAATTTCTTTTTCTTTAAAGAAGTGGAAGGGGAGTTAGAACAAAAACTTTTGCTGAACGATGGTACTTAAGGGAGCAATCATGGCACCAGATGCTGGCTGAACATAAATCTTTTGTAGTTTCATTGAGTCATAGTCTTATAATATGTGTATGTGTGCATGTGCTTGTGTGTCCATTTTCCCCCTTCTTAATAAGAAAAAAAAGAAAAACTAAAACAGAGTGAAAGAATAGGCTTGAAAAAGAAATCAAACCTGGGGAGTGATTTTTAAAGCTATCTTGTAAATAAACGAGCTTGCTAGAGAGGTTTATGGCTGGAAGGAAAAAACATCTGTCATGTTTCAGGATCAGAGAGTAACTTCTACTTTGGATTGCTTGTCAGATTTTTCTTTTATCTTACGGTGAATTTGTTTATTATCTTGTAAAAATACTGTGTTGTAGTCCATTTGTGTTGTCATAAAGGAATACCTGAGGGTGAGTAATTTATAAAGAAAAGAGGTTTATTTGGCTTATGGTTCTATAGGCTTTACGAGAAGCATGGTGCAAGCATCTGCTTCTGGTGAGTGCCTCAGGCTGCTTCCACTCATGGCAGAAGGTGAAGGGGAGCTGTTATGCAGAGATCACACGGTGACAGAGGAAGCAAGAGGGAGAGAGAGAGAGAAGGGGAGGTTCCAGGTTCTTTTTCAACAACCAGTTCTTGTGGGATATAGGAGTGAGAACTCATTCCCCCAGAGTGGCACTGAGCTATCCGTGTGGGATCTGCTCCTGTGACCCATACACCTCCCACCAAGCCTCACCTCCACCATTGGGGATCACATTTCAACGCAAGACTTGGTGGGACCAAACAAACTATATCCAAACCATAGCATACTCTTTCTTTGATTTTTGAGAAATTATGTCAAGTTGAAAACTATATTCTTTGATAATATGTATAGAGTCCATTCTTCTTGCTAGAGGATTGTCCTAGGAATTTGGCTACAATTCTCCTCTTCAACAGCAAATTAGAGACTGTTAATGGGTCTTTATCAGGGCATTAGGGATTGTACCTCTCTGTGCATGTATGATGAAATCACTTCATACTTACTGTTTTTAAAAACCCATAGTGGCTCACACCTGTAATCCCAGCACTTTGGGAGGCCAAGGTGGGTGGATCACCCAAGGTCAGGAGTTTGAGATCAGCTTGGCCAACATGGTGAAACCCCATCTCTACTAAAAATACAAAAACTAGCTGGCCATGATGGCACGTGCCTGTAATCCCAGCTACTTGGGAGGCTGAGGCAGGAGAATCACTTGAACCTGGGAGGCATAGGTTACAGTGAGCCGAGATCGCACCATTGCATTATTAAATATGCTTGGGTGCCAGATATTTAATTGGAGGGCTGAAGGTGGTTCTGGAAAATATATTTTGTCCCCTTTTAGGAAATATTTGCTGTATCACTTGAGAGTTTTCATACTGCAAGCTCTGGGTAAGACGTAAATTATGAATGTTACTGATTACTGAGAAGGTCAGTGGTTACGTCTTTGAAGTTACATAAAAGTGAACAAAGGAGATAAAAAGCTGAGGCACATAACCATGTGAACTTCTTCTTAAAAGATAAATGGGAAGGAATTTTCTGATTGGCCATAGGCAGTCCCCCTGAGAGGCTCACTAAAGTTCTGTAAAGATGCACTATATGCCTGTAATCTCTCTTTTTCAGATTCTGCCACTTGCTGGGAAAACAGCAACAGAAGGATATTAAGGAGCTGCTCCTGTAATTTACCAAGATAGCCCCAGCAAGGTCAAAGACATATCGTGTCCCAAGGAGAAAAGCTGCAGGCATCTGAGGATAAACCACTGTGAAACAGCTTTGACCATAAAGCTGACTGGAAGACTGACTCCAAGGTGCAAGGTGAGTTGGAAGAACACAAGCGTAAAACTAAAAGCAGCGTTAGATTAGGCAGTGCTTAATAATAGCAACAGATTAGTGAGACATCACAAAGTCACAGGAAGATGTTTCTTTATTTCTCTTATTTGTATGTCAGATTTTAAAATAATATGTCATAATCCTCATAATAAAAAGTTCTGAATTTTTTTAAGGAAAGGAAGTAGAAAAATGTGAAAATATTTGGTAACCATTTTCTGTTTCCTTTATGTAGTCTGGCATCATGTGGTAATGTGATACTGCTTTTCTTTTCCCTTCTGGGCAATGAACATGCAGACCTAAACCTTAAAATAGCCAAAATGTTATTCTTGCTTTTTTTATATACATATCCACAAATCCACATGTGACTACATGTACACATTCTTAAAATGCATCCGGTTTTTATAATCCATAGTAGACAGTGAACAGTCAGCTTTTCTCTTTGCCTATAAGGCTGAAATGGCTACTGTGGTACTAGTAATACTTTCTGTGGTCTCCTTATCATCTTTGATATTTGCAGTTATTATTTTAGAGCCACTTGATATATACTATTTGATATCTTAGGCCTAGTGAGTTTGTGGTCTTCACAACTTAGCTGCACCCCTCAGAGTTATCCAGAACTTTCTACTTCAAAGTCAGCCATCGCCAGGGTGGAAGTTTGTGGCATTAATCATCTTCGGGAGCTTTTTGCAAGCTGCACATCCTTAGTCAAACCTTATTTTCCATGGGCCCAGGGGTGTTGGTGGTAGTGGTAATGATAATTCAGACATATATAATTTGGGGAAAGCTGCTTTTGTACCCTGATACCATTCCCACCCTTTCCTAGCATAGACTGGTACCTCTTGGTAGAGCAGGAACCAAGGCTCAGTAGTTTAGCGTAATCATTGTTATATGAGAAGCTTTCTCTTTATTATTGTATTGTTTAAAAGTGTGTTTTAGGTTAGAGCTTGCAAAGTAGCCCACAGGCCAAAGTTTTTACTAAACTTTTTTGACCTGTAAAAATTTTCTTTTTATAAAAAAATTAATTTGAAACACTTGAAAATCTGGAAACTTCACATAAAAATCAGATAAATATCTGGATTCTCTTGGAAGATTAAAAATCTGGTCTTGTTACTATCAATGACTGTACTTTGCTAGTATTCTGCATTCCCTAAATATTTAACTGAACTAGTCTTTCAGATTACGGCACCTGCCTGCAACATATAGGCTTTTGAGTTCGAGAGTCCTGCTCTAAGCATCAATTTCTTCTGCTCTCTGCATATGAAGTCACTTTTATGTACTATGTTACATAAAAGTAATATAATAATTTAGTATTTATCCTCTGCCATTATTTTAGCATTTATTATTTTATATGAACTATATGAGCTTTGAGAAGTTGACACTTGCCAGCCAGGCTTACCTATGAAGTAAGAAGACTTTTCCAAGATACGATGTTTCAGGCTATGGGCTTAGTTAGGAGATCTCATTTTCATAGTGATGTGCTCTGAATCATGTTTTCCAGATGTTGAGGGTGTCATCTCAGAGTGTGATATTTCCATGACCTAAGAGTTCAGTTGTCTGATCTGATTGTTTTGGTTCCAGGGAGGTAAACTGATTCACCGAGTAGGCTTCTTTTTGAATGACCCCTGTAGGGATTTAGAGTCCATTTTCTATCCCCTCACTCATTCTGGACACCAAGGTGGCTCAGTGAGCAGTAATGTGTGCAGAAATTTTAGCAGGGAGAAATCTTGCCATCAGAATTAGGCATACCTCCGTCACAGTGAGTCATAATTAATCACAAACTTGTCTTTTCCCATCTTGGATTGCTGTATATTGTTGCTAAGTGAAATTCATTCAGTAATGTTTCTGTCAATTTGATACTGAACCAAATGTTTATATGGTAATAAAATACTTTACCCATGGAAGCATTTCAAATCAAAGGTCCTTATGGGCATAGCATTTCATAGCTAAACTCAAATGTGGGGGAACTGACATACTCCCAAAACAATGGTTCTTCTTATTCTTTTTAAACAAATTATTTTTTACTAAAACATAAGATTTACGGGTATTTTCCCACAATGTATCTTGAGTCCAACTGGTAGTTCCTGTTACTTAGGCCAGAGGGTATCCATTCTTACCTCCCTAGATACATCAGACACGTTGTAAATCTCTTCTTGATTGATATCTGTTTTTAAATGTTGAGGCAAATAGGAAAGAAGGCCAATGGATGGGATATTTATGTTGGGTGTCTTAGTGTCTTTCTGCCTGCATTACTTTGCTTCATCTCATGAATTTTCTTAGATTAGCATTGCCTAATACTTGACCACATGCAGGGGTGAAATATGCATGAGTCCCTTTGCTGTTAAGTTTAAGTTCATGGAAATAAAGTACCTGGAAATTTGTTTCCACACATTTGTTGAGTTGTGACTTGACTCTAGGAGAAGGAAACTAAACTATTTTTTGAAGGGGAAATTCAGGTGATTAATATCTCATTTTCTACATAAATTTTGTTTGCTAGGTTCACAGAGCCCATCTCCCCCCAAGCCCCTGCAAAAAAGAAAGAAATTTGTTTGTTTTTATTGCTCTTTGGTCACAGGAATTAGAGAGCGTATGTGCACATAAACTCAGAAATGCTTTCAGAAAACCCCCTTATCTCTTTTTCTTGGAGTTCCTATGAATCAGCTTCACATTCCATTTCCCTTAACTCCCTGAGGAAGTGACAACCAAGACTGAAAAAATAGGGAAAAAATGTAGGGAGGGCTTAAGAGCCATTATGGACATATAAAATGGGTTGAAATGTGTTTTTTAAAAAAAAAAAAAAAAAAAGTAAAACTAACCAGTGAGCAAATATAACATGGTTTGGCAAAAACTGGAAGAGGAGAAAGAGTATTCAACCCTGACATGATGAGGAAGCTGCCATTGCCTCCTTTTTATCATTTGTGGGTCATGAGACGTCCTCCTGGAGGAGTGGAACGGAGAGAATACCAGCATGACTTAGCAGTGCAGATGCCCTTTCACCTGCCCTCTTTTTCCTGTCCTGGGCTTTCCCTCGAGTTGCAGGGGGTTTCTTCTGCTCAAGGATCACTTAATCTGAAGAGCTGAAGGACCCAAGGGAGGTGGCAGGCCAGTAGCCACCTCCTCTCTCCAAGGAAAAGGAGTGAAACCCCAAAACTTCTTTCTTGCCTGTTGAAAAGAATGGGAACAAAGGAGGAGCAGATTCTTGGTCCGGAGAGAAGGGCTGTGCTCCAGGCCGGCTCTTGCCTGCACATTGTCCTTCTCAATCTGGTTGGTGGGATTTTAGAAAAATGAGTCGCCCAAACACCTGAAAGGTTTAGACCAGTTCTGAGAAATAAATTGTACCTTGAATACATATCCAGTAAAAGTATAACTGTATAAGCAACTAAGTGGGACGAAAAAAAGGAGTATACTGTTGGTATCAAGGTTTTAATATATAAATAGTAGGAAAAAGGGACATTGTTTTGTTCTGTTTATTTTTTAATTTTTTGAGACAGCGTTTCACTCTTGTTGCCCAGGCTGAATTGTAATCGCTCAATCTTGGCTCACTGCAACCTCCACCTCCAAAGTTCCTGTGATCGTCCTGCTTCAGCCTCCTGATTAGCTGGGATTACAGGTGCCCACCACAATGCCTGGCTAATTTGTGTATTTTTAGCAGAGATAGGGGTTTCATCATATTGGCCAGACTGGTCTCAAACTCCTGACCTTGTGATCCGCCCACCTCAGCCTCCCAAAGGGATTGCAGGTGTGAGTCACCATGACCAGCTGATTTTTGCTTTCTAAATTTAAAAATACCTTTCATTTAGAAAAACCTCAAACTTATACTTTTGTATAAGAATAGCATAATGAACAACCATATGCACACACTCAGATTCATCTATCTCCTTCTCCATTTATTCAGAAATTATTAGAAGTAGACATCACATCATACCCACCCCTGCATTCTCCAGTAGGCATATCTTAATATGCACCTTTTCCTACAGAACCATATTACCACGTCACACCTAGCAATATGAACACTACTTCTTTGGTATCATCTACTACTCATTGGATATTCAGATTTCCCTGATTATCTCAAAATTCTCTGTTTATAGTTGTTTTATTTGAACCAGATCTGAAGAAGAGCATACATTTCTTTTGGCTATTGAGTCTCATAAAACTCTTATCTAGAATATTCCATTTCTTTTCTCAAAGCATTCACTTTTTGAAATAAAGCTACTTTGGCAATAGAATATTCTACATACTGGGTTTGGCTGATTGTTGTTACTTAACTTTTTTCTCTATTACTCAAATTTACTAGAACTTGGAAATTAGCTCAAGAGGTTTGATTGGATTCAGATTTAACTATTTTGGCAAGAATTCTGCTTCCTTTTGCTGTATATTTTATGGAGTACCACCTCAGGAGGCACATATGGTTTGGTTACCCCACTTTTAGTGATGCTATCGTTGGACCATGTTTCAGGGATGAACATCCTGATCACCCTATTGTGATCAGGACCTGTTCTTATGTTCCCCCATGTGTTTTTTTTTTTTTTAACTTCACAGTTTTGTTAGCCAATAATAATTGCCTGAATACATTATTTCATTAGGGGTTATAAAAATGGTGACCACCCTCCTCCATCCTATCATTCCTTCTACATTTGTTAGATATCATTCTTTACAAAGAACTTCCATCATCAACTAGTATTTGGTGGCCCTGAAATACAGTTCATACAGGAAGGGCATGGTAAGTGCTTAATATTTCCCTAGTAATTGACAATATCAGAGTTGGTGCTATAGTTTCTTCAAAAGGTGATAATATATTTATAATTATATTTATACTTTTTAGTGAGAAACTTTACTTTTTTAAAAGAATTATTGTAAATTCATGGATTTGAAAAATATTTTTTATGTTTTACACACTTAATTGTAGTGTTTTTTGTTTTGTTTTGTTTTGTGTTTCGTTTTGATGCTCAAACAAAATCTTCTTTATTCATTGGGAGCCCTTTCAGCCTGGCTCCTGTGAATATGTGTAGAAAGGAGAAACTATCATATGTGAATCACAGTGAAATTGTACATACTGGACACACCTATATAATCAGCACCCAGACCAAGATACAGAACATCTGCAAAGCATCCCTGTGCTATTAATTTCTTTGACTGAACTTTTTGATATAACAGGTTGCCCCAAACTCTTCTTGTGCATTTCATACCCCAGTCTACGAATCAGCCATTCCAAGCAGCCTGGTTCTTTTTCATAGGAAACAATTTAGAAACTGTAATCTGGGCACTAGGGGTGCTCATTCCCATGAGTTGTCAGTGTTTCCATGCATTTTCAAGAAACAAATTGGAAATACAGATCTCCATACAGAAAAAAAAATGCTGAGTTCATGCTGACTTTCCTGAGTTAACTTTATGGAGTCTTAATTTTTTAAATTTTATATTTGTATTTTTTTTCTTTTACATTGAAACGGTTGGTTCAAAACAGCACTTAAATATATTTACTTTATCCTTTGAGCACATAAAATAGTTTCAAATTAATAATTTCTTCATGGCAACCACTAATTATTGTTATATTTCTATATAGAGAAAACCTTACAAAGTAAAGAGTTAACTACGAGTATTTTTGTTATTGTTGTTGTTGTTTACCTTTTAATTTCACTATTATTTTTGGTCATTCAAAATTTCTGTATGAAGACAGAATATGAATTTTTTTCCCCAACTTCATTTTTAGTATTAATGTTGATGTGTTTCTTGGCAGTGATATTTAGTCTATAAAATCTTTAGTTCACCAGATAATCCAAGTTATTTGCAACTCACTGCATCATACACAGGTGTTCCAGGAGTGACAATGGGATTATTGTACTCTTTGGGTGGTAGGTCAGTGTGTGCTGTATTGAATGCCTTTATTAGTGTCCACTCTTCATCATTGTGCAGGAAAGATAAACACTCTAAATAAAGCAGAGAGACTGAAGGTGTTCCAGTGTTTTCATTTTATTTGCTGCTTCTTTTTTTTAGTTGCTTCCTTTTATTTGATAAATGGATATTTATTAGGCTTATTTTGGAATGGTTTTCTTTTCTTTGTCAAGTGATCCAATGCTTTGTTTTCTGGAAACATTTTGTTATATTTGACACTGGGAGAATATTAGTGTTAATGGAAAATATAGAAACAGATAATCCCTCCTTCCCTCCCTTCCTTCTTTCCTTTTCTTTTTCCTTCCTTCCTTTCTTCTTTCCTCCCTCTCTCCCTCCCTCTCTTCTTTCCTTCTCTCCTTCTCTGTTTTTCTTCCTGCCTGCCATCTATTCATCTATTCTTGCTGTCTTTTTCCTACCACCAGCTAATTCCTTGAAGCTGAATCTCAGAGGTAGGCAATGGAAGGGAAGATGGAGATCTAGACCATTCCCTCTTTTGTCTTTTAAACTTTCATTTTTGGCTTTTATTTTAAGTTCAGGTGTACATGTACAGGTTTTTTTATATAGATAAACTTATGTATGGGAGGTTGTTTTACAGATTATTTCATCACCCAGATTAAGCCTAGCACCCCTTAGTTATTTTCCTGATCCTCTCCCTCTTCCTCCCACCTTCTACCCTCTACCATACAGTAAACTTTTTTCCCCCAAAACTCAATGATTGGTACAAGACCTTCCAGTAAACTTTTAACCTGTCTTCTCAAAATATATTATTCCCCAATGACTATAAAATTGAAATCCAAGATTTGTGAATTATTTTTCCAATATGTTTTTACGTACAGAAGAATGATCAATGTTTTAACAAGTGTAACTTTGATGGTCATTTAAAATTTTACTTTAATCGCTTTGCATAGCAAATGAATAATGCCAGAAATTGCTTTTGCAGTGAACCAACCACACAAATCTCCTTTGAAAGGTTTGTCTTTTCAAGCAACAATTCTAAACTTTGCTCCTGTAAGAAATAACTACAACAATGAAGGGAAAACACACAGCCTTCCCCAAACTGCAACTGTGTATGGCTGGTGCTAGTTAGTTAAAGGGTTAACATTTTAGAACTAAGAGTCATCTAAATGGATGTGTCTTTTATCATCCCTGCTCTATCTCAAGTGTTTGGTCATTCAGAGAGCCATTCATTCATCCATCCATCCATCCATTCATTCATTCATTCATTCATCCAGCAAAGTCTATTGAGTATCCACTTGGTATCCTCCAGGAACTGTTACAGGCCTTAGGGTTATAACAATGAGAGCAGGAAACAAGACAGGTGAGATGTCTGGAGATAAACAATAAGCCAGTACACAGATAATATAAATATTGAGTGAGATAATATAACTATTGAGTGAGATAATATAAATATTGAGTAAAGGGAATGAAAAGAGCATTGTCCTAGAAAGTGACAAGGTGTGTGCCTCTTCCAAGGTAACACTTGATCTGAGAACTGCAGGGTGATTTGCTGACTTTTTCATGTGTAGAATACTAAATTTGAAGATACTGTAGAGTTTATTTAAACAATAACTACAGTTTTGGCATTTAAATTTGTTTCCAAATGTCTATTTTTTTTCAACTGGCACTGTAAGTAGTTAAAGTTTCAGATGAAAATGTCTTGTTTTGTCAGCTTCTGAAAAACTGGTAAAAACTGGAGGAAGTCTTGGGTAAAGGGTATATGGGAACTCCCCATAGTATTTTTGTATCTTTCCTGCAAATCTAAAATTATTCCAAAATAAAACATTTAAAAGAAAGATACCGGTGAAGAAATGCCAAAATGTGTACTGAATCAAGTACAGTGTTGCTTAGATTTACAGAAATGAAGAAGCCACACTTACACAGAAAGGGGCTTCAGGGAGAGTGGTGAGTGGGAGAACCTGTTACCTGAATTCTCTTCCATATCTGGACTTTTGTCCTGTTGCTCATTTTGAGCTAGACAAATTCTGCCTTTCAAAAATACTTCATTTTAGGCAGGAGGGCAGGGAAAAATAAAACAGAATAAGCTAAAATGCTTCATTTTAATTTCAGCAGTCTAATACAACTACAAGTAAAGTTAGAGTTTACCTTTTTCCTTTTCTTTGTGCCTAACTAATTTTTAAAAAAATCTTTTACGTTTAATTTTACATAATAGGTATATATGCTTACATTATACATGAGATGTTTTGATACAGGCATGCAGTGTGTAATAATCACATCATGGAAGATGGAATATTTATCCCCTTAATCATATATCCTTTGTGTTACAAACAATCCAATTATACTCTTAGTTATTTTTAAATGTGCAATTAAATTGTTATTGACTATAGTCATCTTGTTATGCAATTAAATACTAGGCCCTATTCATCATTCTAACTGTTTTTTTTTGTACACATTAATTATCCTCACTTTCCCCCACCCCGCTACCCTTCCCAGTCTTTGCCAACTAATTTTTGACAAAGGCGCAAGAGCAATTTAATTGAAGAAGGGTAGTTTGGCCGGGCACAAGTGGCTCATGCCTGTAATCCCAGCACTTTGGGAGGGCAAGGTGGATGGATCACCTGAGGTTGGGAGTTCGAGACCAGCCTGACCAACATGGAGAAACCCTGCCTCTACTAAAAATACAAAAAAGTAGCTGGGCGTGGTGGTGGGTGCCTGTAATCCCAGCTACTTGGGAGGCTGAGGCAGAGGTTGCAGTGAGCTGAGATTGCACCATTGCACTCCAGCCTGGGCAACAAGAGCGAAACTCCATCTCAAAAAATAAAAAGAAGGATAGCCTTTTCAACAAATAGTGCACAAGCAATTGGACATCTGTATACAAAACAGTGAACCTCTAAACTCTACACTTTGTATAAAATTAACTCAAAAAGATCACAGATTTAAATATAAAAAGTAAAATTATAAAACTTTTAGAAAAAAATGAGTCTTTAGTATCTTAGACTTGACAGTGAGTTCTTTGTCTTTAAAAAAATCCTTTTGAGTACTTTATTCAAATATCAAATAATAATGAAGTATTCAGAAAAACAAAGAATTATCAGCAGTCACCACATTGACTGCACATCCTGGATTTTCTGATTCAGTTTCTCTTTCAATTATTTTATTCTACTTTCCTACTAGGTGTCTTATACTTAGAATAAACGAACTGCATTGTTCCATATAATCATGGGTTATACCAATTTTGAACCTAATTGGAAAAAGAGGTAAAACCTAAATAGCTAGATGTTTTTAGAATCTAAAACATGTTTTGAATAGAAATACTTCTCCAGATTTGGTTTCAAAGTCAGAAAGAGAGGGAGACAATCATCATCATTACCGAATAATACATGATAACAGATTTCTTAAAAGTATCCAATATTGATTGGAAAACATTTTTTTGAAAGGTAGAATTAAGCTACTCGCATGTTTTAAGATTTTCATGAGCTAAATTTTAATGCTAAGAATAGGCTGTTGCTTTTAATGTTTAAAACTGATATCTTCTGGAATGTAGGATGATAATTAAGGAATAACATTAGCTTTAGGAGAAGAGATTTTCGTATAGCTATTCCTCAATTTATGATAGGATCAACCTATTATAAAGCTGGAAAATTCTAAGTCAAACCATTGTAAATCAGGGACCATCTGTGTCATAAAATTTTGTTTCTCTAGTCAAATCAATTAGTTTTGGCCACCACAACTATTTTTTTTTAACATCTCTAGATTTTTCTCTAACAAGTTAGAATTATATATTTTTATCATGGACAACATGTTTTCAAACATATAGACATGAGGGCATGGCTGAATTGGGGTAATTAACATGTGTACTACCTTACCCTTGGCTTTTGGTTGTGTTTTTGTTTGTTTATTTTTGAGACGGAGTCACTCTGTCACCCAGGCTGGAGTGCAATGGTGTGATCTTGGCTCACTGCAACCTCTGCCTCCTGGGTTCAAGTGATTCTTTTGCCTCAGCTTCCTGAGGAGCTGGGATTACAGGCACCTGCTATCATGCATTTTTGTAGAGACAGGGTTTCACCATGTTGGCCAGGCTGGTCTTGAACTCCTGATCTCAGGAGATCTGCCTGCCTTAGCCTCCCAAAGTGCTGGGATTACAGGCATGAGCCACTGTACCCAGCAGGTTTTTTTTTTCTTTCATGGTGAGAACACTTAAAATCTACTCTGTTACCAATTTTCAGGGTCTTTTTTCTTTTAGTTTATGCATTTTCCTAAAATATTCTGGGACTACTGAGGGGTTTGTTCTTAAGGTGGAACTTAGCAATTCTTTTCCTCATGGGGTTTTTAATAAAATTAACATTATAAATAAAACTTTACTTTGATGAAAACAAGTTCCTCTGACTTTTATCTTATTAGCATTTTTCAATTTGTATATTTGCAAGCATAAAGTGTCTTCTTTTGCATGTTAGGGGAGATAGGAAAATTTGGAGTTGACAAGAAGCAATTAAATTCAGAATGTCCTTCGGAAATGGTTTACTATTCATAAATGGTGCAGATTAACAGACCTGCCTGCCATGGGAAGCTATTTAGTAATCTACAGTCTTTGAAAGTACTTGCCAACATCTGGTTCTAAGAATGCATCCTGATGTTTCATAGTCTAGGGGTTAATCCAAGGTTCAGCACTATAGCCCACAGGCCAAATTTGCAGCCTGTTATAATTACAAATAAACATAACCAGGCTTATTCATTTGCATATTGTCTAAGGCTGCTTTTCTAATACAACAGCAGTTTGAATAGCCACAGCAGATATTGTATGGTTCACAATTCCTGAAATATTTTCTGTCTGACCCTTTGCATAAAACCTTTGCAAAGCACTGCCTACCCTCCATTCTCCATCTAGTCAAAGACAGTGGCTGGGTCCTCTCTCTGGATTACTGAATCTGAAATCTAAGATACTTTGCAATTGCAAGGATTAGTAGACAACAGACTGTGGGCTCATGATAGAGCTTTTTGATTTATTTTCTTTATGGGAAGGTACTGTGTTTATATAATAAACAATTATAATAAAACAATTATAAAAAATTATTGAAAAATTAATTATAATAAAAATTAATGGAGGTACTGTGTTTATAAGAAAGTCATTTTTTGTAAGCTGTCTAAAGTTGTTAAAACTAATTTGCAGTATAAAAATCAATTAGGAATACATAAAGGTTAGATGCTAAATGCTTTACCCTAAAATTCTTGTTTCAAAACTTTTTTAATTTCAAAGGAAAAATCTTAGGAATTCCTTTATTTTTGAGCTTTAGGTCTATGACTTGGTGGTGCTTCTGTGTCTGATACTGTTACTATTCCCTGGTTTTGTTGGTGTTAGGCCAGTGAAGAGTAGGGCCCAATTGGCAACTTGGCACATCTGATGCCTGCTGGCAGGCTTATTAAAGCACAGATTGCTGGGCACCACCCTCAGAGGTTTTGATTCACAAGTATAGATGAGCTCAAGAATTTGCATTTCCAGGAAGTCCCCAAGTGACATGTTGATCCCATTGCCACCCTTGAGAACCTATGTAGTAGATGATTAGCACTGATGTTTCCCAAGCTTGGGGTCTGTGAAGTAGCGTTATTACTATCCCTGTTTATAGATGAGGAAACTGAAGCACAGAGAGACTTCAGTAAATTGCCTGAGGTTTCATAGCTCGGAAATGGCAGAGATAGGATTGGCTCCAAACTCAGGCAGTCCATGGGATTTTTTAGTGTAAAAATAAAAATGAAAATCACTATGATGAAAACCACCACAGACAGTGGTGTATTGGCAAATGTTTAATAATCCTCTTAAAAAAAATTTAAAAAACAGCCCAGATTTGAAGCAGTTGCGTGACATAGATACCCCCACCATGATCGATTTCAGCGTCCGAGGGGACTGTCTTTGAAGCCCTGAACTGCTTTGAAGCACATAGCTCCTAAGCTGGTACACACCAGCTTCAGCTCACCACTAGATATGTGCCAAGGTTGCCACACTCCAATTAAATGAATTTGCAAGCCTGCAGAACCTGGGAACTGGCAGGGGATTCTCGGTCATGTCAGCTGTTCCTTCCCTCATGTAACAGTGAATGAGCAATAATTGAAACCAACACTCATGCTTGAATGCCCAACACAAGTAGAATTTTTGACATCCTGATGTGGGTAATGGCCTGCATAAATACTGCTATTCTGGAAGATGACAGTTTTTCAAAATTCTGCTTAAGATTCCTGACCATGAGATGTAATTAGTAGATGGTATCTAGTAAATTAGGTGCCAGGTGCCATAATTCTGTGTGGTCAGGCTAACCCATCGGTGGTGTTTTGAAAGAATTAATGCTACTGCATCTATTTCCTATTCCTAATGTCTCTCAGGCCCCTATAGCACCATTAGCTGTCAAGCAGGCCTCTTCTTAGGACAAATGAGAGATTTTATCTTGGGAATGTTGAACCTTGTACCGTCTTTCTCTCCAGGTCACTATTGAACAGATAGGAAACTCTAGTCCTCAAATCATATGGATGATTTTGGGTTATCTTTAGGCAAATATAGTAAAAGAACTAGACTCAGTACAGTGGCTCACACCTGTAATCCTAGCACTTTGGGAGGCTGTGGGAGGATTGCTTGAGCCCAGGAGTTTCAAGACAAGCCTGGGCAGCATAATAAGACTCCCATCTCAAAAAAAAATTAGAAAAGAAAAAGAACTAATATGAGGGTAGATATCTACAGTCTGCTAGCATAGTCAATGCTACTTAGTTGATATAATGAAAGATTTAAATCTTAACTAAAATGATAAGCTCAGTAAACAATCTGAATGGCTTTTGTGGCACATGACATTGGACTATAATGAGAAAAGTGACATAGTCCCCAGCCTCATAGATCTTACATAATCAAGTCAAATAAATACAGTGCAGTATATGTTCAAAAATATATGTATGTTTGTGTATAGAAGTAATAGATTGTAGTGACAATTCTATTAGGTTAGGAAAGATTTTATAAAGAAGATGAAACTTGACCACAAAATAGTGTAAAATTAATATTTGCTTTTTGTAGAAGTCATTCTAACCAGTGATTCAGGAGCTTTTTATCGTAGTAAAATATATACAGCATAAAATTTATCATTTTAATCACTTTAAAGTATCCACTTCTGTGTCATAAAGTGCATTCACATTTTTTGGTATCCATCACCACCATGCATCTCCAGAACCTTTTCATCTTGCGAAGTTAAACTATGTAACCGCTAAACATGTACTCTCCCCATTTCCTCCTCCTCACGGACCTGATAACCACCATTCTACCTTCTGTCTTTATACATTGGACTACTCTGCACACCTCATGTAAGTGAAATCAGATAGTATTGTTTTTTGTTCTTTTGTGCCTGGCTTATTTCACTTTAAAATGATGTCTTCAGAATCCATCTATGTCATTATATGTGCCAGAATTTCCTTCCGTTTTAAGGCTGAATAATATTCTATTGTGTGGATATAACCCTTTTTTTAGATACATTCATTTATTGATGAAGACTTGGATTGCTTCCACATTTTGGCTACATGCTGCTATGGACATGGTTGTACAGTTTCTAAGCCTATGCTTTCAGTTCTTTTAGGGCATATACCTAAAAGTGGAATTGCTGAATCATGAGGTAATCTATTTTTAGTTCTTTCTGTGTTTGTTTGAGACAGGTTTGCTTTTGTTGCCCAGGCTGGAGTGCAGTGGCACAAGCTCAGCTTACTGCAACCTCCACCTCCTGGGTTCAAGCAATTCTCCCACCTCAGCCTCCTGCGAAGCTGGAATTACAGGCAACCACTACCACATGAAGATAATTTTTAATACTTTTATTAGAGGATTTCACCTTGCTTGTTGGCCAGGCTGGTCTCGAACTCCTGACCTCAGATGATCTACCCACTTCTGCCTCCAAAAGTGCTGGGATTACAGGTGTGAGCCATTGCACCTGGAGTATTTTTACTTTTTTGGGGAACCTCCATACTGTTCTCCACCGCACCTCCATCATTTTCTATTCCCACCAGCAATGCACAAGGATTAGTTCAAGGACATTTTTAACCCAAGTCATTCTGTTTGCTTTAGCCAACTCCTCAGAATGCCTCAACTCAGTGCAGAAATGGTTATTTTGAGAGCAAATTCCTCCAGAGAACAGGACATGTACTGTTGAAATCATATAGTGCTGCAGTAAGAATTTGTACATACCTGGTGATTTATGAATCATCATTTAAGGTCACAAAGTAGGGTGAAATATTTTGTTATTTCCTATCGTTGCCAAAAGTCTTTGCACTGTGCTGACAATTCGTATCGGTTAGCGATCATCAGAACATATTTCCCAGTATTCGTTTTCTGTTAAAATATGAGTTATGACATTATCTGTTCTTTCTTTCAAAACATGTTGGCAAAGGCCAGAAACAAAATGATGAATCAAAAAGTGATTGACAAGTCTTGGAAAATTAGTACTGGTGAAATGATCACTTAATATGCATTTAAACCTCTTCCATGTCTTTTTGTGGCCTTGATAGCTCATTGCTTTTTTGCACTGAATAGTATTCTTACTGATGTTTTTAAGACCCTTTTTGTCATTGCATAGACTAGTTTCTAGAATTCTTGTCTGTTCCATCTGCTTTTCCTGGCCCTGTACTACTGCTGTTAACTAAGGTCAATGTTAAATAGCTTTAGTGTGTCATAAGGCAAGATATCTTTTGTCATTTTTAAAAAATATTTTTTGTTATTCTCACATGTTTGCTTTAGTGTGTGATAAGGTAAGATATCTTTTGTCATTTTTAAAAAATATTTTTTGTTATTCTCACATGTTTGCCCTTCCAGATGAACTTTGCTTTCCCTTCCTCCCTCCCTCCCTCCCTCCATTCCTCCCTCCTGCCCTCCCTTCCTTTGCTTTCTTTCCCTCCTTGTGGAGCAAAGTTAACCTGTAAGCAGTATAACTAGAGTAGCCCAGATGAACTTTAGAATAATATTGCCAATTCATTAAAAATCCTGTTATGATTTTGGTAATGATTACATTAAATTGTGTCAATATGAGAGTAATAAATGTTTTACAATATTTAATTAACTGTAAAACTTATTTCAAATACAAAATTCAGATTTATAGCTAAACAAAGTAAAAAAATATAATTCCTCTTCATTCTTTCTTTTTCCTTTTCCCACCCATCAGTTTGAAGGCTGCCCACAGAAGGAGGAGGGTTTGTCTTGTTCATTTACTTAGTAAGGAGCCTAAGAAGAGTGCAGAAAGGGTAGAGTCTTGGTCAGTTGAAATCAGGAAACTTGCATCTAGGATTTTCTAATGAGGTTCCTCCAAATTCTCTGTAAATAGTCATGCAAATGTTTAAAAAGGCAAACTCTCAGTAACTCAAACACTAGCTTTAAATAGAATAATATAATGTCAAACTATCGAGGACTAGACTCCAATTTTAGGAAAGCTATATATCTCAAATTGAGGAAAACCTAGCCAAGTTTTGATTATGGCAAACCTTATCTTCACTCGCAGAAGAGGAGGTGGCTTTTCTTATAGTCTTAAAAGCTTGGCTTTTCTTACAATTTGTCCTCACACTTTGAGAGCCTTGTAGGTCCCAACCAGAAAAAGTGGTAGCAGCTCCTCTCTCTTGTTCTAGAAACCCAAGTATAATTCTCCAAAACTCAGATCAAATCACCAAAATAGAGAAGACTAGGAAAAGAAAAATTTGGTGATTTCTTTTTGTTGATGGGTATGGTGTTGTGCTAGTTCCCAGTTTACTCCAGTAGGGAAGACACCACATTCTGGAGGTCAAAGAAGAGACCCAGAGACAGTGAACGAGATGAAGAGTTTTTGAAGAAAGTTACATGCAGGGACAGTCCTAATGATGGTGGGCTGGACAGGAGAACCGCTGCCATTCATAAATTCATGCAGTTACATGGCATTTTCCCTTAGCAACCTCCACCTAGCAACTTCCATTTAACCCAAAACCTTGATGCCCTGTATGACCTGTGTTCCAAGGGACGAGCAGGGAGTCCAGATGTTCCTCATAGACAAGGAGTGACACTCCACGTGGGTCACTCCTTTATTCCTTTGCCTGGGACTTGGCACACACATGCTTCTTATGACCCTACGGTCGTAGGGTCACTCTCAGGGTATACTTAAGTTATTGCTGTCAGATGCACCTGCCATACAGAGCGGAAGGGAGGTGGGATGAAGGTCTGCTTGTTTGTTTGTCTCTTTGTGGTGGGGGCAGCGGGGACAGGGTCTTGCTCTGTCACCCTGGCTGGAGTGCAATGGTATGATCTCAGGTCACTGCAACCTCTGCCTCCCAGGTTCAAGTGATTCTTGTGCCTCAGCCTCCCAAGTAGCTGGGATTATAAGCGTGTCTCACCCTGCCCAGCTGATTTTTGTATTTTTAGTAGAGACGGGGTTTTGCCATGTTCGCCAGGCTGGTCTTGAACTCCTGTCCTCAAGTGATCCTCTCAAATGCTGGGATAACATGCATGAGCCACCGTACCCGGCCCCATTTTACTCTTAACTGCCACTTACAGACTATAGGTTCCAGCGTGATTTAGAGAAACTTAAAGGGAAATGGAAATAGAACTTTAAAAGGAGAATTATATCTTTCAAATTATTATCAAATATAAAAGTCTGTTAAAACCATATACAAGTCAGTATGCTGCAAAAGCTAGATTATCAAGCAAAAGACATCAAGCATTAAAGGAATCAAAGAAGATCAAAAAGAATAAAAAGTACAAAATGATACGGCAGGGGTTAGATCAATTATTAGTTATAACATTACGTCGAAATTTGAAACACTTCACTAAAATTAGACTTTTTGAACAACCCAACCTGATCATTACTAGAGGGACACAGAAAATATAAGGAAGTTTAAGTGGGAAGGATGGACAAAGTTTCATTAATCACTTGCTAGCAGAAAGGGAACAAATGATATCAGATAAAGCAAAACAAGTATTGAAAGGGATGAAAATGGTCATTTTTATAATGATCAAAAGTAAATGTATAACTGCTATAAACTCTTCTGTGATAAATCTCATTGTTCCAAAATATACTGAGAACAACCTAAATGTCCCAAAAGAAGAATGGTTAAATGTATTGTGGTATATCTGTGTGGTGGCCTTATTGTAATGATTAAGAATGGTATTATTGAACTGGGCGCAGTGGCTCATGCCTGTAATCCCAGCACTTTGGGAAGCCGAGGTGGGTGGATTAGAAGGTCAGGAGTTCGAGGCCAGCCTGACCAACATGGTGAAACCCCATCTCTACTAAAAATACAAAAATTAGCTGGGCGTGATGGTGCGTGCCTGTAATCCCAGCTACTCAGGAGGCTAAGGCAGAAGAATCACTTGAACCCAGGAAGCAGAGGTTGTGGTGAGCCAAGATCGCACCACTGCACTCCAGCCTGGGCAGCAGAGTGAGACTCTGTCTCAAAAAAAGAAAAAAGGTATTGTTGAAGTTTCTTTGTTTAAAAAAGCCATTAGTGATATACTATTGATCAAAAAACCATACTGCAGATAGTGTGAATATTATTCTCCTACTTTGATTAAAGTAGAACCAAAAATGTTAACAAGGGTTATTTCTCAGTGATGTAACTGGAGTCAATTTAAATATTTTCAACTGTACTTTTAATCTTTTTCTATAGTTTAAATAGTAAATTGTTATTGTACCTAAATATCTGCTGCCTCGCTTACTGGAGAACTGTAGTTTCATCCATCATTGACCTTACCTGGGCCATATGACTTGTTTTGGCCAATAAAACGTGAGTGAGCTAACCTGTATCACCTATGACCAAAAGCTCTAAGAGCCATCTTGTGGTTCTCCAGTGGCTCTTTGCTCTGCCTCTCCTGGGGACTGTGTGTTAAGCCTGGAATGAAGAGGACTTAGAGTAGGTCTGCAGCTGACCTAACGGACGTGCAATTGGTCTAAAAATAAACCTTTCTTGGAAGCAGAGAGACGGGGCCCTAACCTGCCAGTGCTTGATTTCTCAGCCTTCAGGACTATGATAAAGAGATTTGGGGCTTTGTTGTGACACATTACAACTTAGCCCAGGGTAAGTAGTCCCCAATCTCAAGTGTTTTTCTGGACATGTACAATTTATGATGCCTTTGAACAGCAAATTCTAGAAGACTTCCTTACCAGCTTTTGCTTTAATTAGGTCCCTGGGTCATAAATCTGAGTTTTATGTCACTCAGTGAAAATGCAAATGTTACAGCACTTAGCAATACTTGTAGTGTTCCCACTGTTATAAAGGAAGAATGAGACAGAAAAATTAGATGTTCAGCTCTCTCATTTTGCTGTTATTTTCAGCCACAACACTTTTCTCATTAAGTATAGTAATTATGTTCGTATTGACTTTAAAATTTATGGCCTTTCTTTGGTTTAGAATATTGTTTAGTCAATTTCTGAAAATGTTCTTTCATAGAGATGAATTTTTTTGTGTTATAGCAATTCCTACACTCTAAGAATAAATAATAAGTGGGTGTAACCTTCTCTCAGAGTTTAGACTTACTTTTATAATGCATTTGAAAAAGAGCAGGTAGTCAAACACTTGATTGAAAATTGGTTAGAATAATTTTTGAAGGCCATCTCACTTAACTTGATATTAGGTACTTGAAACCCTTTCTATTAAAAAAAATAACAAAAATTCATAGAAACAACAATAACTTCAAAAACAATTCTTGGGATGAATTAAGTTCTCTTATTTTTTCTTCATTTTGCCATTATTCAACATATTTTGTCATTATTCAACATATTTTGTAACTGTAGTTCAACTGAAATGTTGCCCTTTTATCATGAACAAGTTACCCTGAAAATATCATTTTAAATTAAAAAAAAATCAAGGTGTTAGCATTGGTGTTAATGAGAAAAGTACAGTTAAAAAAAAAAAATCCAGCAGAGGCACTATACCTTGGATTGAGTGTACTTCCAAATGTATAACAGTTGAATGAGTTAGATGGTTTCAACCTCTTCCCTTGGGAGCACTTGAATGCATCACAAAAGTACTTCCATTTTGGCTCAAGAGTCAGTATCTACTTGTAAAACATCTTGGACCAGAAAGCTAAATACTTCAAATCAAGGATCCAAGCAGTGTCTTTACATTGCTTGCTGACACGACAGCTTGGCATCAGAAACTTTACTCACTTATTAGATTGCCTTCATAAAACAAAAAGATTAGATGACCGCCTATCAAGTGGAGGTTTATTACTACCTTTTGCCAGTACTGAATGAAACTCATCTCTAACTCATGTAAGAGATATACAGTGCTTTCCATTTCTGTTTGTTCAACAGCTAGTTTTGTTTCAAGAGAAAGTCTCCCAGTTTGGAGGGTAAGGAGCTTTTATTTTTCCTGTGGTGACAGTGAGTGGAAATCTTAAGACTGGATTACAAGTTCTATTCATTAGAATGTCCAATTTTCCCAGTTTATAAAAATTCCCCCTATAATTATTGGGATTGTTTTTTTAGGTATTCTCTATAAACAGGTGACCATTAAAATTCCGAATAACACATTCAGGGTGACATAATCCATTAATATGTTACAGATTTTTAAAAATATGACTATAGACCCATATAAAATTTAATTTACTGGCACATGTGAAATTTACATGATCTGTAAATAATCTGATTAATATATTTGTATCATTACCATAATCTATTAAACATTTACATCTCCAGCCTAGATTTCCCTGAACTTCAGACCTACATTTCCAAGAGTTTGTCCATTCGAATGCCTCAGCAATGTCTCAAACCACAGCATGACTTTCCTATGGATCTTGGATTTCCTTTGACCATTTCTTGCTTGGAATGCCAGTGGCATGAGAGTTATCCTCAGCCCTGCCTCCCCTGCTGTATCCAGTTACAGGCCACAGGACTCAGTGTTGGAATTTCTGCCACCACTCTACCATCCTCTCCTAAGTCCTGATTGGGCCTCCCTCATCTTGTTTACTTCCCCACTTGGAGTCTCCCTATGGCAATTCACCCTTTAGCACCATAAATCTGCTTACGTCTTTATGGCTTCTCATGCTTATGATAAAAATTAAAATGCCATGTCTTAGTCCACGTGTGCTTCTATAACAGAATACTCAAGACTGAATAAGTTATAAAGAACATAAATTTCTTTCTCATGGTCCCAAAGGCTAGGAAATCAAGGCACCAGCAGGATAGGGCTCTGTTGTCTCTCTGCTCCCAAGAGGCACCTCAACTGTTGCGTCCAATGGAGAGGAGGAGCCCCATGTCCTCACGTGATAGGAAAGCAGAAGAGAGACAACCCACTCCCACAAGCTGTATTAGTCCATTCTCATGCTGCTAATAAAGACATACCCGAGACTGGCTAATTTATAAAGGAAAGAGGTTTCATTGACTCACAGTTCTCCGTGGCTGGGGAGGAAACTTACAATCATGGCAGAAGGGGAAGAAAACAAGCCCTTCTTCACATGGCAGCAGCAAGAAGAAATGCTGAGCAAGAGTGAGGAAAGCCCCTTATAAAACCATCAGATCTGATCTCTCATGAGAACAGCATGAGGGTAACCACCCCCATGATTTAAATTCCTTCCCATCTGGTTCTTCCCATGACATATGGGGATTATGGGAGCTACAATTCAGGATGAGATTTGGGTGAGAACACAACCAAGCCATATCACAAGCTATTTATATAGTGGCACTAACCTAGTCATGAGGGCTCCACCCTCATGACCTAAATACCTCCCATTAGGCCTTAGGCCTCATTTCCCAATACTGTTGCCTTGGGGTTAGCTTTCTAACACATGAATTTTTGGCACATACATTCAGACCATAGCAATTGTCATGGACTACAAGGTCCTGCAGGGACCGGCCTCTGTTTCTTTGACTACCATATCACCATCTCTCTGATTCTAGTCATATTGGCTACCACTCATCTATTGATCATGTCACGCCAGACACCCAGGTACCTAGTTAACTCCTCATCCTTTGGACTAATGGATCTCTGACTCCCAGATTCATTAGTTCACCTCACTCACTGTCTTCATAATGCCCGTGTATCTCCATCTTTTTTTGTTTACTTGATTCACTGTCTCACCCTCTGGAGTGAAGTTCAGGTCTCACATTTTTGTGGCCTAAAGATTGATTTCTGTTTCCTGCCAACAGCTTTCCTTCCCAGCCCATGCTAACAAACCTATACAAGTGTTCTGTTTTCTCTACTTCCTTAGCATTAGGATGGGGGCTAGAATGTGGCCTTCTTTTTATAAGAGGATAAAGTTTGCTTTAATTATCTATCTTTTGGGAAACATTATTTTTTTAAGCTTTTATTGTTATACCATAGTACTTACCTTTTAACATTTTTTAGCATAGCTGTGTTAGAGACAGGGCCAATTTAAGAGCTTCTCTCTGACACAAGCTTTTAATCTTAACTTTAACAAGGCAAACCTTCCTTATGTAATCCAAGTAAAAAAATTGAAATGGCTGTTGACTCTGCATAAGTGAAGGAACTCCAGTTACCCCTGCTCTAAGATACCCTGTCAATCTGTAGATGTTTGCGAGCATGGTGGTTGTTGAGACTCACATGTAGGCATGCTGTAGTTTTGAGGTACAAATAACTGTAGATATATGTATTCCTTGATCCTTCACAAATAATGGATCACAGGATGCACATAATATGTTAACATAATGCAATAACTGTTTTATAACTGCCTACTTCGTGTTGGATTTAACCATCACATACATGACATAGCTAAACTAAACTGAAGGCAAACATGGACTGAACTCTTATTCTAGTTCATTGGGTAGAATAGATTACATTTCTGGAGGAGAATCTTTGGCATTAGGGTCTCAAATACAGCATTATAATCTGCTTTAAAACAAAGAAAATGCAAAAGGAGAGAATATGACTTTAGCACATGATTTCTTCCCATTTTCCTTGTTGACAGCCCCTTTTTTTTGTTTAACATATTAACACTTTCATCTTCCATCTTAAAATCTAGCAGAAGAAATATTTCCTAATGTGTCAGAGTTCCTCCTCTCACTAACACAAATTAATATTTTTTCCTAAATATAATTATTTTCATTTGACTATTAATGACTTACTGAGGCTTGTTCGTTTTGCTTTTAGGTGGTTTGGATACCCTCAATATTTGACTGCTCTTTTCTAGTCAAACCTGATTCATGAAATGGAATGAAGCTGAAAAGTCATCTAGTTTGTGGATTTGAGAGAAGATTGGGATGGTCTTAAGTGCATAAAACTAGACTTTAACTGCAGCAATGAGTTCAGATGAGAAGGGCATCTCCCCTGCTCACAAAACATCCACTCCAAGTCATAGAAGTGCCTCCTCTTCAACATCCTCCCAAAGGGACAGTAGGCAGGTAAGAAAAGAGCATTAAGTGTCTTTGGTTATTTTATGCAAATGCAATACCACTGAGGTAGGATGGGGTTGCTAATTAATTCTAAAACTTTGTTGTAAAGTCTTTTATTCCAAGTGAAAACTCATTATTTTCTATAGATACATCTGATGATGTCATGAAGCTCCCACTCTTGCTTCTCTGTGATTTAGGACTGTTTTGGAATGCAGACACTGAAGGCTGGTAGGGTGACTATGGGAAGCCCTGCCACCTTTTCCTCCCTGCACCTGGAGGGATGGCAGCATCAGGAACTTGAACACTCTTCATTCATGGAGATGGAAAGGGAGCTATGAACTCCGTGAAGGACTTCTTTCTGTAAGGCTCTCACTGGGCTGCCAAGCACTAACCTGTGTTTGGTGTTTGTGGAATCTGGTAACAGCTAGATTCAGGAATTAGGTTACAGATAAAATTGTAATGTCAGGAATTAAGAGCAGTGAGAACCCAATGTTTACAGGCAACAGAGAAAGTGAACAGTTATTCCTTAATAATGGTAGAAAACACCCATGGTCCTGTTTGAGTCAATTTTGCAAGTTATTTTTGTTTACAGAGTTAGGCCATTACCATTTAAATGGAGATTCTGGTGGCAGGGTTATGTGAGCATTCATCGTAGGAAAGTTCTTCATTGTCCAAACAGGTGGTTATTTCAGTCAGGATAGGTCTGAGCATAACTATTTCCATCATAATTTGTCTTGCAATAGTATCTTAGTTGTGAACTGGAAATTTACAGTAAGTGGGTGTTATTACCTTTTTATTAAAGCTTTTCATTAAGGCAACTTTCAATTAGTGAGCATTTCTGCAGGTTCTCTTTCACCCCCTCCACCCCTCACCCCCATTTTATGTGTTCAAAGCATATTGCCTAGTTTCTAGGAGTGTGAGCATCAGTCACTACACCGGCCATTATATAGACGTGGGTCTTGAGACAGCCACTTCCATATATGAATTTATTTTAGATAGAGCAAATGCACTGCTGGGGATGCTTTTTTAGGAAACCCTCAACCTCAAAGACTCCCAGCACTCTCTCCCTTTTTAGCAAGAAATTCCATGGGAATCTGTAAGAATTCAGGAGTGTTAATGTGCGTGTGTGTCTTTCCTGATCCTAAGGCAGGTGTTTCTACTCCCAGGATCTTGAACTTTTGACACTGGTGTCTTGTGTTGTTGAGTTCAAAGATGACCTGTATTCTGGTCATTAGAAGTAGTCATGCCATTAACTAAATCTGTGATTATATACAGTTATAATACTTACTGTATTGCATTTATAGAATCAAAGAAAGCAAGAGTACCAGGAATGGAAACACTTTTATATTAAATAACTAATGTATTTTGAGATGCTTTCTAAGTTTGCAAATTTAATCTACCTTTGTCTGCCCCACTGTTCTCTCTTGTTATGGTTCCTCCACTTTTCTCTTCCCTGGGTATTTAAACACAGAGACATTTTAAGCAGCATGACCTTCCTGACTGCTGGGAAGAAGGAAGGGGTAGACGCAGCTCACCCTGGAGAATTGTGGCAAATGGAAAAGACGGATGACTGCGATAGAAACATCTGTTGTGTGTTGTTACTCTGCCTGTTGCACCCAAGTTCCAGGACAGACATGAAAGCAACAGGGAAACACTGAGACCCTGGTGTGCCGGAGGGAGCATGAAGGTGGAATGTGTGACTCCTCACTGGCTTGTGAATGGAAAGTTTTATGATGGGAATGAAATGAGTGTGTCTGTACATTGATAATGAGTTCTAGAAAAGTAAGAGACACTTTTAAAAGGGTTGTTATTCTTTAAGGAGGGAGTTTACTTTTATTTCTATTTATCTCAGCAGGTAGAAACTCTCCCAAAAACTTTCTCCTCTGGTTCCTTCCTGACTCCTGTTTTGTGTCTGTCTACCTCCCTCAGGGGACAGAAGAATAGAAGAGATCAATTATAGTTCTCTTTTCCTTCCTAATCTCAATCACTGCCTACACCTCAAAATTAGCTTATGGAACTCAGACGTTTTGACTGATCATGTGATGTGATGTGATGTAGTGTTTTTTATATGCACCTATTTTTGTGTGATAACTGTTTTCATAGTGAAGGGACATAGAGAAAGTGATAAATTTGTCTTCATTGAATCCTTTCCATTCTCCTGCTTTGACTGACATCTATACAGATGGTGCCAAATTACAAACTACAGCCCCATTTCTCTCCTAAATTAGGATCTAGTACATAGCTGAGAATACAGCAGTATCTTAATGCACATTATTTCCCTTTTCTTCTCAAGTTCTAGTCCTAAGTCACTAATGAATTAAGTAGAAATAGAGCATTTCTACTTAAATGCACTACCACTTAAGTGGTACCACTGTGTCTTAAATATGTATAAACCAGTTTGCTGTCGGGATAACCATTCTCTTAGAGACCCAAGGTCAATGCCTGCATTTTTCCTTTGCCTCTCCCACATTCAATAGGTTTAAAAGTCCTATTGATCATTTTTTCCTTCATAATATTATAATTTCCTTCTATTCCCACTGTCATCTCCCTCCTCCAGTGCTCATCACCTCTACCTAGGGTCCTGCAGAGGGCACTTGCCTCACCATCTTCGTTATGGCCTCACCGTTTCAAATTTCCTGAGTAGGGAAGATTCACGCTCAAAATCCATCAGACTCATTGTTACCTACACAGTTAAGGCCACAGTTTCTTACTTGGAACCCCACATCTAGCATGATCTGGTCCAGGCTTGTGTTCCATTTTCCTCCAAACCTCAACAGCCTTATGTAATCATAGTCCCTAAACTGCCCTGTCTTTATCTCTACTTGTCTTTCCTTCACGGAAATCCCACCACCCTCCTCTGGACCTGATGCCTCCCTATGCATCAAAGACCAGCTCATACGACACTGCCGCTGGCCACACAAACCCACTTTATCCTCTGCTTTCTCTGAACTTTTATAGACATTTTTGACAATATTTGACAATTCTATATTGCTTATCTTTTTATGTACTGATCTCCTCAACTGTATTGTGAGCACTCTTAAACAGAATACATACTCTAAGTCTTCAGTGACCAGCCTTGTACCTCAAATGTCATAATATATCCTGGAGGATATACTTTACAGACCTGCAACAAGATTTGTCTTGTATTTTTGTTACAAATTTTCCATTCCTGATTTATTTGTCCTTCTCTTCTTCGCTCCTCATGGATAAGTGAAACAAGGAACATCTGTGCATGATGGTAATTAGCTGCCCTTCCTGTCACTACCTTAGGTAGCATAAATGGTAAAGAAGGCATAGGAGCTAGGAAATAAAGTGACTCAGTGCCCCTGTGATCTCACTGTTTCTTCACTAATGATAGTGTCAAAACTCCTCTTAGTTATTTAACAAGTTAGAAGACTTTAATAATTGTTCCATTTGCATTTCACTAAATCTGATATGAGCTGTTAGAACAGCTAACAAAATTGGCTCTGTGTGTATGTGATCAACTATAACTCATAAGCTGTAATAAATATATTACCATATGCCCTAAAACTTTCAACGTGGGAGCATAAGGGTTGTTGATGTAACATCTAAGACTTATCCATAAACCAGCATTCCCCAAAGTGTGTGCGGAGGAATGCTTGCCCCTTGAGACATTGCATTAAAAGAGAGTTCTTGTGTCAAATAAGTAAGAGAAATGCTAAACCAAATCTCTTTTGCAAAGTGCATTACAAAATTAAGGACACCAGTAAGTCCCAAAGTAAGAACTTTTTATTTAACTGAGTAATTCTTGAATTTAGTAGACTATGGAACTTTTTTCCCTGTAAGATTTGATTGTTAAAAATTCAGATTCTTCCATCTAATGAAAAGTTAGAAGGTCTAGAGACATTGATCCCATATTTCTGGTGACAACCCTAGACTGGGCTTAGTAGTGTCTTCCAGTGTAGTTGGGATATTTACTCTTTGATTGGCTACAGTGTTCAGCTGCCCTCAATACTTATTTATCTTGACTGCCTAGCTATTGAAAGCATTTGAATTTGTATGCTCTGATCCTGGATGTCAGCAGGTCAGTCACAGTAATATTTAACTTACCAAGGGTGATCTCCACTGGATTTTAAGAAGGCACCATCATTTTAACATGTCCAGAACTGAACTCTTAATTTCTCTCTCAAATCTACTCCTGTCCAGCTTACACTGTCTCAGCAAATGACAACTCCATTCTTTCATTTGGTAAGAAATCCAGGAATCATCTTGTTGGTTCTACCTTCAGGAAGTACCTGGAATCTGACCACTGCTTGTCACCTTCTCCCTCTCCACCCTGGTCGTAGCCACCATCATTTCTCACCTGGACTGTCGTCAGTTTTCCAGCGAGTCTCCCTGCTTCTATCCTTGCCCAATATGCAGGTCATTCTTTACAGAGCAGTTGGAGTGATTCCTTCACAACCTAAGTCAGATTGAGCCACTCTTCTGCACCAACCCCCCCAGGGACTTCCCATCTCAATGGGACTTCCCGATATTCCATAATATTGAATTGCTGACCATTGTCTACAAGGCCATTCATAATCTGGTTCTGCCTGACTCCCTGAGCGCATCTTCTACCGTGTTCCCTTTACATGATTCTTTCCAGCACATTCCTCAGATGTGCCAAGAACATAACCTGCCTCAGGGCCTTTGCACTTTTGGTCCCCTCACCCTCACCTGCTTTTTGTCCAGCCATCCCCTCTGTGACCAAGTTTGTCACACACTTGGCTCAGTCTCCAAATGTAACCTCTTTGGGCAGCCTTCTCTGCCCTTCTCTGCATGTACTCATCTCTCCTTGTCCACTTAGCTGGTTTGATTTTTCTTTAAAGCATTAACCACCACCTGGCATGTTATCTATTAGGGTTTATATTGTTTCTTGTTTATATCTGTATGCCCTTCCTCTGTTCCCTAACACTGAAATGCAAGCCCCATGAAAACATGGGTTTTATTTCGCTCAATAATGTATCCCTAGCACCTTGTACAGCACCTCATGTTTGGTATGCTCAGGATGTACTAGAATGAATAAATGAATGAATGAGAAGTCAGGATGGAGAGAAGACTGGGAACTCAGCTCCAGAAGTCTTGATAGCTGCAAAGGAATAATCATGAAGTCGGGAGATGACAACAAGGAGAGAAGATGATATGGTTTGGAGTTCCAAGTCCCACAAGAGTGGATTTGAGAGTAGATGAAGGATGGCCCAAAGGCAGCAGAGAGGAGCTAAGAGAGCACCGTCTCTTCCTCATGCTCCTGAGAGAGGACATGTGATAGAATAAGTGGAATCATGTGAAGGGCATGCTAGCAGAGAAAAACAGAGAGTTGGGAGCATTCTTCTGCACAGGTGTTAAACATATTAGTGGGAGTGGGAGGTAAGGTTTTATTTTATTTATTATTATTTTTTATTTAAATGGTGTCTTACTCTGTCACCCAGGCTGGAGTGTAGTGGTGCAATCTCAGCTCACTGCAACCTCCACCTCCTAGGCTCAAGTGATTCTCCTGACTCAGCCTCCCAAGTAGCTGGGACTACAGATGAGTGCCACCATGCCCCACTAATTTTTGTACTTTTTTGTTTGTTTGTTTTTTGTTTTTTGAGATGAAGTTTTGCTCTGTTTCCCAGGCTGGAGTGCAATGGCACAATCTCGACTCACCACAACTTCCACCTCCCAGGTTCAAGTGATTCTCCTGCCTCAGCCTTCCGAGTAGCTGGGATTACAGATGCACTACCACACCCGGCTAATTTTATATTTTTAGTAGAGATGAGGTTTTACCATGTTGGCCAGGCTGGTCTCAAACTCCTGATCTCAGGTGGTTGCCTGCCTTGGCCTCCCAAAGTGCTGGGATTACAGGCATAAGCCACCATGCCAGGCTTATTTTATTTTATTTTTGAGACAGGTTCTCACTTTATTGCCCAGGCTGGACTGCAGAGGCACAATCTCAGCTCACTGCAACCGCTGCCTCCTGGGTTCAAGTAATTCTTGTGCCTTAGCCTCTTGAGTAGCTGGGATTACAGGCACCCACTACCACGCTTGGCTAATTTTTGTATTTTTAGTAGAGACATGGTTTCACTATATTGGCCAGGCTAGTCTCAAACTCCTGACTTCAAGTGATCCACCTACCTCAGCCTCCCAAAGTGCTGGGATTATAGGCCTGAGCCACCACACCGCCCAGCCTCTCTTTAAAGGAAGGTTATTGTTTCCTAATCAGTACATATGTTATGGTCACATTATATAATAAGGTCACTCAGTTTGTGACCCACTGACTGGATTTTGTTTCCACAATTACTTTTATGTTTACATATTTTAGAGAATTTTAACAAAATATATGTGTCTGAGGCATATTCAGTGGTTCTGGGATTATGCCCAAGGACCTGAATTTTCAAAACCAAGTCCTCTATTTGGAACCAATGATTATTTTTATTTATATTATTTTCAAGTCATATCAGAAAATCAGACACTATGTCTTTGAAAATGTAGGGTTTTGAATGCATAATTTTCAGGTGATATCATCTATTATAAGTGAATTCTTATATATAGTTCCACCAGGTTAGACCTTCTAAATCCTTAAATTAGTCAAATTTTTTGTTCAATGAAAAATCAAAGAAGAAAAAGCCAGCCATTCCTCATGACTCAAAGTTTGCTGAAGCTCAGAGATCATAAAATAAAGCACATTTTAAGGAATTATAAATAATAAGAAAAATAAGTCATAAGAGGCTAGCAGTTCATCTTCTTACCAGTTTTTACAAAATCTATATTCTGTATCATTGTCCATCTTTAAAAACTATAGATTTCTATTACACGAGTATCCAAAATGTTTCTTACATATTATCAAGAGCAATACATTTCAAAACCAACAGTGGCCTGTTCATTCACAGCCCTCTGTTAGACTGGTTAAGGCCATCCCCAGCAGTGATTCAGTGGGACCATGTGCTGGTGTAACCACTGGCTAGTGACATGGCAACTCAGAGCAGATTTCAGCAGCATCTGTTATACAGGAAACTCATTATAAGTAAAGAAGGTGCCTGGAAAACCAGACAGTAAAAATGTGTCTCATCAACACCTATACTTTATGTACAAAGTTTTCACAACAGGTTTCCTTATTAAAGAAACAGGCTAATAAAAAGATCTCCCAGCATATACATGAACTGAATTGGAATGTGTCTCCTCTGACTGAGCCTCTGGAGCATCTTCTAATCACTCTATTGAATAAAATAACTAAATCACTACTTTGAAACATAGTGTCAAATCTTCTAAATAGGAAATGGATTTCTCTGAGTTGTGAAAAATAGAATGTTATCTCAAACAAAAATGTCCTAATTTCTAGAGAAAAGTAATTCAAGCATCCCTGATTTGATACCTAACCTCCAATTAAAATCACCTCCAGTCTTACCAGTGAGAAGGAATATAACCTGAATAATTAGTTCTGTGTAGAATCCCAGTGGACCCAGGGATTTGCAGGATGACCCTGGAACCAGCTGTCAATTCAGGGAGAAACACTAACCTGATCTGAAAATCTGCAGTGTCCTCTCTGGAGCAATGCTGGAGAAAATCCCTCAGTGCTAGATACATTTAAATTATTGAGTTAGTTCCAATTTCAATTTAGCCTTTTTAGGATTCCACCCATCCCATGGAATCAAATTTTGAAACTTAGGACCAGTGTCAGTGAGAAAATAATATTTGTTTGCAAAAGCTTAGACTGGGACCAAATTTTGCAAGTTGGATGCAAACTGGGTGTTATGAAAAGTCTAAATATTAGGCAAAGTTTACAAACAAACTAGTAGAATAACACCAGCAATAGCTAATATCAACTGAACTCTCACTGTAGAAGGCTGGAACTGTCATCACTTTGTTCAAAGAACAAAGTGGTGAAATGTCTTGTCAACAGCTAATGAGCAGTGGAGACAGGATTTGCTCCCTGGAACCCAGTTTCTCGAGCCCTTATTCTTGGCCCCTCCACTGTTACGTGTTGTAATGTTTGCCAAACTCGATGTCCAGGCCTCCTGTATACTTTGAAGTGAACCTCATAGGCAGCATTTGTCAGTCACTTTCGAGTTAGATATTGGCTCCTCATTTTTTCCCTTAAACAATACTAGTAATTTTTCACATCCTTGATAGCCTTGGAAACTGTAAATCAAATGGTACATAGACCAAAATGTTAATAGTTACTGTCATGAGCTGTTGCCATCATAGGTGAATGCTGTGCTAGCTGTGCTTTTCTCATTTTTTTGCCTTTTTACTCCATGTATTGCTTTTGGAATGAGAAGTTTTGATCATATATTTGGAATGAGAAGTTTTATTGACAACTGCCGTTAACCTTTCCATTGGATGCGATGAGCAGCCCTAGAGCTTTCTTGGCATCCCACTTTTGGAGATTCCTGTCACTGTTGCTTGGTGTTTATGGTACATGTTCAGTCCATGTCAAATGTGCTGAAATTGAGACCATTAGAAAGAGATTTGTCACTTGGAATGTGTTTTCATAAAGGTCATATTTTAGGATTTTGTATGTGTATAGTTTTAAAATAGTATTTGGAATGTACAAATATGACAAAACTGTCAGTAAATATTAAATATCATTATATATTATATTATGGCACTCAGATGCCCATTACCCAATATCTTATTATCTTGAGATAATAAGAGATGAGCCCAGAGAGTCTCATCCAGTAGGCCCTTTTGGCTTTGGTGATTTTAATATTTTATGCTATTGCAAGAAAAAAAAAGCTTTTTCCAAGGAAAAAAAGCTTTTGGGTGACATGTTTATAGCAGCAAATTGATCTGTCAGATCCAAGATTAGCACTGCCTGTTAGGTTCTCAGGCATCACACCAAATAGACAGGGCCACAGCATCATGAGTTAATGAAGCCCAGAGAGTCTCATCCAGTAGGCCCTTGAAAAGGCCTGGGAATCTGTTATTTACAGAAGCCTCCCCAGGAGACTGTTACTCACCCAGTTTTGGAAATGATTACAGAGAACGTTTTTAGGTGTTTCATTAGAACTATAAAAACATAATCCCGAAGGACCATAGGTCTATAAAACTTCTTTGATTTTCAACTTGGACAAACAGAAAATTTTACCTCCCTGTGTCCATTGTAACTCTCCTAGACTGGAAGTGAAATATTCTTACAAAGGTAAAAGAAAGTTTTGCACATATTGTATGTTTCATATTTCAAGTGCCAAACTTCCTGACCTCAAATCCCAATTAAGAGCTGATTTTTAAAAAAAATGTTCAAAACCAACACTGGTGATGTTTCAAGGAAATAGACACTCTCCTGCACTACTGCTAAGAATGTTTATTGATATTACCTTTTTGGGGTGAAATTTAGTGATATGTATTTAAAGTCTTTTTAATAAAAAGTCATACCACAGGATCCAGTAAATCAGCTTCTAAAAACATGTATTCTAAGGAAACAATCAAAGATACCTGTTAAAGATTTCAGTTAAAAAATGTTTATCAAAGTATTTTTATAGTAGTAAAAAAATTAGAAACAGTCTAATGTTCAACAAGGAGGTATTTAAATAACCTCTCTCATAGCCATACAGTGAAATATTACACAGCTGCCAAAAATGCTTTTGAATATTTAATGGTGTGGGAACATTTTACTTTTAAAATCTTTGTAGCCACAGGTTCCAGATCTGTGGATTAAACCAGCCATTGTTGACCCATATAAAGGGCTACATACATAACATCGTTTATGTAACCAGCCATGGATTGAAAATATCCTCCTTGCGACAATACAACAATCAAAATAATAAAAAAATACAGTATAACAACTATTTACATCACATTTACATAGTATTAGGTATCATATGGACATGATTTAAAGTATATGGAAAGATGTGATATGTTATATGCAAATATTACACCATTATGTATAAGGAACTTGAGCATCTGTGGATTTTGGTATCTTCAGAAGGTCCTGGAGTCAAACCCCCAAGGACACCAAGGGAGAACTGTATTGCTAATTGAAACCAAAAAATAACAACAAAAAAACAGGCTACTAAATTGAAAAAATATGCAATTTTTATTTTGATTTTAAGAATTGAATATATATATGCATCAAAAAACAGCCGAAAGAAAATATACCAAAATATTGAAAAAGTCTATTGCTGGTTCTGAGTGGTTTTAATTTCTATTTTTCTGTTTTCCCCAAAAAATTTACGCAATGAATGTGTTTTTCTAAAGGTCATATTTTATGAGTTTGTGTGTGTATATCTTTAAAACAGCATTTGGAATGTAGTAAATACAGTAAAAGTATCAGCAAATGTTAAATATTGTTATGTATTATATTAAAATATAATGAAATTGCAAACCCTATGTTGATAAGTATAAAATTATAAACTAAATGAATATGAAGGATATTATGCCACATCAGAAACTTGGCACAAGTTTTCCACTTTGAGGTGCTGAAGCATGAGCTGGGTCACCTTTTGTCTTCTTTCCTGCTTATATTTGATCTCTTGGTAATTTAACTTTATTATGTCTGAGCAGGAACTTAGACACTGTATATATATAGTGAATAGTTATTCTTTCATTCAGCAAATATTTATGAAAACATATTGTATATGATGAATATTTGCTGAATGAAAGAATTTATATATTATCATAAATATAAGCTCTGATATCAATACTTGTTCTCACAAATATTTGCTGAAAGAATTAATATTATATAAATATATATATATATATATATGAATGACATGCTCTCAGTTTACAAGGGTGATCAGAACAGTCCAACTTTCTGCCTCAAATGAACATATATAAATATTAAATATATATATTGGACTTTTCTTTTTTTGCTTGTATTGTGAGCAAAATCATGTGGGTGATTATCATACCCAAAATCCTTATCCCTAGTAATTTTAAAAGCCTTTTAGAAAATTACAGATTAACTTTAGTATTCTTTTCAGGTCACAGTTCTCCTGCCTTTAAATTAACTCTACATGTTCCAGAGTGTTAGCTCTTGATATGCCCTGGTATTTGTTCATGTGATTTGCCATTTGTTTATAACGGCTGTAATGAAGCATGATCCATTTATGTTTTTACTCTCGTTACTGTGGTGTCCTCTGATTTGGTTATGCTGTTGAGTGTTATGAGTACAGAATAAGAAGGAAGTTCACCAATAAGTTCTGGTTCTATTTCTACTTAAAGGCAACTGTGGGAATTAAAAAGCTATTTATTCCCATACCTTTTACCTCTTCATAGTCAATATCACTGAAATACTCTTTGCTATCAGTGGACCACTTGGTGGGTCCCCATGGTATTTCTTGGGGTGTCTCAAAACAGACCCAGTTCAATTATGAGGCTATAGTGGTCGAGTCATAATTCTATGCAGAAAAGGATGGGACTGTGATGACTTTGTTTTTCTCCCTCCAGAATTTTCCAGGTGTGCTGTGTAAACTTTCTTCAGCCACTGTTTCTGAAATGTTGTTTCATTCATTTTAAGGGTGCTTATATAGAGACCTACTGTTAATGCACTTCTGCATCTTTCAGTGAGGGCACGATAATGGAGCAAGTAGTAGAATTGCTACTTCTTCAGCCATGGCCTTTTGGCTTTGGTGATTTTAATATTTTATGCTATTGCAAAGAAAAAAAGCTTTTTTGAAGGAAAATCCACATGCATCTTCTGCTGTAGTCATTCAGAAGGAAGCAGTCTATGCTGCCAACACTGCTGTTGCTTTCCCATTAGAGAATATCTAGGCCATCTTCTCAACTCACATTGACAGCTCTCTCACCAAATTCTGATGTCCTGATCATGAGGTGATGCTGACCATGGTTACTGCTTTTGCTGGGTGACGTGATGGTCATGGAAGGTACAGCTTCCTCAGTTCCAAAAGGGCTCGCAGGTGTCAGGCACCTGCAAGGTGTTTGAAAGTCATCTTTCTGTGGCAATGGAAATGTGTAAGAGTCCTAGACATTTATTCCTGTAATGTTTGTAACTGAGATGGTAACTGCTGTTTATTGGGTTCCTACTATGTGCCAGTCTTTGGGCAGCATGGTGCATAGACCAGATGCCAACTCTGTGACTTGCAGTGTCTTGTAAGGTAGATATTATTATCCTCATTTTACAGATAGTGGATACTGAGGCTGATAGAGGTTAATGACTTGTCTAAGTCACATAGTAAATAGCAGATGAGGGTTGCTATGCTGGTCTGTAGGGCTGCAAAACTTATGTTCTTTTGTCTGCACCGTACACTGTACCCCCGAAGTAAAAGCTAGCTGACTTGGTCTCAGTTCTTGAAAATTAGAAATTGTCTCGTTTGAGTGTGTTTTTGAAATTAATAAATAAAATTTTGAAATTGGAAATTAACCTGATTGTGCTGTAACAAAGAAATATTTCTAAGATTATGCCATATTTCAATTGCTATAATTTTTTCTTTTCTTTTTCTTTCTTTTTTTTTTTTTTTGAGGGAATCTCACTCTGTTGCCAGGCTGGAATGCAGTGGTGCAATCTTGGCTCACTGCAACCTCTGCCTCCCAGGTTCAAGCAATTCTCCTGCCTCAGTCTCCCAAGTAGCTGGGATTACAGGCATGCTCCACCATGCCCAGCTGATTTTTGTATTCTTAGTAGAGATGGAATTTCACCATGTTGGCCAGGATGGTCTCGATCTCTTGACCTCATGATCCACCCTCCTCGTCCTCCCAAAGTGCTGGGATTACAGGCATGAGCCACCATGTGCGGCAATTTTTTCTTTTTTATTTCACTCATTTCTACTTCTCTATATCCATAGACGGTTGTGGTAGAGGATGCTTTGTGATATTTTAACAATTTGAAATTTCTGTTATTTTTGTCATTTGACATTAGCTTTAATGTTAATGCAGAAGGCCATATTTAAATGCTTGACTCAAGAGAAAAATCTTGTCACCTTCCAACTCCAACACTTAGTGACTGTGTGCCTCTCTTAACCTCTCTGTGCCTTTCTCTGGACAGTCAGACAGGAGATCATTTACTAGTCATTATTCAAAGGCTTGTGAAGATAGAATGCAATAATTCATATAAAGCATAGAGACAGGAATGTAGAAAGCAGTAAATATTAACTGCCATCATCATCATTATCAACACTATCCTACAAAAGTTACTAGTACCACTGAAACAGTGTTGCTACGTTCAAAGTAGCGGCTATAACTAGAAGAGAGACATCAAATAGCCAAAAGCTTGAACATACTTCTGAAATTTCTAAATTATTTTGGATATTTTTCTTTGACAATATTTTGGATAATCTGTAAACATAAATATAACTTAGCTAAGTTAGTTAGATGAACAATTTCAATGGAGTTAACATTCAGAGAGCAATGGTCCAGTTCTCTTTACTACTATCCTAAATGTGTAGAAAAAGTGAGCCTATACAGAAATTTGTAGCCACAGCCTAAAATATTTCCAGCAATGTCTTTATATCTTTGAAATGAAATTTAAGTAAGTAAATGATAAGACCCATATTGAACGGATCCCCTGGACTCTCATTTTGAGAGTCATGTTTCTCTCTGTGTGAGTCGCACTGAACCATTCAGCTATTATTAAGGGTCTCACTGTCTGTCTGTTTACCTACATCTTTGATACCAAGTAAACCAGACTACAGTCATGTTGGCAGATTTCCACTTGCTTCCCAGGAGGTATTGAGTCAATGAACACTAACCCAAGGAACTTATTTTTACCAAATTAAAGAGCGACAGTGAAATACGTGTTCCAGGTTCCTCGTTTTAAGCTAAAAATGCATCAGTCATCTCTGATCAGGGGGAACAGAGGGCGGGTAAGTACTTCCACCTTCTCTGTATGTTCTAAGTTCCTTAAAAAATGGACCTAGAAATTAAGTTGTAATTTTAGCATTTGAGAGGAAACTTGATGTTAAAAGAATAATTAACTGGTTTACATAACCCTTTATTTAACTTGTTTACATAATGTGTATAATACCTTGAAGGCTAATCATGTGTTTCCAGTTCACTCTGAAAGAATATGAAAACAGCTATCTTGTGAAGAAAATACAAAAATTATACCACAAATTATGATCTTAAAGGAAGCGTTATGAAAAGAACTAATTTTTGTAACTGAAGATGTCATGAAATTACAATTGATGTGCTCCCTAATGACTCATCATAGCTTTAAATCTAATAAGAGTTCTGTCATTAATCCACTAGATTTTTCGGTTTTAAAAATTAGATTTTTTTAAACTGTTTTCAAAAGTTCTGTCATATTGGAGCATGATTTTTATAATTCCAAGATAAAGCAGGAAGGTAATTTATTGCTGAAGGAATGTTCTCTGCAAATTAGTGCTAAAAAATTTCATAAATTTTTGACTGGATTCTGTGTACAGATTGCTATGCTAGGATGGGGTGGATTATGGGTAGAGAAGTTGGAATTCGAGGATGAAGACGAGCTTGTCCCCACCTTCGAGGAGCACTCAATGTAGCTAGAGGACTGGGTATGGTCAGTTTTAACTGTCTTCATTCAAGTATTTAGATATTTCATTTAAAATGATGAATAGCTTGGCATGTAATTACATAACTTTAGAGTTATGCTTTTAGTTTTTAAAACCATGAGTTTGAAGACAATTCAAAGTAGTAGATTAATTTTTATTGTTGAATAAACAATGATAGTTAGGTAATAATATGCAAATATAAGACTGCTGCGTTTCTATAAGAGCTGTTGGCTTCTTCATCATTATACTGGAGGTTACATAGAATAGTTTATTTTTTGAAGCTAGTTACAAGAATGGGTATCTGCTGGTAGTTTTCTAAATTGTCCTTTAACTTTTTCAGTAACATATATATACATTGGTGATAATAAAAATATTCATTTTCTTGCTGTGTCTCGGTAAATGTTTTTTATGATTCTCTGGGCCTTGGCAAATCAACAGAATTTGGGGTTTAGAAATACTGTGCTATATTTGAAATGACTGAACTTCTTATTTTTCTTCCTTAATATAACCCGTTTTGTAACATGAAATGGAGAAGAGACTAATATTGTGTTCTTTGTGCCAGGTACTGTGGTAGGTATTTTAGAGATTTGGGCCCTGGTTTGTGTAGTTGCTAACCCTTCTGACCCACAAAATACTGGCAGCATCTTAACTATCCCCTTGTATCTATGGAGACTAAATTCATTCTTATCACTTTAAGTACACCACATTGATTTCTGTGTCTATGGCTGGATTTGGAAGTTAGGAGATTTAATTTCCTTTCCCTAGATTAAGTACTTTATTTCCTGCCTACACAGTTGCTAAGGTCAAGTTTCTTTTCATGTTTTTCTTACCATGTGTTTTTGGAGGCAGGGGAAGCAGTTAGTGATATGTCTGTGTTTTATTGCCCAGCCACCTGAAAGGATGGGGATCAGGGAGAGTCCTTAAAGAGAGCTCAGATTAGAGATACCTGACTGGAAAATTAAAGTAAGCAAAAGCAGTGGCCACACGAGACAAGATTAATAGGTGGGCTTACAAAAAAGTCTTAAACATTATTTGGTCTTTTGTATGATAAGAACTCTTTCTAGAATATATGCATCATAAGAGCAGTTCTCTTGTCTGTTTTGTTCTCTGTGGCCCTGACTTCTGTGCCTGGCATAGTGTAGGTGCCTAATAATGATGTGTTGATTAATGGAACTAACAAATGAATGAATAAATAACATTTCACTGGCAGTTTCTGATCTTTATATTTATTTGATCAGAAGTTTATTTGACTTAAGTTTTTTGTTGATATTCTATTAAATAGTGAGGGAGAAATTTGCTACTAAAGTGAGTAATTTCTAAATGGTTATTTAAAAAATTACCTTGGAAACTTTTTTTCCTACAGAAAATTACCTCAAAGTATAAGGTAATTTATTTGTTGGTGGAGAAAGCATTTTATATCTCTGTAATACAGTGACACTTGTATATCTTTATTACCCATGGTTCTTTTTTAGAAAAATCACCTCATGCATTAAAAAAAGAAAAACCTTTAAAAAATCTTCGTAGACTTTACAGTAGGGAAGTTTTGCTCACATGTATTTGAAGAGTGCATGAAACAAGGTTTGTTTCCTTCTTTTATGCTTTTATAATGTGCCAAGGTAGTTAAGGGTTCTTAATGAGTAGATTTATGTAATGTATGTTAAGGCATGTACTTTTTTTCCCCAAAGGCTTTAATATAATTGTAAAACTCTTCTTGGCCGGGCGCGGTGGCTCAAGCCTGTAATCCCAGCACTTTGGGAGGCCGAGGCGGGTGGATCACGAGGTCAACAGATCGAGACCATCCTGGTCAACATGGTGAAACCCCGTCTCTACTAAAAATTACAAAAAGTTAGCTGGGCACAGTGGCGCGTGCCTGTAATCCCAGCTACTCAGGAGGCTGAGGCAGGAGAATTGCCTGAACCCAGGGGGCGGAGGTTGCAGTGAGCCGAGATTGCGCCATTGCACTCCAGCCTGGGTAACAAGAGCGAAACTCCGTCTCAAAAAAAAAAAAAAAAAAAAAAAAAAAAAAAAACTCTTCTTTAGAAAGATCATATCTAATCAATATTTTCTTTCTTCCAACCCCACTCTATTCTTGAATCCTGGGTGAAAAAAAATTTTTTTAATTCTTTTTTGAATACTTCTAAGTTTGAACATCTTTTCAAATGTCTTACATGTGTTACCTGTTCATGTACTTCATTCGTTTTTCTGTTGGAGCTTTATCTTACTGATATATAAATGCTTTTTATGTAGTGACATCTACCATTAACGGTATTCAATGAATTGTTTTCTTCTTTGTGCGTTTTTGTAAGAAACTCTAGAGACTGAAGGGTGTGAAGGCTCTGGATATTTATTTATTTATTTATTTTTATTTTGAGACGGAGTTTCGCTCTTGTTATCCAGGCTGGAGTGCAATGGCGCGATCTCGGCTCACCGCAACCTCCGCGCCCTGGGTTCAGGCAATTCTCCTGCCTCCACCTCCTGAGTAGCTGGGATTACAGGCACGCGCCACTGTGTCCAGCTAATTTTTTGTAATTTTTTTTTAGTAGAGACGGGGTTTCACCATGTTGACCAGGATGGTCTCGATCTGTTGACCTTGTGATCCACCCGCCTCGGCCTCCCAAAGTGCTGGGATTACAGGCTTGAGCCACCGCGCCCGGCCTTTTATTTATTTTTGAGACAGAGTTGTGCTCTTGTCACCCAGGCTGGAGTGCAATGGTGCGATCTTGGTTCACTGCAACCTCCGCCTTCCATGTTCAAGCGATTCTCCTGCCTCAGCCTCCCAAGTAGCTGGGATTACAAGCTTCTACCACCACGCCTGGCTAATTTTTGTATTTTTAATAAAGAAAGGGTTTCACCATGTTGGCCAGGCTGATCTCAAACTCCTGACCTTAGGTGATCCACCTGCCTAGCCTCCCAAAGTGCTGAGATTACAGGTGTGAGCCACTGCACCTGGTCACCTCTGGATTTTTTTAAGGTTGACCTTTCTTTTTGTCTGTTGCTATTCCCAGTTGGAGAGATGAACAAATATATCTATGTAAGGCTAATTAGTCTAAGGATTAGGTGTGCCCTTGTCATAAAGTTGTAGGGTTTTTCGGAGTGTATCATAAAATTTTTCAAGAGATATTCCTCTTACTCTCAAGACTGAAACCAGCATTGCAGCAGCAGTTCAGCAGCAAATCTATAAGAAGAGGGGAAATCCCGTGCCGACATGTTTTTCTGACTGTTACTGCTATCTTTGGTCTTTTCAGGAACTTGCCATTAAGCTTACTGTTTTTACTGTGTTGTGTATGATTTTACCCCCATGCACAGTCACGTGAGAAGTGAGTTGTCTAACCCTGGGCTGTGTTTTTGCTTATTTCCAGAATATTCACATACTGGAGAGGACTGCTTCCTCTAGCACCGAGCCCTCTGTAAGTCGGCAATTACTAGAACCGGAGCCAGTTCCCCTCTCCAAGGTCAGTGATGGAATTCAGTGCTTTCTCTGCTGGCATGATGCCTGCTCTGGGGCCAATTGAACTGTGAATCACTTTTACACCTGACTCCCCTAAAATAGCTTTGATGCCAGTTGTAGGCAGCTCTTTGCTCTTTTTCTGCCTCCAATGTGTAAAGTTTCTATGCCCTTTGTAAGAGATAACAGAGAATGTATACTTTGCTGGGATTTGCTGGGTTACATACAAAGGTCTAAAATTCTCTTTAAGGGAAGAAGGAAATAGAAGCTATTGCCTTCCCTGTTGGAGAGAAGCAAATGTTTCTATGCCCATCTAATGGAAAAGAAAAAAAATCACTACATCCAGCAATAAAAACAGTAACAGCTACCATTATTGCCATGTACTGCATCACCAGACACTATGAGAAGTATTTAAATATATTATCCCACTTAGTATAGTTCTCATAAACAGCTCCACACAATGTAGGTTTTATCACATTTGGCAAATATGAAAACTAAGAGTTAATAACTTACCCATGGGAAAAATAAATAAATAAATAAACTGTCAAGGATTGTAGCAGAGCAGGGATTCAAACTTCAACTCATCCAACTTCACTACCGATGCTTGTCAGCTCTTCACGAGCTGCAAGGTAAAAACAGTACCTACATGTTTGCGCTGTTATATATTCTGACTTCTAGTCTCCTTCTCACATCTGGCCTTCCTAGCAGTGAGCTCGGGAGAGAACAATGCACATTATTTATTAAGACCTTTTCTGTGTCACGGGAGCCAGTATCCCCTCACTTTCGGCCTGCTCTTCTCATACTGGGAAAACATTAAATTCACGTATGTCTAAAATGCAAAAATCACAGGGAAGAGTTGAGGAGATACCATCCTACTCCTGCCCAACCCTCCCTACGATTTTCAATGGGCTTTCTCCTTTATTGAGAAATTCTGAAAATAGAATACACACAGCCTTCGAATTCCAGTATAAAAATAGCACTTTATTTCCAAAGACAGTTAACTTCTAAATATGTAAAACTGATCATTCCACTTTGCTTTTCTATATTAAATATAATCCTTTAAGAAAAGAACACTTTACTACCCTACTGTTATGGAATGCATACACTTGAACTTCTTTATACTGTAAAGATATTACAAGCTATAAAGTTTATTCTATCAGACATGAATAGACTGCCTGCTAAGCCAAGGAAAGTGGGGACTTATTAAACTATAAAACATAACTTAGAGATAAAAAGTGGTCTGACTTCCATTTGAATAGCAAATAGAGACTGTCTACCTGGTTAATATAATATAAATGGTAATCTCTTTGAAATAGCAATTCTTTCTTATAGTTAGCTAAAGGAAATAGAGAACAAATAAATATTAGGACAGTGGGAAAAGGCATCTAAAATTTGTTGAGCACCTATTTTGTGCCAGGCACTGGATTAGAACATGTATTATCTTTCTTAATCAGCCCTCAACTCATCAAAGTGCATACTAATACTGTTCTCATTTTACTGATAATTACGACATAATTTTCCAGGCATGAAGGCCCTAGCTTGGTCAAACAGCAATTCTTCCTAGAAGAAGGTGGCTGTTAGCCCAGCTCACAGCAGATGGGGCTTGGGTCCACTGGCTTGATATAAAGGGATCTGGAAAGGGTATCAAGAGCATCTATTTCCTGTTACTTCTCCATGTTGTTGCCCATTTAGATCTTACTGTAAGACTAATAAACCCTTGTTGTGTTTTTGTGTCAGTAGATACCACATCTCTTGGGGCCTCATGAAATCAGAGGGCCATATCTAATTCAGATACCATGTCATCTCACCATTTCTCAGCCCCTTTGAGAGATGGGCTTTCTGGGCACTGGATAGTAGTGGAAGAATTTTTTTTTTAAGTGCACATTGTCCTGATCAGATTTGTTCCAGTCCTATGTTTCATGCATTCACCTGCTAAAGCATTTTTATGTTCTCCCACCCCACCTCCTCACACACCCACACACACACACACATTCTCCCACATGCATCTGCACACATGTAGTTTACCCTTCAGAAAGGAAATGTCCCTATTTTTTTTTTTTTTGAGATGTAGTCTTGTTCTGTTGCCCAGACTGGAGTGCAGTGGTCCAATCTTGGCTCACTGCAACCTCCGCCTCAGCCTCCTGAGTAGCTGGGATTACAGGCACATGCCACCACACCCATCTTATTTTTGTATTTTTAGTAGAGGCTGGGTTTTACCATCTTGGTCAGACTGGTCTTGAACTCCTGACTTTGCGATCTACCTGCCTCGGCCTCCCAAAGTGTTTGGATTATAGGCGTGAAACACTGCGCCCAGCCTCTATTTATTCCAAATGAAAAATCTCAGGCAATTAGTGTCTGTTCTTATTTATTGTTATTAGGTTAAAAATATTTTAAAACTTATAATACCAAAAATATGTGTATATCTGACTTAAGTACTGACATGATCAATCACATTATGGCTTTTTAGCTCTGCTTCTGTTATAAGTAAACTCAGGAAAATTGGAGACTTTTTTTATTGCATCTTAGGTTTTGGGGTACATGTGAAGAACATGCAAGATTGTTGCATAGGTAATGTGGCAGTGTGATTTGCTGCCTTCCTCCCCTTCACCTATATCTGGCATTTCTCCCCATGCTCTCTCTCCCCAACTCCCCACCCCCACTGTTCCTCCCCTATTTCCCCCCAACACACCCCAGTGTGTAGTTCTCCCCTCCCTGTGTCCATGTGTTCTCATTGTTCAACACCCGCCTATGAGTGAGAACATGCAGTGTTCGATTTTCTGTTCTTGTGTCAGTTTGCTGAGAATGATGGTTTCCAGGCTGGGCGCGGTGGCTCACGCCTGTAATCCCTGCACTTTGGGAGGCCGAGGCGGGTGGATCATGAGGTCAAGAGATCGAGACCACCCTGGTCAACATGGTGAAACCCCCGTCTCTACTAAAAATACAAAAAAAAAAAAATTAGCTGGGCATGGTGGCACGTGCCTGTAATCCCAGCTACTCAGGAGGAAGAGGCAGGAGAATTGCCTGAACCCAGGAGGTAGAGGTTGCGGTGAGCCAAGATCACGCCATTGCACTCCAGCTTGGTAACAAGAGTGAAACTCCGTCTCAAAAAAAAAAAAAAAAGAATGATGGTTTCCAGGTTCATCCATGTCCCTACAAAGGCCATGAACTCATCATTTTTGATTGCTACATAATATTCCATGGTGTATATGTGCCACATTTTCCCTGTCCAGTCTATCATCAATAGGCATTTGGGTTGGTTCCAGGTCTTTGCTATTGTAAACTGTGCTGCAGTGAACATTCATGTGCATGTGTCCTTATAGTAGAACGATTTATAGTCCTTTGGATATATACCCAGTAATGGGATTGCTGGGTCAAATGGAATTTCTATTTCTAAGGCCTTGAGGAATCACCACACTGTCTTCCACAATGGTTGAACTAATTTACACTCCCACCAACAGTGTAAAAGTGTTTCTATTTATCCACACCCTCTCCAGCATCTGTTATCTACAGATTTTTTAATGATCGCCATTCTAACTGGTGTGAGATGGTATCTCAATGTAGTTTTGATTTGCATTTCTCTAATGGCCAGTGATGATGAGCATTTTTTCATATGTTTGTTGGCCTCATGTATGTCTTCTTTTGTAAAGTGTCTGTTCATATCCTTCACCCACATTTGAATGGGCTTGTTTGTTTTTTTCCTGTAAATCTGTTTGAGTTCTTTTTAAATTCTGGATATTAGCCCTTTGTCAGATGGGTAAACTGCAAAAATTTTTTTCCATTCTCTTGGTTGCTGATTCACTCTAATGCCTGTTTCTTTTGCCATGCAGAAGCTGTGGAGTTTGATTAGGTCCCATTTGTCTATTTTGGCTTTTGTTGCCAATGCTTTTGGCGTTTTGGTCATGAAGTCCTTGCCTACGCCTATGCCCTGAATGGTTTTGCCTAGATTTTCTTCTAGGGTTTTTATAGATTTTCTTCTAGGGTTTGTCTTATGTTTAAGTCTTTAATCCATCTGGAGTTAATTTTAGTGTAAGGTATCAGGAAGGGGTCCAGTTTCTGCTTTCTGCCCATGGCTAGCCAGTTTTCCCAACACCATTTATTAAACAGGAAATCCTTTCTCCATTGCTTGTTTTTGTCAGGTTTGTCAAAGATCAAATGGTTGTAGCTATGTTGTGTTGCCTCCAAGGCCTCTGTTCTGTTCCATTGGTCTATATCTCTATTTTGGTATTAGTACCATGCTATTTTGATTACTGTAGCCTTGTAGTATAGTTTGAAGTCCAGTAGTGTGATGCTTCCCACTTTGTTCTTTTTGCTTAGAATTGACTTGGCTATGTGGGCTCTCTTTTGGTTCCATATGAAGCTTAAGGTGTTTTTTTTCCAGTTCTGTGAGGTTCATTGGTAGCTTGATGGGGATAGTGTTGAATCTGTAAATTACTTTGGGCAGTATGGCCATTTTCATGATATTGATTCTTCCTAACCATGAACATGGAATGTTTCTCCATCTGTTTGTGTCCTCACTTATTTTGTTGAGCAGTGGTTTATAGTTCTCCTTGAAGAGGTCCTTTACGTTCCTTGTTAGCTGTATTCCTAGGTATTTTATTCTCTTTGTAGCAAATGTGAATGGCAGTTTGCTCTTGATTTGGCTTTCTTTAAGTCTGTTATTGGTGTAGACGAATGCTTGTGATTTTTGCACATTGATTTTGTATCCTGAGACTTTGCTGAAGTTGCTTATTAGTTTCAGGAGATTTTGGGCTGAGACAATGGGGTCTTCTAGATATACAATCATGTCATTTGCAAATAGAGACAATTTGGCTTCCTCCTTTCCTATTTGAATACCATTTATTCGTTTTTCTTGCCTAATTGCTCTGGCTAGAACTTCCAGTACAATATTAAATAGGAGTGGTGAGAGAGGGCATCCTTGTCTAGTGCCAGATTTCAAAGGGAATGCTTCCAGTTTTTGCACATTCTGTATGATATTGGCTGTTGGTTTGTCATAAATGGCTTTTATTATTTTGAGATACATTCCCTCAATACCTAGTTTATTGAGGGTTTTTAGCATAAAGAGCTGTTGAATTTTGTCAAAGGCCTTCTCTGCATCAATTGAGATAATCATGTTGTTTTTGTCTTTGGTTCTGTTTATGTGGTGAATTACGTTTAAAGTCTTGAGTATGTTGAACCAGCCTTGCATCCCCAGGATGAATCCTACTTGATCATGGTGGATAAGCTTTTGGATGTGCTTTTTCAATCGGCTTGCCAGTATTTTATTGAAGATTTTTGCATCTATGTTCATCATGGATATTGGCCTGAAGTTTTCTTTTCTTGTTGGGTCTCTGCCGGGTTTTGGTATCAGGATGGTGTTGGTTTCATAAAATGATTTCGGAGGATTCCCTCTTTTTGGATTATTTGGAATAGTTTCAGAAGGAATGGTACCAGCTCCTCTTTGTATGTCTGGTAAAATTCAGCTGTGAATCCATCTGGACCTGGGCTTTTTTTGTGTGGTAGGCTCTTAATTGCTGCCTCAACTTCAGACCTTGTTATTTGTCTATTCAGAGTTTCAACTTCTTCCTGGTTTAGGCTTGGGAGGAGGCAAGTGTCCAGGAATTTATCCATTTCTTCCAGGTTTACTAGTTTATGTGCATAGAGTTGTTTGTAATAATCTCTGATGATGGTTTGAAATTCTGTGAAATCTGTGGTGATATCCCCTTTATTGTATTTTATTGCATCTATTTGGTTATTCTCTCTTTTCTTTTTTATTAATCTGGCTAGTGGTCTATCTATTTTGTTGACCTTGTTGAAAAACCAGCTCCTGGATTTATTGATTTTTTGAAGGTTTTTTTTTGTGTGTATGTCTATCTCCTTCAGTTCTGCTCTGATCTTAGTTATTTCTTGTATTCTGCTAAGTTTTGACTTTTTTTGATCTTGCTCCTCTAGCTCTTTCAATTTTGATGATAGGGTGTCAATTTTAGATCTCTCCTTGCTTCTCATGTGGGCACTTATTGCTATATATTTTCCTCTAGAGACTGCTTTAAATGTGTCCCAGATATTCTGGTATGTTGTGTCTTCGTTCTCATTGATTTCAAAGAACATCTTTATTTCTGCCTTCATTTTATTGTTTATCCAGTCAACATTCAAGAGCCAGTTGTTCAGTTTCCATGAAGCTGTGCAGTTCTGAGTTTGTTTCTGAATTCTGAGTTCTAACTTGATTGCACTATGGTCTGACAGAGTGTTTGCTAGTGATTTCCATTCTTTTGCATTTGGGGAGGAGTGATTTACTTCCAATTATGTGGTCAATTTTAGAGTAGGTGTGATGTGGTGCTGAGAAGAAGGTATATTCTGTGGATTTAGGGTGGAGAGTTCTGTAAATGTCTATTAGGTTTGCTTGTTCCAGGCATGAGTTCAAGTCCTGGATATCCTTGTTAATTTTCTGTCTCGTTGATCTGTCTATTATTGACAATGGGATGTTAAAATCTCCCAATATTATTGTGTGGGAGTCTAAGTCTCTTTGTAAGTCATTAAGAACTTGCCTTATGTATCTGGGTGCTCCTGTATTGGGTGCGTATATATTTAGGATCGTTAGCTCTTCTTGTTGCATTGATTCTTTTACCATTATGTAATGTTCTTCTTTGTCTCTTTTGATCTTTGTTGGTTTAAAGTCTATTTTATCAGAGATGAGAATTGCAACTCCTGCTTTTTTTTTGCTCGTCATTTGCTTTGTAAATCTTCCTCCATCCCTTTATTTTGAGCCTATGTGTATCCTTGCATGTGAGATGGGTTTCCTGGATACAGCACACCGATGGATTTTGGCTCTTTATCCAATTTGCCAGTCTGTGTCTTTTGATTGGGGCATTTAGCCCATTTACATTTAGGCTTAATATTGTTATGTGTGAATTTGATACTGCCGTTTTGATGCTAGCTGGCTGTTTTGCCTGTTAGTTGATGCAGTTTCTTCATTGTGTTGATGCTCTTTACCATTTGGTATGTTTTTGGAGTGGCTGGTACTGGTTGTTCCTTTAGTACCTCTTTCAGGAGCTCTTGTAAAGCAGGCCTGGTAGGGATGAAATCTCTGAGTACTTGCTTGTTCACAAAGGATTTTATTTTTCCTTCACTTATGAAGCTTAGTTTGGCTGGATATGAAATTCTGGGTTTAAAGTTCTTTTCTTTAAGGATGTTAAGTATTGGCCCCCACTCTCTTCTGGCCTGTAGGGTTTCTGCTGAGAGAACTGCTGTGAGTCTGATGGGCTTCCCTTTGTGGATAACCCGACCTTTCTCTCTGGCTGCCCTTAGCATTTTCTCCTTCATTTCAACCCTGGTGAATCTGATGATTATGTGCCTTGGGGTTGCTCTTCTTGCGGAATATCTTTGTGGTGTTCTCTGTATTTCCTGGACTTGAATATTGTCCTGCCTTGCTAGGTTGGGTAAGTTTTCCTGGATAGTATCCTGAAGAGTACTTTCCAGCTTGGATTCATTCTCTTCATCACATTCAGGTACACCTATCAAATGTAGATTAGGTCTTTTCACATAGTCCCATATTTTTTGGAGACTTTGTTCATTCCTTCTTACCCTTTTTTCTCTAGTCTTGCCTTCTCATTTGATTTCATTGAGTTGATCTTCGACCTCTGATATCCTTTCTTCTGCTTGGTCAATTTGGCTGTTGAAAGTTGTGCATGCTTCGCACAGTTCTCATGTTGTGTTTTTCAGCGAAAATTGGAGACTTTTAAGTAGAAAGAAAATATCTGTTGAAATTAAAAGAACAAATGCTTCAATTTTTAGAAAATAATTTAAGTTTTCTTAAGATAGTCCTAGTCTACTAAGCATAGAGGGAGAAATTTTAACATAATGGAAAATAGAACATAGAAGGTTCTGTTTTGTACTAAGATGAGTTGTTTTATTTCTTACACACTTTATTTGTAACATTATCCACAGCATTTACAATTGAAATGGGGGAACATTGTTTGGTCTGATTTTATCTTTTGCTTCTGTCAGTTTGAAAGCGTATTTCATTGTGAGAACTACAGTAGGATTCTTTTCTATTTCTTTTACTGGACTTAGCAATATTGCATCAGACTGAATAACATTATTTGCTCAAAGCTGTCACATCTATGTTTAAGAAATGCATTTTAACTTTTGGCCTTTCTATCTTATTTCAGTTTTTTTCCCCTTCTGGAGTTAAACTCCCAAAGAAGAAAAAAAACACTGTGTTAGAAATTGGTAGCTATACATAAGAGTGATACATTGGACTCTGGGGACTCTGGGGAAAGGGTCGGGGGTGGTGAGGGATAAAAGGCTACACATCGGGTACAGTGTACACTGCTTGGGTGATGGGTGCACCAACATCTGAGACATCACCACTAAAGAACTGATTCATGTAACCAAATACCACCTGTGCCCCAAAAAAAACCATTGAAATAAAAAATTCAAAAAAATTTAAAAGAAATTAGTAGTTAGTACCTCTTACTACAATCTGAGTTTTAGAAGAAAACTTGCAAAGATCTGCAATAGAAAATGTTTCTATTTTCACAAGTTATGCAGAATATTCTTCATCATCCACGCAAACACATAAAGTAAATCAAAGGTGAACACCAGCCTGCAAATAAATCTAGCCACAAATAAAAATATTATTCATCTAGAGATACTATCCATGGATGGGGCTACTGAAAATAGAAGTGCCACTAAACACAGTGAGTATATCTCTAAGAACAGAGAGAGTGCTCTAGTGGATATATTTACACATAGACGGAGGTCATTTTATGGAATAGAATGGTTATCTACCTTTCTGTGTGAGTCAAAAGCCACAGGCATTAGACTTTTTATAAGAGCCTACTAGTTTCTCCTCTTATTCTAAACATTATTCATAAATAGTGATCACCTGTTGAATTGCAGTTCACTACTAAGGAATGCAACCCTTAAGTTCCCAGGGGCGTGTGTATCTTTGAAAACACGGATTTCTTTGGTGTGTTTTTGGCAAGCAGTTCTAATGTGCACTTTGGAATGCATGCAAGCCTCCCTCAGAGCAGTCGTGACCATAGCACTGTTACTCTCTGGTAATAGCAGGTTCCAAGCCACTTGAAACAACAGCAGCCTTTCCATTTCTACACAGAAAGCCAGGTCCACACACTAATTGAACATTTGTCATCGAAATAGTCTTATTTTGAAACTTTAAAGTGCCTCTGTGCCCAGGGATTCACTGTCTGGAAAAATGCATTTTAACATTCTTAGTACAGGCAATCGAATTTCCATCTTACACCAAACAGACAAGGTGGCTCCACTGAGTCTATGAAGGACCCCGCTTACCCCTAGGTCTACCTGGGAAACTCTTTTTGACTTCAGTTAAAAGTGCATAGCTGTGTTTGATGTTAGCTTTTGCTCCGGAATGTTGTTCATACTTCTTTCTGGTGGGCCCAGTATTGCTTCAAAAGCAACTTCTACTTAAGAATCTGCTTTAAGTGTGTCATCAAATACTGAGAAACATGTGATTTGTTTTTCTTCTTTTCTCTCAGGAAGCTGACAGCTGGGAAATTATAGAAGGGCTGAAAATAGGCCAAACCAATGTCCAGAAACCAGACAAACATGAGGGCTTTATGCTGAAGAAAAGAAAATGGCCTTTAAAAGGCTGGCACAAGGTAACATTTTTATCATATTCAGGTTTAGATCATCTTCATAAATAAAGATTTTGTTTGCTATCATGAGGTGAGAAACTAAGAATATGGTTGTATGTGTAAAACTAGATATTTTTTTTTTGAGACAGAGTCTCATTGTGTTGCCCAGGCTAGAGTGCAGTGAGTGGCATTATCTCAGCCCACTGTAGCCTCCGCCTCACAGATTCAAGCAATTCTCCTACCCCAGCCTCCCAAGTAGCTGGGACTACAGGTGCACACCACCACACCTAGCTAATTTTTATATTTTTTGTAGAGACGGGGTTCACCATGTTGACCAGGCTGGTCTTGAATCCTGGCTCAAGTGATCCGTTCATCTCAGCCTCCCAAAGTGCTGGGATTACAGATGTGAGTCACCACACCCTGCCATAAAACACTTAAGGCCTCATTTTAACCATATGGTTGCAGTCTATTCTACTTAACAGAGACTGAGATCTGTAATATACATATGGAGGAAAAAATATACTTATATGATATTTAAAATCCAGTTTGTATATATTGTTGTCTGATTTGCTTTTTTTCCCTTAAGTTAGTATAGATATGTTTTCATTAAATTGTCTTTGAAATATGAGGTATTTTAAATTAATGCATGTATCACTTTGGATGGATCTGTATTATATATCCCACTGCTATCGAGCTGATTCCCTATTGCTGGACATGGAAGACACACCTTACTTTTTACTGTTGGGATGTGATGAACATCCTTGCACATGAACTTCTATTTAGTTCTTGGGGATAAATTCCTAGTCTTATTGTTACCAGTACAAACTAAAGCTGGAAAATCACTGATCCTGGAAGTTTTGCTGCTGTTTAAAGTCTATAGTTTATTCCTCTCCTTCTTCTCAACATTCTCATCCTATCTCCCAGTTTTAATTTTGGAGAAAATATTTTTTACTGCATTTTGCCATTACCTGAGTAGCAAGAATTCTGTCAGACTAAGGAGGAGGAAGTTACCGTAAATTTTCAGTTTAAACTCTTTTATTGGGCCACCCACTATCCTCTTTGAAATCAGTGGAAGAATAAGTCTGTCTGCTTGCCACATCTGCAGGTGGATTTCATCTCAGGGTAGATAAGTGTATCAGCCCAAATGGCCAGTGGTGGCCCCCCACTGGGTCAACACAGGGAGGTTATGGATTTTAACTTCCTTGAGGAAACATTTTATGTGTTTTAAGGGAAAGACTTAAAAATGAACACATGGGAAATGTTGTCCCGGTCCCCTGTCTCTGAAAGTGCCCTCTTCCTTGTCAGAAACCATCTTTCCCGAGCCCATAATATTATCGCAGTGCCAAGGACCTGTCCTCACTGATGTTCTTCCTGAGATGTTCGCCAACTGGCCATCCTCCTTCGTAAGATCACTGCTGCCTTTCATTCTGACCTTACCTTTTTGTGTTTCCCCAAATTGATGGCCTTGCTAATCTGTTTCCTTATGATATGCTATAGGTGATCTCTGCTGAAATTCTTTGATAGATAGAAATGGAAATACAGGAATAACAGGTCAAAGAAACAAATTTTCTATGAATTGCTAATTTTAATTTAGTACTTTCAGTCCATGTTTCAGCAAAACTGGCTGTGGTTTGGCAGCAACTCTCTAGACCATGCCTTTGAACATTCTGTTACGGGCTGGGAGCTGTGGCTCATGCCTGTAATCCCAGGACTTTGGGAGGCCAAGGTGGGTGGATCACGAGGTCAGAAGATCGAGGCCATCCTGGCCAACATGGTGAAACCCCATCTTTAAACATAAATACATAAAATAAAAAATTGTGAACATTCTGCTCCATAAATAATAGGAGGGCCTGCTTGGCATTGCTGTCTTTTCTCCTGATCTCTACAACCACCATGTGTTTATTCAGATGCCAGCTCATTGAATTGACCAAGTTAAGGGCAAATTATTTTAATCAAGTGTTTTTCAACTGTAGAGACTCTTTTCCAGTGTTTACTTGTTGTCTCACAGAACCTGTGACAAACGGGTTTCAGTGGCCTTCTGTGAGTTCTATCCAGAACTCATAGGGGTTCTCCATGCAGAACTCACAGAAGGCCACTGTACTCACAGAAGGCAGTCCCAAGACCTGACTGCCTCCATCTCAGCAACTAAGAGGTCCCAAATCACGTAACTTTCCAGCAGAGTAATTTTCCATAAACAGGAAGACTCCTTGCATCTGTAGAACTTGAGGACCCAGGACCCATTATTTGACTGGGTTCTGAGAGCTGTTTGTTTTCTTGTGAATTTCCCATGGAAGAAAAATCAATGGCTGAGAGTTCTTGAGTGTTTGTGGAGCAAAAGCGGCCAAATCCATTCAGACTGGACTAGGATTGTCTTGGAGGAGACAAAAATTGCCAAAAACCTCTCTTTTTTTTAACCATTAATGTAGTTCAGAAGTAATTTTCAACCTCTTTTATTAATAGTAGAATGCAAGCATTCGCTAAATAGAGATATAAGTATATTGCTAAGCCCACTTAAACTTTCCAGATAATTCATTATTCATAGATTCAGTCCACTGGCTTCTGTAATGGGCATAAACATCTTCAGGAATTATCTCTGGTATCCAGGGAAAATTCAGAACTTTACGTTCACAGTGAAAAATTCCCTGTAGACCTGTATAGCGCCCTTCTCAGAGTCACTGTGACATAACCCAGGTTATTCTCATTTCTCACTTTCAAAAACATCCCAATGTGGTTCATTAAGAGAATTGTAGCTTCAGGTCCTCAGATTCCCTCCCTGTTAAAAAAAATCATGGTGATAAGACTCCATCCCCACTGGATTATATATAAAAGAATCTTGGTAGGTTAACAGTATGAAACTAGACCTCTTATCTCCTTACCATTTAATGTGGCTGACTGTGGCCAAATGCACTGAATCCAGATACATTAAAATGGTCAAACATATTGATTACTAAATGCAAAGCAACATTAGACCCACATCTGTGAATGTTTTATATAATTCAAAATATAGACATAACTGAGGGTGTTTGGTTCTTGCAGCGTTTTTTCGTCCTGGATAATGGGATGTTAAAGTATTCGAAGGCACCACTTGATGTAAGTAGCACACAGGACATGTTTCAAAGATTGATTTCGAATTCTGCTTGAAGTGAATAAACACTGTAATTGTACAAGCCTTGTGCCATAGTTACCAGCTTTGTGCATGTCTGGGCCTGTAAGATTTCACAAGCTTCCAAACCTCCATGTTCTAAAGCGTGTCAACCTAGTGCATGAAGATTTAACTATTTTGATGCATGTTATTAAAAACAGAAGCTTAAACCTAAAAGTGAGACATGAGTAAAATCACCTTCTGTCACTTGGAGAGAAAACACAAATAGGCTCTTTTCTGCATCTCCCGATAAACTCTGCTTTATGTGTGCTGCTTTGTTCTTTTCCATGTCTTTTTAAAAACTATCTCACACATTTTATTTCTACTCCATACACCTTTGCATCTTGGAGATCCCAATTCACAAAAATTATTCCAAATTGTTTTTTTTTTTTAGTATACAAAGGAGTAGCTTGCATGTAACACTGGAAAATTCCTTCGTTCATCATTGTGTAGGGGAAGTAACAGAAGTCTCAGGTTTCAATTTTGTCCTCATCCCTGCCATTGAATCAGCTATGTCCTTGATCAAAGAAGGAGCGAGAAGGAAGAGCCGGCTGCTCCCTGCTTTTTGGTCGCAGCTGCCCCGTTCTGTCCCAGTAGCTGTCTGCCAGCTGATTACTCAGGGATGTTCTGGGTTATAGGTCAAAGACTGACCATAGTTATTTTAGGAACCACTGAAAATGTCCTTCAGTTTATATTCAGGGAGAATATAAACTGTGCAATCTAGAATCATGAAGAATTAGCATTACATTCTATGCCAAAACAGGAAGAAGATGAATGGTCTTATTTATAAAAATTGGTGTGAAGTCACTGAAGCATCAACTCTCCTAGAACCTAATCCGTAGAACCTTAACTATTTTCTGTTTGTTAAGAGGGTATATGTAGTATTCCACTTCCCATAGATAAGTTAAAGATTACCTTGAGTTTACTTAAATCCAGTACAGAAACATCAAAGCATATATCCTTTCAGCCTATTTACTAGTCTTTTGATTTCAGATTCAAAAAGGAAAGGTCCATGGGAGCATAGATGTTGGACTTTCAGTCATGTCAATTAAAAAGAAAGCCCGAAGAATAGACCTTGACACGGAAGAGCATATCTATCATTTGAAGGTAAAATCACTTTTCAACAGTTTCTCTGCCATTATCAGGGGAAATCATTTGCCTACACCAGTGGTAGGCAGGAGACTGATTTTACAGTTACCTTCTCCTCTTGTTCATTGTTTTAGGTGAAATCCCAGGACTGGTTTGATGCATGGGTCTCGAAACTGCGACATCACCGGTTGTATCGTCAGAATGAAATTGTGAGATCACCAAGAGATGCTAGTTTTCATATATTTCCTTCAACTTCCACAGCTGAATCCTCACCAGCTGCTAATGTTTCTGTAGTGGATGGAAGGGTATGACTTTGTTCTATAAAAATCAGCCTGAAAATCGCTTAGAAAATTATGCAGATTTTGGCCAGGCATGATCACTCATGCCTATAATCCCAGCCCTTTGGGAGGCCAAGGTGGGCAGATAAATGAGGGTCAGGAGTTCAACACCAGCCTGGACAACATGGTGAAACCCCGTCTCTACTAAAAACACAAAAATTAGTTGGGTGTGATGGCATGCATCTGTAATCCCAGCTACTCAGGAGTCTGAGGCACAAAAATTGCTTGAACCCAGGAGGTGGAGGTTGCAGTAAGCCAAGATCATGCCACTGCTCTCCAGCCTGGGCAATAGAACAAGACTGCATCTCAAAGAAAAAAAAAAGAAAATTGTGCAAATGTATAACTGAATCTCATTTGGGAAAACCAGAAGGAGGAGGTTTGCTTTGTAAACTAATACTCAGAAGACAACAGTAACATTTGGCATGAAAGTTAATCGCAAGTATAAATTAGGCAGAAATGTGGATCACCGAAAGAATTAGCAGTTATTTTTCCCATTTATGAACAGATTACCTTCTGACTTCATGTGGCTTTGTAGGACTGTTTGGAAGTAAAGTAAACGTCTATGTAATCAACATTCAGAAATCAGGTGCCCTCCTGGATGGTAATAAGAAGACCTCAAAGTCTTGACTTCAAAGTATCTTGACCTCTAATATATATGTGACCCATTGAGAGGCTATTAAATTTCCCCATGAAGTTAGTACAAGTGAGCTCAAGAATGTGACAGTAATATAAGTAATAGCCTAGTTAAGTGATCAGGCTCTGTGTTACAAATAACTAAAGTTCACAAACAGTGAAAAAATTTGTCCAGAAGTGACATAGCCCTTAAACAGCTGAGCCAGGATCTGAGCCCACATGTGTTTCCAAAATCATTGCCCTTTCCATTTTACCAGGTGCCAGACTAAGGGAGGCTGACCTTGTTCTTTGGACTGAAATAAGAGTTCACTTCTTTGTTGATGAAAAGCTAGAGATGTTGTTTGTTTAAAAAAATTAAGGTTAAGTCAACAGACAGAAACAGCTGTTTCTGCTTTGTATTCAATAATTGAGTTTCCTGAAACCTAACCCATTGCACTGCCCAGGGGTGCTCCAGTTTCACACTTGGCACCTGAAATTGAGGGCAGAGAGGGTGAGGAAGCTGACTGCCACAGTACATTGTGTTCAAAAACGTTCCAGTGAAGATTCTGCTTTTCTTTGTTTGCTTACGCAGGAATGTATGCCTTACATATATACAATGTTCCTTTGCAAACGTTTGAAAAACCTCATAGAATAACTGCAATCCTAACCAAATCAGATTAAATGAAACTACTGTATTCAGTTTTTGTTATTTTAATGGTAATTTTTATTAGATCCTATTAATTATGTTAAAATTATCCCGAACCTTACATTTTTTCTTTTTTTTTTGAGACAAAGTCTCACTCTGTCACCAGGCTGGAGTGCAGTGGTATGATTTTGGCTCACTGCAACCTCCTCCTCCTGAGTTCAATCGATTCTCCTTCGTCAGCCTTCTGAGTAAGCTGGGATTACAGGTGCCCACCACCACACCCAGCTAATTTTTAGTAGACACAGGGTTTTGCCATGTTGGCCATGCCAGTCTCAAACTCCCAACCTCAAGTGATCTGCCCACCTCAGCCTCCCAAAGTGCTGGGATTACAGGCATGAGCCACCACACCCAGCCTTAAGCTTTATATTATTCCATTCTGGTTGCAGGCTTGCCAAGGACTATTTAATTATCTTTCTTCTAGGAATAGGGTGTTGGATTAACCGTAATACCAACCAGTTCTGAAATAAAAAAGGAAACGAACCAGCTGGTCAGGGCATCAGGAAGATGGGAACTGACAGATGTCCAAGATAGTGTCAAGTTTCTCTGGCCTCCTGTGTTCTCACCAGGGGGTAGACTGATTCCTAGAGTTAGTCCATATTAAATGAGAAATGTATTCCAAATGGATCTTTTAAAAATACAAATTTTTAATTCTTTGGTTTCTGCCTACATCATTGGCACAGAGTATTGGTGAAAATATGTTATTTTCATTTCATGTTATTAATTAAATAACTTGGGTAGTATCTGAGAATAGAAGACTAAAATCAAATCCTCCCCAGTGTTTGCCTTGGAATAAGAAAGCTCTTCAGCTCTAGTTTTCAAAACAGATCTATTGCTCTGGTTAATGACATACCTCTAAGATCTACTCAGTGAAAGATTTCCATTACATTTATCAAAATGCAGTAAAGAGTGAAAAGAGCTTTTTATCACTTTGCCTGCCTTCTAAGTATCAAATTATGAGACTTCTGAGTGTTAATTGGTTTGTGGCCCTCTGTGGGTAATAAATAAGCCTGGGTTTGCTAAGAATGTGCATCAGTCACTTTGTAATGATTTAGAAGAGACACAATTCAGTTGTAATTGAATATTAAAGTCAACTATGAAGTTTTTAAATAATTTTTTAAGAAATAAGTTTCTTTTTCTCACTGTTTTCCGCAGTCACCTTAGTATCTATATACTTAATACAACTTTCACTTATTTCACATAAAATTTTTAATGAAAAGTCTGTAGATAATAACTTTAGTGGAAAGCTGTAGGTAATAACTTGCTAAGACTGCCTTTTTTATAAATAATTTTCATTATGAATTCAAGGCATGGCAAGGTTGCTTACTGGTGGATGATGTCTTTAGGAATCACGTGTGATTGAGGATACCTTGAGTCATAGGGTACAGGAAACTTTTGCAAAGGAAAGACCTTAAATCATGAGTTAAGAGTACTGCCGTAAGGACACTGCACATACAACTTATTAAAAATTATTGGGAATTTGAGTTGGCAGGTCCTTGTGATTATGAGATACGATGCACTTAAATGTTGTCCCTTTCATTGAATGATGGAGATGGCAACTTAATGAGAGATTGTTGTTTAGTAATGTTGCCCTCACTGAGCACAAACCACATTTAGCCAAGAGGCTTCTTCAATGTTTTGAGTGTGCATTTTCTTCCTATCTTTGTTAATACAGCTTTGAGGATACTTGTATTTTTTTAATAATTGAAATGTACCATTTCATAACCACACAATGCGTCTGTTTTTGTTTACCGTAGATGCAACCAAACAACTTTCCATGGCAGTCCCCTTTACCATGCAGCAATAGCCTCCCAGCAACCTGCACGACCGGCCAGAGTAAAGTGGCAGCCTGGTTACAGGACTCGGAAGAGATGGACAGGTGTGCAGAAGGTTAGTTCTTACCTAGTGTGGCCTAAGTGTAAGCCAAAACCAAACAAGAAACAAAACCTAAAGATGCGAATTGGGAGTGCTACATCTTTTCCTCTGATTACCTTGATTGCCTTGGCCTTTCCTTGCTCTTTTTCTCCTCCTTGTTTTTTTTTTTTTTTTAATTAAATCCAAATTATATTAAGCATTTCAAGTTACATACTTCACATTTCTATAATGGAATGGAATCATTTTGGAACTGGAAAAATGGTGTAAACACTGATATCCCTTAAAACGTCAATATTATAAAGAAAATTCTTCTGCAAACCACATCTCCATTATATGACAAGACTAGGTATTATCTACACCTTCACTTTGGCAATAACTGTTTCCTAAAATAATGAAAAAGATGATTTTGCTATTTTAGTTCATTGAAAATGAGATTCTATCTTTAAAGTTCAGAAAAAGCTGCATTTAGATGAACTATGTTTACCAAAAAAAAAAAAAAAAGCACAGAGTGTCTAATCAAAGCAAAGGAAATCATTTTGAAAATAAAGAGAAAAAAAGCTATCATTTTTGGTTAGGGATTTCCAGTAGTAAGTTAAAATCTCAGGAGAGGAATCGATAGCACTACAAACAATGTGTTCACATTCCAAGTCCTTAACACTAACTTCTCAGAAAGGAAGTTTTCATCACCTCTGAAAATGAATTCAATGTAATTTTATTAAGAGCAGTAAATCTAGACCTTCCTCTAATGACAATCCAATAATCCACCCTCACTGTCATAAAAAAAAGTCAATCCCAAAATTAGGAGTAATTAGCCTGAGTTATTATAAATGTGGCTCTACAGTCTGAAATTTAATGGCATCTTTTGTCCAAGTCTTATTTCCATGTTAGTCTCATGACTATAATACTATAGTGCTAGCCCTGTAGTATTTACTACAATGCGGTAATCAAAAATATCTGAAAAAAAAAATTCCTGAACCTTGAGAAATAGTACATCCAACCACTTCTATAAAAATAGGAGCCACACAAAGATCTAAGAGAGTGCTGCCTGCCCAGATCCAGAATAGAGGTACTTAACCTTTGCTTTCCAGTTTAGTTGTCAAAGGGTGGTATGAACAAAATGCTGAGTGTCACACTGGCATTACAAAAAGGCCCAAAATTTTGAGTTTTTAACATTTTCCCCTTGTTTTTATTTCTATGTGCCAGCTCCTGCTCTGTGCCATGAATCGGGCTCCTTACCTGCCAGTGTTCCTGCACCCTCACAGCAGTTGAATGTGGTTCTTGCCTTTCCCCTAACTTCTCTTCAGCCTTCTCTCCTTGTCTCTTCACCAGTTCCTTCTGGCTTCTGTAGCCCCTGGACCCTGGGGCAGCCACACAGAGGAGTGGACCCCCAAGGACAGCCCACTCTGCCCACAGCCCCAGAATATTTGCTCTGCCCTCCTCACTATGTCACTTCCGCGGCTGCCTTCTCTACTGCTCATCTTCCCACAGAGCAGATGTATGTTTCCTGACATCTCAGCAATAAATGGCAAAGTTCTAAAATGCTGCATCTTGTATCCATAGTTACCTATTAGTGTGCTTCAGTATTCTGAACCAATACCCGATTCCCTCACACTGCCATCTCTGAGCCTCTTCATCTCTTCTTACGTTCACCTTGTTTATAATTAGCCAGAGCACAATGGTTCAGACTTTATCTACAGACCATTTCCATTCTATGAGGCAGTTTTCCTTTGACCTTCAAAACTGAGAAAAAACAAGGGCAATGCAGAGAATGTTTAATAAGGCTCAATTTGTTTATTTTTTTAGATGCTCCTAAGATGATATTGGGTCTAATTTTTTAAAATTATTTTTTCTTATAAAAATATAATAAAAGTAGATATTAGATCACTTTTTTGTGTTCTCACTTAAAAAAAATAAAATTTAGTGATCTATGTTAGTCCTCCAACCAAAAGAACTTTTTTTCCTCTACCAGCATGTGAACTCAAAATATGCAGCATTTTTGTCATTTTTGTCAGCCTTCTGAGACACTCACATCCCAGACTTTACCTTTATGTGAAAGTATAATTTAAGAGGGATTTGGCTGGGTGCGGTGGCTCATGCCTGTAATCCCAGCACTGTGGGAAGCCAAGATAGGCAGATCACTTGAGGTCAGGAGTTCGAGACCAGCCCGGCCAACATGGTGAAAATTTGTCTCAACTACAAATACCAAAATTAGCTGGGCATGGTGGTGTGCCTCTGTAATCCCAGCTACCCAGGAGGCTGAGGCAGGAGAATTGCTGGAACCTGGCAGACAGAGGGTACAGTGAGCCAATGTCACTCCACTATACTCCAGCCTGGGTGGCAGAGCAAGACTCCATCTCAAAAAAAAAAAAAGAGAGAGAGATTTTATAATCATTAGATATGTCCACTGACATTCCGTTAAAACAGTTTTACTTGGATGTATTTTTAAAACACTCAGACTTTGAGTATATTAACTTCAGGTTGAACAAAAAAGCCAAGCCTCACTTTCTTAAACTCTTCCCCTCAGCAGTGATGGTAGACACTGTAGCCTCTCCAACTTCTGCAGCCTCGAAACTCACTTCTTACACACCTCTTCCAACTTCTTACACATATTGTGGCATTTCAGCTGGCTGCTTACATTTCAGAAAAGATCAAGTCCATGTAATAGTACAATATCCACTTCTTTGATCCAAAGGTTTAGATGTTGGCTTTTATACCAAGTAGCCTCAGGCTGCTGGGAGGTCGTGCTTGTCTTCCTGTCTATTTCAAAATACCTCTGTGGCCCATCCCTTGTACCCTCCCTCTGGAGTTGGGGATGCTCCTCCTCCTCCCCATCCTGACTACTCTACCTCCTGCCTTTCTGTTTTCTGTCAGGATTTAGTGCAATAATCAGCTCCTCTCTTGGGGATAACTACAGACCTTCTTGCTTCACTAGTTGTTGCTCTCTGCGCACAGACTCCAGATTCTCTTTCATAACTGGACTCTTTTCCTTTTCATTTTATGGAAAAGCATTTTTGATAGCAGAAAGCCAACTGATTTCTGCTCTGTTCTCAGGCCTCATTCTCTAACCTGCCCTGCACAACCTTTTATCAGCCTCCTTCCTTGAGTCCCATGAAGTTTTCCTTTTTCTCCTCTCCCTCATTGGGATTCCCTCTGGCCAACCTTGGTTGTAGAGATGATCAAGATTCAGTGTTACCCTTTCTGCTTCCATAATGGTAACTACAGTTTATTCACTGATCATTGTGAGCCAAGCCAAGACCTTACATGTATGGTTTTGTGTAAATCTTCACAATGTACGAAATGGGCATTATGTACCCTATAATTTCACAGATAGGAAAACCACAGCTCAGACAGGTCAAGTAACTTGTCCATGTTACACAGCAAGTATGCAGCAGAAGTGGAGGGCTTAGCCAAGCCAACCTGATTTTACTAACTCTTTTCTGTGCTTTGGAGATGTCAGGCATGCTTGTAACTTCAACTGAAGTCTATTTTGGTGATGTTAGTGGTTGTGGTGGTCATGATGATGATGGTACTGGTAATGATGCTGGTGGGCTGGTGGCAGTGGTGGTAGTAGAGGTAGTAGGCTGGTGATAGAGGTGGTGGTGATGAGATGGTGATGGTGGTGGTAACGATGGTGGTGGTGGTGGAGGAAGTGGTGCTTTCTCTTTTAAGTCTGTTGATGACCTCAAACCACAGTATCTTTTTTCTGAAACTCATATGTACTTTTTTTGTGTATACTAACCATTTGACAATAGAGCCCCTAATATTGAAATTGGTTGCATTTCAAAAGTAATATTTCTTGATTATTTCATTGGTTGAATATTTTATTGATTGTCTTTCAAAAGGGGTAACAGCTTATTGAACCTGCAGTGTAGTTTAGTTTAAATACTAATACTTAAGTAGCTGGCTATTCGTAGATACTCACATTATCTCAGTCCAAATCTTCTCAAGTATATAAGGGAATTGCTTGGTTCTTAGAATGCATTTTTTTCCAGAGAGATAAATATTAAATTAGTATCATAGAGGCCATTTTTATATGCCAGTGTATGCCATCATGAAAGATGGACGCATAGTGGTTTGACAACATACAGATTGTTTATTGGGTTCTTTTTTTTTTTAACAGAATGTAAATTCTATGAATCTTAATTGATTACTGTATTTTTTTTTTTTACTTTTTTTTTTAAAGCGAGTCAAATTTAACAGTGGGGGGTTGTATACCAACTTTAGTGACACTAATGTTAATAAGTTCTGATAACCCACTATGATTACTGTATTTCTTATGCTTAGAACTGTACTGGGTACACAGTGTCCTCCCAGTCAGCAGGCACTGATGGATAACTTTGTATATACCCTAATTTACTTAACTCTTTCACAGGAAGATGGTATGTTTCTTTTTGGAGCAAGACAGGGCATGATGGAAAAATAAGTAAACTGTCAGATATTTAAGTTTTAAGTTTTTCACTATTATTTTAAAATCTAGGCAGTCCTCTCTTGGCATAATTTTTCCTTTTCTCAGATTCTAAAATGAGATTTTAACCTTAATTTAATGAAATTCTACAGATTGTTTTGAAGAATATTTTTATTGTCTTTGGAAAAATCTTTGTAATCCTATATAGACACTTAGGCCAAGAGTGAAATCTTGCCAAAGATTTCAGCTCTTTCTTATTGTAAATAACAGAAGTGACAAAGAATGGTGTATCATGGTCCAGGTGAAGGCTCTAGCAGGGTGATGAGACACAGCACAATCAGTATTCCTTAGAGACCATTTCTGGCTTTCATAGAACCTTCTCATCTACCATTTTAGTAAATAGGTAGCAGAGCTAAATATTATTATCACCGTTTGACAGGTAAGGAAACTGCAACTGAAAAATCTAAATTGATGTCTCCTTACACTTAGTTTTGACTCCTTGGCCTTAAATTGAATTATTTACGAAGTTCTGTTTTCATTTATTAGAAAAAGCATGGATAGAATTTTGATAGTTTTCAGGCCCAATTTCAGATTTCTATGCTTATATAGCACCATTTATTTAGAAGAATCACAATTATTAAGGAGTATGAATGTAATACTTCCTAGATAGAAAGCTCAAAATGAATTTTTTAGCAATTGACCATAAAAATAAGAAAAATGACTCAATATCCCTTTATTCATGTATGTATGCATGTATGTATGTATGTATGTATGTATGTATTTATTTATTTATTTTGAGATGGTGTCTCACTCTGTTGCCCAGACTGGAGTGCAGTGGGGCTATCTTGGCTCACTACAACCTCTCCCTCCTGGGTTTAAGTGATTCTTCTGCTTCAGCCTCCCAAGTAGCTGGAATTACAGGCACCCACATCATGCCTGGCTAACTTTTGTATTTTTGTAGAGGCAGGGATTCACCATGTTGGCCAGGCTGGTCTTGAACTCCTGACTTAAAATGATCCACTTGCCTCAGCCTCCCAAAGTGCTGGGATTCCAGGCCTGAGCTACCGGCCCAGCCTAGTATTCTTGATTATGTTTAATTCCACATATTAAAGATCAGTTTTTTTAAAGAGTGATATTTTATTATATACATCTTTAAATATTCTCTTGTTCTACATGCACCAAAAAAATTTGAAAGAACACTAAAAGTCATTTCTGCATTCTAAATATTAATTCAGACAGAACGAGTTGATGTCCAGGTGACGATGATGTTGCTGGACCAGCGAATACACTTTGAAAATCTGATTTGGTTAAAATAATGTCTCAAAGAAATTTTAAAGTCATTTATTTCAACATTGCTAGTGAGCTAAATTATAGAAAATATGTTTAACTGATTTTGTATTCCATCTGTTTTTCTGAACTTGATTTTAACTCTACCCAAATTCCAGGTACCACCTTCTAACGCATTTTAGAAGAGCATGTAGACAGGCTCCTAACAATGAAACCACAGGCCTGATGAAGTTCACTTGAGTTTGCTTCCCATGTGGCAAAGGCTATCAGAGCAGAAAAGTCATACAATATGACTGAGAATTTCATGGTTTCTACACTAATAGCTGTTAATTTGTAAGCGTGCGCTTTGAAATATAATCAATGGTTTTCAGTTCCACACCAGAGAAGGGTCTGTTTTGTTTCACCTGCCAGTATTTTCATCATATAAACCTGGATCTGCCTAGTCACACTTGCTGTAATTTGCATTGACTCTTTTGTTACCATCACCACTGCCCCCTACCCAATTCTAACATATTTTTATTTCTGATTTCTTATTAGATCTTGCACATTGCCAGTCAAACCTTGTGGAACTTAGCAAACTCCTGCAAAATTTGGAAATACTTCAGAGAACTCAGTCAGCACCTAACTTTACTGACATGCAGGTAAATGTATTCCTGCTGCTGGTAAAAGGACTTAGGATATTAATGTATAATGTTTATTGGGGTATTCTATGAATACATAAGGTAACATTTAAAGATAAATAACTTTAATACAGACATTCATTTGTATTCTGGAGTTATTTTTAATGTTTTTGAATCTCAGTGTCAGTGTGTTAAGATCATTATTTTAAAATGCTTTACATTTAAATACACACTAAGTGGAAGAAATACATTCAATATCTGAGTTATTCTTCTGTGTTTCTGTTTCATTAGAAATGGTAGCTTTGAAGATATGCTTTGGATACTCTCAGAATTATTACTGTCTTTTCATATGGAAAACAGAGCTAGAGATTTTTAATCCTGTATTCATTTTGTTATCAGAAAAATATATTTTATAATTAAGTTCTTATCTCTGCTTTTAATGCCCACTGTGCATCTGATATGCCTTTCTCTCCTGGCTGGTTTGCTTCTAGGGTCTAACAATGATCCTTTACTAACTTGCTGTGCTCTTGTCTATACCTGTATCATCTGTATGAACTTAATAATACTTTGTTGCTTTTAACTATTTGTGTAATGTAGGCTAACTGTGTAGATATTTCAAAGAAAGACAAGCGGGTCACAAGACGATGGAGAACAAAAAGTGTCAGCAAAGATGCAAAAATACAACTGCAGGTACAGATTTTACTTTTCTCTCATTCATGTTTTTATATACTTTTAAAGTACTCATCTTTATATATCAGTTAATGGGAGTTAGATTGAAAGAACAGCTGAATTTCTTTAAAGCCAGCACTTTTCAAACTGTTACATTACCTAAAATAGTGGGAAATCTCTATATTTTTATTACTCTGGGATAAGTGAGAAAGATTTAAAAGAAAGGTTAAAATTACAATATGGGTTCAAAATGGCATTTTCATTCTCCATTACAGCCTTTGAACCATTAAAATATATTTTAACAAAAAGTTACCTTAAAATCTAAACTAAAAATCTAGTGGGTTATAATGAACATTCATTTAAAAATACTAGATTTTAAAAGAGTTCTTTATGTGTCCGCTTTGTTCAAATTTTTTCTATCAAGAAAAAGAGTAGGTGGGTGGTTCAATAGATTAGAAATCAACAAACTCGGATTCTAATCTAATCACTGTGATTTTCTGGCAGTATAATTTTGTATGTTTCTATTAAATTTTCTGAGCTTCCATTTGCTCCTGGGTAAAGTGATAGAATTTATTTAATAAGCTCTGAATTCTCTTTCAACTCTAAAATTCTATGATCCTACAAAAATAGATATTATTTGGCTTTCATCAATAACTTTAAAACCTGAACTAAGTTCTTAATAGCTTATAATAAATGCACTTGAAATTTATTTGAAATAAAATACATATTTGAAATGAGTAAAGTTTTTAAAGTAAGATATTCTTATATTATTGTGTTGCAGTGATTCAAAAATATGGTAAATTATGCCATAAACCATATTACTTTCAGATCTTTAAACTAGAATCTCCATTATTCTCATCCTAGCTGCGTATTATAAATGACCCTTGTCCTGCACAGTCAAGATTAGACTTTATGATTTGGCCTTTTAAAATCATACCACAAATGAATTTATATTCTAATACAAAGGTAGAAAGAACTACTTTTCAAAATTCTTCAGTCCCTTCTGAATAATTAACAAAACAATTCTTCTCTGATTTTGGTGTTATTAATAACATTCTTTGTATCACAATTCTGATGGTGTAAATAACAAACTGTTGCTTTGTTTACTAATCTGATATATTTGAAAATAAATTTTCATAAGCACTAATACCCATGCTTTTTTATTTAGAATGCCCACATTCAATGAACACAACTTTTTGTGTTCCTTTGTTCAGTACATTTCTGTATGTTTTCCCTTCTGTTCATAAAATTAATACTGTAAGGATAGATGTGCCAAGTGATTTTACAAGAATGTTACTTAAAATTGCTTTTGACAGTTTTATTTGTTTTGAACTTGTCAATGTCTAGGTTTGTTTGTTTTAAGCATGGTGTCTACAAATCAAAGCCAAGAAAAATAATTACTTTTATAAGTAAAAGAATCATTTGACCGGGCATGGTGGCTCACACCTGTAATCCTAGCACTTTGGGAAGCCAAGGCAGGCAGATCACCTGAGGTCAGGAGTTCAAGACCAGCCTGGCCAACATGGCAAAACCCTGTCTCTACTAAAAGAACAAAAATTAGCCAGGCGTGGTGGCAGTCCCCTGTAATCCCAGATACTCAGGAGGCTGAGGCAGGAGAATCGCTTGAACCCAGGAGGCGGAGGTTGCAGTGAGCCCAGATTGCGCCACTGCACTCCAGCTTGGGTGACAAAAGTGAAACTCCATCTCAAAAGAAAAAAAAAAAATAATTCCTCTAAATAAAATAATAGAAGAAGGCCTACGTCACAAGAACACATATATTTGTGAATAGATATTGTTTTAATTTTGTGTCTGTAGTGTATGCTGTTGACCACATTCTTGTTCACAGCTCTTTTCTTGGACAGGTAGGTTCTCAGTGATTTGTAGTGCAATGTCCCAGCTACCTTGCTGCATCTAGCTACACTAGAGTCTCCAGATCACTCAGTTTTTTCCCCCAAGGACACAGAATGCAACTGGGGCTATACCACCTAGCCTCAGGCTGTGGTTTTAAATATGCAGAGAAGTTATGAAGATTTTTTTGAGTCATCAGAAGAAAATGTCCAAAAAGCTAGAAAATATTCATTCATACTCCTGCCACATCTTTGGGTGGTTCATGTGTTTTTAAATTTTTATTTATGACATTTTGCCTTGTTTGTGATTTTGCTAAAGAGTAATAAAATGGCCTTTGTAATTCCAGTGTAGTTGTTTTTGAGGGAAACTGAAATCATCTCTTCCCTCAAACACACTCAAAGATAACTTTGCCTTTTTGAAATGGGAGATTTAGTTCCAATTCCAAGAAGAAGCAAATAGACTTAGGGATGGCAGTAAGCTGTTAATCATTCCCAGAAAGACTCCACTTCCACCTGGACTAAACAAAAGGTATCCTAAGGAGAACGCTACAAAATTTGGTCCTATCCCTGGACCCTTTCTGCTTTCCAGGAGCCTCAGGATACTCATTTTCTATTACTGGGAAGTTTCTCCAAGATCCTTCAAAATTCACACTTGGCTGAGGAATCATAAATTCATATAGGATGACTATGACAACATGAAAATCTTTACTCATCAGTATTTTGCCTAGAGGGAGGCATAGCATTTAATTTTACTCTAGTAAATTATAGATACCCACCACTTTCTCCTACCTCATACCCAACTTTTTCCCCTTCTGTTTTCAATGTTTTGATCATGAGAATTCTATCTAATGATGCCAGGTATTTGTTTTGAGTTGTTGCTCATCTCACCACTCAAACTGCCTTCGCTGATGATGCAGCCAAGTTGCAGCCAATGTGAGAGGGTCTCAAGTGGTGAGGGTTCATTTTCTGTCCCCTCTCTTCTTTGTAACTAAGTAAAATAGCCATTGTGAAGGTGCCCAAACCATCCAGTGGTGGCAGTTGTGGTGATTGTTGCTGCTGCTGTTGTAATCATTGTTGTGCCACTGAACTTTGTATTCAGTATTCCATAGTAGTTGTCATTTTGAAAAAAATTATAAAATAAATCATTTTTAAAAGTAAAAATGAAAAACATGTTATACTGGGTGTTTGTGTCGGTTAGATTGTGCTATTGATTTAAATGGGAAGGTTAAGTTCTAGACCGGTATGGCCATGTTTCTACTGGAAGCTGTTGGGGAGCTGGCCTCAGAATTCCATATGGTGTAACTCATGAAGTCAACATTTGTCCTAGAAGGTTCTGTGGAGATTACCTTTTAAAAAAAGGATTTCTTCTTGCCTCCTAAACTTCAAATTTTCTGGTTCGGATAAAAATCTCAGTACCATTATGCAGTAACAGTTTGGCTGTGTTTTAAATAAAGTAAGAGAAAGGCAAGAAGGAAATGATTTTAAAAGAAAGAGCTGTTAGATCTCCTGTGTTGCTGATAATATGAATTAAATACTAGATCCCTGGACATTGAAGGGAATGAGGAATAGTAGAAAGTATATAGTAGCAGACAGATGATCTGATGTTACTCATGTGTAGCTGTCCTGCATCTCACAGATGCTCAAATTACACTGAAGGGCAAAAATAAGTTCTTCCTCCTTTTACTACTTTAAGTAGAAAGGATTTTGTCTAGAAAATTTTTCTGTGGAAAACAGATTATGTATGTATGTGTGTTTATGACAAACATATACGTATATATATGCAGAAGATTTGTAAAGATGGAAAACAAATAAGATTGTAATTTTGGAAATTTTTTAAAGATTTAGACATGGAAAATGTTAAAATATTTTTCTGACATCCCAAAAAGACTAAAGCAGTCCTGCTGTTTCTTCAATTTGGGCTGTTAGGAGATTCTAAGAAAGTATATCTTAATTATTTAGAAATAAAATTATTGCTCATGGTCAGGCAAGGTGGCTCATGCCTGTAATCCCAGCACTTCGGGAAGCCATGGAGGGAGGGTCACTTGAGGCCAGGAGTTCAAGGCAGTGAGCGTGATCGTGCCACAGTCCTCCAGCCTGGGCAACAGAGTGAGACCCTATCTCAAAAAAATAAAAAATGATTGCTCACAACCTTGAGGAATCAGGATCTGTCAGATGAAGGCAAAGTTGAGTGATTAGAAGGAAATATCATGATCCCTTAATCCCATCCGCCAAGAGGAAGAAAACGAAATGAAAGAAAGTGGTAGGATTCTTCTACTGGTTTATGCATAGATGCAGATTACTAAATGAAAACTATCCTGGGCATGGTGGCTCACGCCTGTAATCCCAGCACTTTGAGAAACCAAGGCAGGTGAATCACGAGGTCAAGAGATCAAGACAACCTGAGCAACATGGTGAAACCCCGTCTCTACTAAAAATACAAAAATTAGCCAGGCATGGTGGTGGGTGCCTGTAATCCCAGCTACTCAGGGGGCTGAGGCAGTAGAATCATTTGAACCTGGGAGGCAGAGGTTGCAGTGAGCTGAGATCATGCAAACTTGCACTCTACCCTGGGTGACAGAGCGAGACTCCGTGTCAAAAAAAAAAAGAAAGAAAGAGAGAGAGAGAGAGAGAGAGAGAGAGAGAGCGAAAGAAAGAAAGAGGAAAAGAAAAGAAAACTATGCTTTCAGGTTTTCATAGTTGATTTTTACAGGCATTGTCCTCACCCGCTGAGGAACTCAAGTTTTCTTTTCTGATCTTATGGGGTCTGGCGTCTTCCTTGGAAAATTATTCAACTTGAAAATCCCAATACTATTGCTGATGTGGACTCCCAGATAGTGAGCTGTATAATAGGAGATTAAGAAGAAAGTTGAAGAATCCTCATATGCTTCCCCTTACTTTTTTCTTCCAGTAAGAAATTAAAAAAAGAAAATTCTGTCTGGCCATTAGGAGGCTGTCATTACAGCCTGTTCATTTTAGCCTTCTCACATTAATTAATCAGTTTTTCCTGAATTTACTTTTTCCTTGCTACCATTTATATGAATACCTTTTGACTTCATCTAACATAATATCATATGAATAAAACAGTATGTGTATTTATTTGACCTTAAAATCACAGGCTGTCCACCAGTTTATAATTCCATCTTTGGGGATGTGGGTTATAGTCAACAAATAGAATTCAGGTGTTTGGATAATCTGCAATGAGAATGATGAACATTTCTCATAGTGTGAATGCCCCTGTGACCTCTTTTCGATGCTGATTTAAGAAAAGTCGACTTCAGTTAAAAACTCTCCCTCTCCTTGTCTGATTATTTTTCATCCTCCCATCTTCCATCCTTTCCTCCCCCCTCCTTTATTTTCTCCCCCCTTCTCTTCTCCCATTCACTGTCAGGAAGGGCCACCTGCGAAAGGCCAGTTCAGCACAACTCGGCGCCGGCAGAGGCTAGCGGCAGCAGTGGCTACAACAGTGAGTGGATTTCAATCTCAAGTGGAAGTTTAATAAGAATGAGAACCTGTATACAAGAGTGACCCCCTGTCCTGATGGTGCCACTGGTGTGTGATGGCGTCATCTGTAGCCCACTCATGGGAGCGTAGCTTTCGCATGTTCTCTGGCTGTCTTTGCATGGCAGGAGTCGAACACGGGTATTCCTTTTTACAATGGAGAACTATTATGTAATCTGGTTCTTTTACTATCCATGAAGACATAATTAAAGTCAAATTTGCAATATTGAGTACAGTGCCCCATGATGTGAGCTTTCCTTAAATGATACTGGTTTTTTTGTTTTTTGTTTTTTTACCATACTGATATTGGAACTTTTGCTAACTGATTTCTCTTTTCCTAAGAAAAGTCATGTTACTACAGACATAAATTGTGCTTTTTTTTGTAGCAGTGTGACTATTTGAAAAGGATGTGAGAATAAAGAAATGAGAGGGTAAGAAAAGGTGAATTTTGCTGTCATCTCTAAATGGCTACCCAAGTTAAACTTAGCAAGGGAAAATTGTTTTCTGAAAAGAATATTGATGTGAAAATTAGAAACTATAGTGTGGACCAGAAAAAGACAGTTTAATGGTATTTAATCCATATCTAGAGGTGTTTTTTTTTTTTGTGAAAATAGAATGGATATAAGGAGAGTAGAGAACATATTGAGGTAGAATAAGGCAAATGGATAGTGAAAGACTTGTCCATACAGAATATAAAATAGAGTATCAAAACACAAGAACTCCTTGCTGGATAAAAGTCAGTTATCATATTTATTAAATCATGAGATCCTATGAACTTCTTAAAATCTATATTACTGAGTTTATAGCACTCATAGATGTTAGTTTTTTGGCTATTAGATAATATTTCCTTAATTAACAATAGTCTTGCTGTCACTAAGGATGGAATGTATTTTAAGACTAGAATTGCTGAAAATGCATGAAAAAGTTTTGGCTGCATTACAGGAAAATGGATACTGGTGTGAGGATTGGTGGCTTTCTACTTTATGATTAGTAGTTGGCTCTTGCTTTATATCTGGGCATTTAGCTAGACTGAGAAACAAAATTGCTTTTGATTATGAAATGAACCAGTGACTTGGAATTTATTAGGGAACTGACTCTTAAGCTCACAGTTTTGTAAACATTTGAACAAACAAATTATTGAAATAGCTTTCATGGTCCATGTATATCTTATGCATGTATTCAAATGCAGATGAATAAAGCCCATGACACCGATGTGGTAACAGATTCTGACAATAGATTCGTGTATAATCAGTTAAATATTATTAAAGATAATTTTCCATTTATAAAAATAAGAAATCCACATAGTTATTAGAGAACAACATCTCAGTATGGAAAGGAACAGTCCATCGTTTTATGAAAACACTGTTTCCTGAAGCAATATATATCTAAGATGGCATGCAGAGAAGTGATTCTGTCTTTTCTGTGTTCATTTTTTAAATTGCAGATACATACTAATCTCAGTCAAACTGAGATTAGTACCTATTCGAATAGAATGTGTTTATATTTTTGAAAGTGGGAGTAGAAGAGAAAAAGTTTTTAAAGAAGAAATCATTAATACCCACCTCCCAGGGTAGCTGTGACTATAGAAGTTATGAGAAAAACTTAGTGGCATGCAGTAAGAAAAGCTACTGGCAGCATTTAATAATGTATTCAGGAATAACTAGGGAGACTGGCTTCTCCAGGATCTATAGCTTTGTCTCCATATCAAAACACAGCAACATCTAGCAGATGTTTCAGAAATTTATTCTTGGTGACTCTTAACACTGGCACTCAGAATAGGCAACTCACAACAGCAGCCAGACCCCACAGAATGGGAGACTGGAAAAAGAGAAATACTGGCTCTTCCCCATGGAAGAACACTGAGGATCCCAATGCAGTCACTACCCCCAACGGATCCCTGTACACATAGTGCAGAATAGCAACAGCAGGAGACGTTTCCTACTGGCTCAATGAGTCCTATAAGCATAGTATCTATCTTAGACCTGCTATGTATACTTTCATGTCTACCATTGCTAAATTTCACTGCCAGCAACTTTATTGTCCAACTCATTTTGTTTTTGACTTCTTCATGGACAGGTGTTAAGAGCATCTCCTAATGTCCCCATTCCAACCTTTAGTTCTTACTACCAGAATATTCTAGGATCAGGCTTCCTTCCTGTCACAGGACTTCAATAAAGCCTTCAATTTCTTTCCTGCTCAGGGTAGAAAGGCCAAATTCAGTGTTGAGGGTTCTCAGGTATAAACATGGAGATCTGTAGGCAGCTCCCATTCCAACCATCACTGACGGAGAAACCAGTTACCACTTAGATTTTTAAATCTCATAATATCAAATTGATGAATAAAAAGCTGAGTAAATAAGTCCCCAGGCTGAACAGATATTCAATTAGGGTTAGATTAATGCATCCCAACTTGTATTCTCAACTTCATTTCATGAAGTCCTCAATTAAAATGACCCATTCCACATACCTCTTTTTAACAAAAAAAGATACCAATATATAAACATGTTCAATCAGAAGTATATGAAAATTAGTTCTCAATTTCCTAGGGAACCATCTGATTGCAATTTGAATGGGACATTCAAGTTTCTTTCCCTATGGGTAATATATAAAACCACTTTTACTGTTTTAATAGCCAATTTAAGTTTCCATTATGTTCAAAATATAAATTTGTAACATGTTTTTCTTCTCAGCATCTGACTCCAACATTTAATAGAGATAATAATTTATCTCAGGGGCAAATCTGGGTCCTTCCTGGACTCTCTGGGTTTTCACTGCGTAATGGCCTTGTATACAAGCTCCCCGCCCACCCTCATGACCCCACTCCTTACCCGCTCAAGGAAGAGACTCCTCTTCCACACCATGTGAGTCTTTGGAGAGTTGAGAGCACCTGAATGCAGATAATATCCTTTTCCATGATCCTAAACATCATTACCAAACACCCACATTTATTTTTCTTAATGCTGTTCTAGTTCCTCATATCAGAAAACTGTGTCATTAAATTCTGAAAACTCCCAAATCTACCTATTTTTTTCACTCACAGTCTCTTTCCATGACATCCTAATCTCCAGCAACTTCTCCATGGATTCTGTTTCCCGCAGTTGACTGCTCTTTGTAGATTTAGCATCACCACAATTAGGGTAAGAATTTAGGATAGCAGCGGGTGAGAAGATTGGGGAGGGATAACATTAGGAGAAATACCTAATATAGGTGATAGGGGAATGGATGCAGCAAACCACCATGGCATGTGTATACCTATGTAACAATCCTGCACGACCTGCACATGTACCCCAGGACTTAAAGGATTAAAAAAAAAAAAAAGAATAACAAAGAATTTATTTTCTCACCAGGCACGATGGCTCACGCCTGTAATCCCAGCATTTTGGGAGAATGAGGTGGGCAGATCACAAGGTCAGGAGTTTGAGACCAGCCTTGTCAACATGGTGAAACCCCGTCTCTACTAAAAATACAAAAATTAGCCAGGCTTTGGGGTGCATGTCTGCAATTCCAGCTACTCAGTAGGCTGACACAGGAGAATCACTTGAATCCGGGAGGTGGAGGTTGCAGTGGGCTAAGATCACACTACTCACTGCACTTCAGCCTAGGCAACAGAGTGAGACTCCATCTGAAAAAAAGAAAAAAAAGAGAATTTCCTTTCTTTATCTTGTGACATTCTGCCACATAAATACCATTCCTTTATAGGTATCCTAAACGGTCCTCCATCCTCATTATTATAAAGTTACCTGGACAGGATTCCAGCAAGGTAATGAACCGCAGCACTCCATTTTCTTAATGGCTTATTGGCCACTTCCGGGCTTCAAATCTAGAATAGCCAGAATTTTTGAGCCTGATAATATTGATAAACAAGCTGTTGACATCTCCCAGCCCAGTGTAGCCAAGTTCCCCAAAAAAGATGTGGTAGGGTTTCTTTGATAACTGTAGATACCATATGCTTTAAATAACATATATTAACATGCTTAGTTTAGCTGAATTTGGGGGGAAAGCTTCATGCTCACTTCCTTCCCCAGTAGGTCTTGGATATCTTTTAAGGGAAACAACTCCCTGCCAGGACAATGCTGCATCAGAAGGATGCTTTGTCTCAACTGCCCCAACCTGCCACTCGGGCCAGATATTTTGGTTCTTTCTGTCTCTTCCAAACCTCCTCTAAATCCTCAGAGAGAAGGATTTCCCTCTTTCTCTCACCAAATACGTTAGGAAGTTCAAAGCAAAAAAAAAAAAAAATTAAAAAGAAGAGGTCCTGATGTACATATCCATCAGAGGATAATGGTTCCCTCTTCCCACAGCACGTTCCCTATTAGCTAGGGAGTGTGGATTATCCTTTCAGTTACACAAAATTTCAACCTGTAGTGAGTGTAAAAGTCTGGTTCTTGAAGACAGTTGAATGCACATCTGTGCAGGAGGAATTAGGGAGAAGTTGTTGGGATCTGATTTGCAGGAGGAACTGGTATTTTCCTTTTCCAGAAATGTTTGCCTGACATTCGTAGCGTTCGGGTAAAGCCTTCTTAAACAGGAGCTTTGCCTCCATCTATCAGGAGCCTAGCCCATATCCTAGCCTGGGCAAGGAAGTACCTCTAGCCGTGTGGAAAAAATCTATAGTAATATGACTTTTTCTACTTACTGCTTCTCACTATTGGCCAGTTCATGAGCCATGTACATATATAGAGTTGCATATAAGTTACATACAAAGGTAAACCACGGTGATTTATATAATATATAATTCATTTATTAATATAAATTTTAATAAGTCAATTTCTAAAGTATGAATCTTTTTAAGCCATTACTGTATTTAATATTAAGGCTGATTTGTGTTTTAGTAAGTGAATCTTCCAGTATATGCATCTTTGAATTTTTACAGGTTTAGTAAGATCCTGCTCTAGGCTCAGATAGGGCACACCATAAGAGAAGGTCAGCTGCATCACCGTTCAGATTGCTGTTTTTCTGCCAGTTATTTTTGAGGTGAAAGTATGAGTTCAGAGTTTAAGCTTGCCTGAGATTATGTCTTTTCTTCCTGTCATTCTATATAGTCGTCTCTCTCTGTAACAGTGAAAAACCTGTGAGTCTGTGGCAGTTCTGAACAACAATGGGAAATGAGACTCCCTCTTCCAACTCCAACCGCCTGCAAAATAAATGAGTACTGAGTGTCTCCATGTATATCATCAGAGAGAAATCTATTATTGTGGAGAATGGGAGAGATCTTTTCTGTGTAGGAGAATGTGGAAGAGTGCACTGTTGCTCTTTAATAATTTGTATCTTCCCCTTTCAGGTTCCTTTCAGTGCTACCATGTCACCAGTTCGCTTGCATTCCTCCAACCCCAACCTTTGTGCAGATATTGAATTTCAGACTCCCCCTAGCCACCTCACTGACCCTCTGGAGAGTTCAACAGATTATACAAAGCTGCAGGAAGAATTTTGTCTAATCGCACAGAAAGGTAACAACAAAAATAATGTGTCCTTTAAAGAAGCTCTCTTCTTTGATGAAAGATTATCCTTTGTTCTTTTATCTTTGTCTTTGCAGTAACCGTAGAAAGATTAAATGGTTTGATACAGTTGTTGAAATTCTATATACAAAAATGCAACAGGACATGATGCTTGCCTGTTGGAAGATCATAAGTCACAGGTTTACAGTTTTGACTAAAGAAAAAAAGTGCCATGGAGGTGGGGGATAAAAAAGTTATCGAACGCAATCCAGCAAGATACTGCTACTCAATATTTTTTTGAATGTTCCTTAGTTATCATATAATACGTATTTATTGGTTCTCTTTAGAATCTGTTTGAATATTTCTTTTTATATTAAATAACACTCATTTTTTGGACTTTACAATTTGTGGTCGGGAATTCAGGCAGGGCTCAGCTAAGCAGCGAAGCCTCTGTGCCATGTCCTTGATTACGCCCAGTCACTAGGATTCAGCCGCAGACTGAGCTGGGCTGAAAGACCCAAAGTGGCTTCCCTCCTGTGCCTACCACGTTGGCAGGATGGCTGCAAGGCTGCAACAGCTGTGCCCCCTTCCTCTCCATGGCAGAGCAATCTGAGGGGAAAAAGCCAAAGTTGAAAGTATCATGCTTCCTGATTTAAAATTATATTACAAAGCTATAGTAATCAAACTAGTATGGTATTGGCTTAAAAACAGATACATTGACCACTGGAACATAAAAGAGAGCCCCAAAATAAATCCAAACATATATGATCAACTAATTTTCAACAAGGGCACCAAAAAGACACAATGAGAAAAGGATAATTTGTTTGAGAAAAGGATTTGTTCAATAAAAGGTGCTGAGGAAACTAGATTTCCACATTGAAAAGAATGAAATTGGATATTTATCTTAAACCATACAAAAATGAGCTCAAAATAGATAAAAGCCCTAGGTGTAAGACCTGAAACTATAAAACTCCTACAAAAAGACATAGAGGAAAAAGTTCCTTGACATTGTTCTCGGTGATGGGATTTCTTAGCTATAACACCAAAAATTCCAGCTAAAAATAAAAAATAAATAAATGGAAAAATATAAAACTAGAGAGCTTGTGCAATTTTTTTAAAAAAACAGCTTCTGCACAGAAAACAATCAATAAAATAAAATAATAACCTATAGAATGGGAAAAAAATATTTGCAAACCATGTATCAGATAAGGGGTTAATATCCAGGATGTATGAAGAACTCATACAACACAATAGGAAGAAAACATGTAACCTTTACTTGAGTACAGGAATTTGAGACCAACATGAGCAACATAGTGAGACTCCATCTCTACAAAAAATAAAATTTAAAAATTAACCAGGCATAGTAATGTATGTCTGTAGTCCTAGCTACTCTAGAGGCTGAAGTGAGCAGATCACTTAAGCCCAGGTGTTAGAGGTTACAGTGAGCTATAATCAGGCCACTGCACACCACACTAGACAACAGAGTGAGATCCTATCTCATTAAAAAAATTAAATAAATAAATTTTAAAAATATATATATGACCTGATTTTTAAATGAGAAAGGATCTGAGTAGATACTTCTCCAAAGATGACCAACAAGTACATGAAAAGTTGATCACCGTCACCAATCATTAGGGAAATGCAAATCAAAACTACTATGTGCCACCACCTCACACCTGTTAGGATAGCTACTAAAGAGACGGGACAAGTGTTGGCAAGGGTGTGGAGAAAAGGAAACCTTTATACACTGTTGTTGGGAATATAAATTGGTGCAGCCGTATACACTGGAAAACAGTACAGAGATTCTTAAAAAAAATTAAAACTAGAACTACCATATGACCTAGCAGTCCCTCTTCTTGGCATATACCCACAGGAAATGAAATTTACAATATGGTGGTATTGTAAAGATATCTGCACTCACATGTTCATTGCAGCATTATTCACGATAGCCAAGATGTGGAAACCACCCAGGTATGTTAGTGGACAAATGGATACAGAAACTGTGGCATACACATACACAATGGATTATTATTTGGCCTTTGAAAAGGAAGCGATCCTGCCAATTGCCATAGCATGGATGGGCCTGAAGGACATTATGCTAAGTGAAATAAGCAAGCCTTGGCCAGGCCTGGTGGCTCATGCCTATACTCCCAGCACTTTGGGTGGCCGAGGAGAGCCAATTGCTTGAGGCCAAGAGTTTGAGAGCAGTCTGGCTAACATGGCAAAACCCATCTCTACTAAAATTACAAAAATTAGCCAGGCTGGTGGTGCATGCCTGTAATCCCAGCTGAGGCACACGAATGCTTGAACCCAGGAGGCGGAAGTTGCAGTGAGTGGTTTGCATCACTGCATTCCATCCTGGGTGACCAGGTGAGACTCTGTCTCAAAAAAAAAAAAAAAAAAAGCCAAACCCAGAAAAAAATTGCATGATCTCACTTATATATGGAATATTTATTTTTTAAGTCAAATATATAGAGATAAGCCAGACGCGGTGGCTCACGCCTATAATCCCAGCACTTTGGGAGGCTGAGGCGGGTGGATCACGAGGTCAAGAGATCGAGACCATCCTGATAAACAAGATGAAACTCCATCTCTACTAAAAATACGAAAATTAGCTGGGCATGGTGGTGCGCGCCTGTAGTCCCGGCTACTCAGGAGGCTGAGGCAGGAGAATTGCTTGAACCCAGGAGGCAGAGGTTGCAGTGAGCCGAGATCGTGCCATTGCACTCCAGTCTGGGTAACAACAGGGAAAAAAACTCCGTCTCAAAAGAAATTAAAAAAAAAAAAACACACACACACACACAAATATATAGAGATAGAGAATAAAACAGTGGTTACCAGGGTGGTGGTAGAGGGGAGAGTTAGGTCAAAGGACACAAAGTAGCAAATATGTAGGACAGACAAGTAGAAAGACCTAATCTACAATGTTGGATTATAGTTAAGACTGGTGTGTTATATTCAGGATTTTTCCTAAATGAATAGATAGTAGCTGTTCTTGCCACAGGAAGAGAAAAATGGACAAGATGATAGCTATGTTAATTTGTTCCAACATAGTAACTGTTTTATTCCATACATGTATTTTATGACATCATGTTGTATACCTTAAATATATACACAATAAATTTTTTAAAGCTAACCATTTTGCTACTTATATGTATCTTATAACATCATACTATATACTTTTTATATATACAAAATAAAGCAAATTTTAAGCCCCTATTGAAACTATCTATTTTCAACAGATACACAAATTCTCTATGCTAGGCAAAGAAAAAAAAGAATTTTTCTATGACTATTCCATGAACTTTTTTGAGAGAATTATTTTTAAATGGATGAAGAGCTTGCTTTTAGAGCTACCAGCAGGGTTAACATAATCCAGCTATCAAGTTATTACCTTTAAATTGATGACAACAGAATATAGCACACAAATCAGAAGATCGTAAATCCCTTGTGATCCTGCGTCTTCCCCCTGTAATTCAGTCACTGTATTTTATGCTAAAAATTTCCACTTTCATAAATACCTTTCTCAAATAAGGAAATACCTATTTTAGAAGACTTTGCATATTATAAAAACTCTATTATTATAAAAATAGATATTGAAAAGTCAACCTTTTTGTAGTTCACAATTGAAGACTGCCTCAGATGTTAATAATGCTAATTTGTTAGGTATGTAGGAAATGGGGAGGGGTGTTGTTTTTATTGTTGCTTCTAAATCAAAGCACTTTAACAGCAAGATATTCCTGGCTGAGAAAGCAATGCAAGTGCTGTTCTTAAGGGCATATCATTTCCTACCTCCAAGAGAACTAGTCAAAATTTCTAGATCTGCCACCTGTTTTATGTTGGCAGAACGCATAAAATGCTTTTTTGGGGGGCACGCTTTTGGGAAATCATTTTTGGATAGTTCTAAATGATTTCCGTAAGACTTTTATGCTACACAGTACCGCTCAACTATGATAATCAAATATGGTAAGTAAACTTGTCCCCTTTTCCTTCTAGGGATTATAAATTAATTTATAAATATTGATACTTTGCATTGATACTGATATTTTACATGCCACTTCCAAATTTTTGTTGGCCTGTCTGGTATAAAACAAAAATTTTCACCCTGATCAATTGCCATTGTACTATTTGTGTGGATAAAGATTCCTATTGAAGGCTGGTTTTTAATAAGACCATTACACAGCCTTTCAAGAAAATGTCCATTTGTGAGTGAAAGTCTGGAGAAGTTTATAATGTTGTGTATTCTTTCTGCACATGTCTGACAGTTGCTTCTCACTTTTCTCCCTACCCAGTGCATTCTCTTTTGAAGTCTGCGTTTAATAGCATAGCTATAGAGAAGGAGAAGCTGAAGCAGATGGTTTCTGAGCAGGATCACAGTAAAGGCCACAACACGCAGATGGCACGGCTCCGACAGTCACTGTCTCAGGTAGACAAGAGTATGGTTCGCGTGTATGAGGCACACTCCCAGCCCTATAAGACTAAAGACCAAAAGATGGAGAGGGCTGGAAGGGAGGCGGCTAGTCATGGGGATAGCAAAGTTTGCAGAAATTTCCCCAAAACACTGCAGTGCAGTCAGTATTAGATTTTATTACTCTTCTTCCCCAAAATGTCAGAGTAAGAGTGAAAATAAACCAAACTTGTTTGTAAGCATTATAATGGTAATTTTGGCTAATTGAACACTTACTGCTTCTCTAAGGTCATTTATACAGTAGCCCCTGGTTCAAAAAAAAAATCATGTATTTATATGATCTACACATCTGAAATGTGTTCTAGGAAATATTCAGTCCAATGATAAATATAAAAAAATATACTAGATGTTCCACACCTAATATTTTTTCCGATTTACAATACATCTTAATCTGTTAAAAATTACTGATTACTATCACCTATTTTTCCTTTTCTGATTTGCACTCTTGAGGTTTTCTTTCTAAGTTATATTCCCTGATCTAGACTTTATATTTCAATATATATTATAGAGTTGATCTTATTAATACCAATCAAACCCTTGTGTATCTATATCAAAGTTGAAATTTCTGATAAAAATCCTTTAGAGCTATTCTTATGCTTTTTTCAAATGAGTTTTTTAGAAGTATTTTCTTTAGTCTATAAATGCACTTACTTTAACTCGTTTAAGAATTCAATGTTGTTATGTGATTTGTGAGAACTTGGTGTTTATATAAAATATTGTTCACTTCCTGGTGCCTTGGATCAGAGTGAAGGAGCAAGCAAATCCTGGGTAAGTGGTTCTCTATGTGGAGCAGATCCTGCTTGAACAGTTTCCTCAGTCCCTAAAAAGTAAACTTACACCATGTCACCACGTTTTATGTCCCCGAACTGTCGGCGTATTTTCAATGTTAAGTTTCACGTCATGGCTGTTGTTATCTGGGCCACACTTTCTGCATTATCCATAAAACACTGTCAGCTGAGGGGCATATACTGCTTGCCAGTACAAAGCCAGCCGCCTCAGGAGCATGAGCGTGAAAAGCCGCTATGATTCTGCCAGTCTGCAGGGAGCTTGATTCAGAAGAACGTTTTAATGGCTTTCCCTGGACCCTTTTCCTGTCATAGATCAGTTGAACACTCAGTTGACGTTAATTGGTCTTCCAAATCATTATCCTGAAAAATATCGTGAATCAGAAAGGTCAAAATAATGGTCAAGTAAACTTTCAAATGTCATCTTGTAAACACATAAAATACATTCTTGTCCCCGTAAATGTTGCAGTGGTTCCTTCAGATGTATTTAATGATGGAGGCTTAGAGATAGAAGTCAAGCTTTGCTAAGAAAAACAAGAAAATGCATTTGTTTCTTGCTTGGCTGCTTGCTTGCTTGTATTTGCTTGTAGGTGAAACAGAATGGTAAATAGAGATCTTGGGTCAGACTTCAGGTGAGATTAGAAATAATAATGAGAAATTTTACAACAGTTATTCATTTATTCATTCCCCTCTTCATTGTATTCCATTCAGGTGACTATATGCTAGGTATTATGCAAGTTACAGAACACCAAGGTAAAAGTAGCCCTGGCCATGTTCCCAGGAAGCTTATAATCTGGTTCATGAGATGAGCAGTGTTTGCCCAGGAGACAGGGAAATGGAGCATGCTGTAGTACCTTCAGAGCAGTACATGGTGGGGCAGATTTCCAGGGCTCTGGTTGCTCAGAGGAATGGGAGAGCCCTGAGCTGAGAGCAGAGCCACAGATCAGGCTTCTTGGAGGAATCAGGCCTTGAACTGGGCCTGAGTAGACAGCAGCAGCTCACAAGGAAGGGCCTGATGGTAACATGACAAAAATAAACTAAAGCAAAATTTGATCAACTGTGTTTCCTTGGAGTTAAAATATTTCCATCTCTTGTCAAAACATATATATTTGCATCTAAAGTTAGAGCCTCAGTGAATTTTTGTTGGATTGTTCTATTTTTTTACCAAAGATCTCAATTTTAGCCATAAAAGGTGTGAAAATAATTTGGAACTACTAAGTTTCAAATAGACCATTACACCCTACCCAATAGATAATTCAGCGCTTGCAGTTGTGTGTTATCCCAGCATTTTGGTGATGTTCACATTCCTATATGTGTTGCACCCCTGCTGGCCATCTATTTCCATCACCTCCAAATGTGGACCCTCTTGTGGAAACCACAGCAGCCTTTGCATAAGGTATTTAAGTTTACTGACAGTTCACTCCTTTTTAACAAATTGTTATTAGTGGTTACGCAATTGGAGAGGTGTCTGGTGAATGGCAGGCAGTTCATAGTGGAGGAAGTATAGGATGAACAAGGAAGAAGTACTCTTAAGATTAGCTGATTGGCCGGGCGCCATGGCTCACGCCTGTAATCCCAACACTTTGGGAGGCCAAGGCAGGCAGATCATGAAATCAGGAGATCAAGACCATCCTGGCCAACATGGTGAAACCCCATCTCTACTAAAAATACAAAAATTAGCTGGGCATGGTAGCCCATGCCTGTAGTTCCAGCTACTCAGGAGGCTGAGGCAGGAGAATCACTTGAACCCCAGAGGAGGAGGTTACAGTGAGCCAAGATCGTGCTACTGCAGTCCAGCCTGGGTGACAGAGCGAGACTCCGTCTCAAAAAAAAAAAAAAGAGTGGCCGATTAAGTAGGCAAGATCCAGCTCATCAGGGACTACATAAAGGATTTGGGATTTATCTTATCAGTGATGGGAGGGCTTAAAAATTTTAGCTGATAAATAATAATGCCAGAAATTAGAAATATTATGAAATATTTCTGCAGATTAGATTACTCTGGTCCAGTATGGAGGGTAGGTGGAATTGGGAGGCAAGACTAGTTGCACCGCTTCTTATGGTATTTGAGACAATTTGAGAATAGCTTGTACATTTGAGATAATATTCCTAAACTGAGGAAGTGCCATGCCAGCATTGGTAGAGGAGGGAATACATTTCAAAGACACCCAGGAGGGAGAATCAACATGACTTGGAGATCAGCTGGATGTTAGAGAGGGACAAGAACAGAGAGAGTCAAGAGAGTCCAGGGTTTTTACTTGGGTAACTGGGTATGTGATAATTATTTTCCCCAAGATGGGACTATAAGAGGAGCTGGTTTGCTTTCAGTATGTGATGATGGATTTCTGTGAAGATTGAGGTGTCTGTGGGGCATTTTATGGGCAATTAGATATTTAGATCTAGAGCTCAGAAAACAGGTCTAGGCTAGAGAGGAAGATGGATCCCCCTGCATATCAGGGAAGTTATAGATGTTGAGGAATTGCGTTGCAGTCAGAATAAAAGAGTCAGTGGTACTCCTGCTGCTATAGAGAACATTAACATTTGAAGGATAGGCCAAGGGGCCAGGCATGGTGGCTCATGCCTGCAATTCCAGCACTTTAGGAGGCTAAGACTGGTGATCACCTGAAGTGATCTCCTCAGGTCAGGAGTTCGAGACCAGTCTGAGCAACATAGCGAAACCCCATCTCTACAAAATACAAAAATTAGTTGGGCTTGATGGCACATGCCTGTAGTCCCAGCTACTCAGAAGGCTGAGGCACCGAGAATCGCTTGAACCCAGGAGGCAGAGATTGCAGTGAGCTGAGATCATGCCAGTGCACTCCAGCCTGGGTAACAGAGCACGACTCTGTCTCAGAAATAAAATAACATAAAATAAAAGACAGACCAAGAAAGAGAAGTCTTTGATGGAGACTCAGCAGAAGCAGCCAGAGGATTTAGAGGCAATGATCATTGAGACAAAGGGGAGTTTCAATAGTTTCAAGAAGAAAAAGGTTAACAGAATCCAGTTTAGCAGCAACTAATGTATGAACTGACTGTCAGCCAGACAGTTGTCTGTCATCTCAGAATTTGGCCGTCATCTCAGCATGTTTATATCTTGAGAAAAAGAAGCCAGCAGATAAGGAAATAGGGCAGAAAGCAACTGTTCTCACTGTCCCTTTTTTAATGCAGCACTTAAGATTGAACAAGTGCTAATTAGCTTGAGTACGAGACCATTGTTTTCCATGTTCTGAGTAAGTTTTTGAATTAGTATAACTTCATGTTATAGTGTCATTTTAGGTAGTGTAAAGACATGTTTGGTCTATTTTCAAATGTCATCAGTTAAACTCCCAGATATTTTTCTGGGGTCCAGAAAAAAAGCCAGGTGTCCCCCAGTAAGGGAAGGAGGAAGAAAGACAGAATTTAAATAACTTCTTTAGGCCAAGCATAGTGTCTTATACGTATAATCCCAATTATTTGGGAGGCAGAGGCAGAAGAATTGCTTGCACCCAGGAGTTCAAGATTACAGTGAGCCATGATAGCACCACTGCACTCCATCCTGGGCCACAGAGCAAGATCCTGTCTCTAAAGCAAACAAACAAAAAAACTTAATAAGTAGTCTAACATTTTTAAAGCTTATGTTTTATTTGACATAAGTCCTATTTGATAAATGTCTAATGATTAAAGTGCAGCACTTCAACAAGTATTTAAGTATATCAAACTCAGCAAGTTTTATCATCATTTTCGAAGGCACATAGCATGTAAAATATTTGAAATTAGCATTTTTACAACATGCTTATCATAAATTGTTACCTGCTTTGAGCAAACAACATTTGCAAGTCTGGAGAGTCTAATGAATTGCTTTTCTAAAGTAATATTACTTCAACAAGCCTGGCCAACAAGGTGAAACCCCGTCTCTACTAAAAATACAAAAAATTAGCTGGGTGTGGTGGTAGGTCCTTATAATCCCAGCTACTTGAGGTGGCAGAATTGCTTAAACCTGGGAGGCAAAGGTTGCAGTGAGCCGAGATCATGCCACTGCTCTCCAGCCTGGGCAGCAGAGCAAGGCTCTGTCTCAAAATAATAAATAAATAAATAAGAAAGTAATGTTACTTTCCTGATCTATATGTACACAAAATCATATATAATTCTGTTATTTAACTCCCATAAACTTAAACATTCACACTTGAGAGGGAGCCTACTTGTTGGACTCAAGCCTGTAGGACAGGACATTTTATGTGTCATCTATCCCTTATAAATGACTTCATTTCACATTAACTATAATTTCATATCTTTTTGTTGTTGTTGTTCTTTGGAGGCAGAATCATGCTCTATTGCCCTGTGTGGAGTGCAGTGGTGCGATCTCAGCTCACTGCAACCTCTGCCTCCTCTGTTCAAGTGATTCTCCTGCAGCAGCTTTCCAACTAGCTGGGATTACAGGCATGCACCACCATACCCCGCTAATTTTTTGTGTTTTTAGTAGAGATGGGATTTCACCATGTTGCCTTGTCTGGTCTCAAACTCCTGGCCTCAAGTAGTCTGCCCACCTTGGCCTCCTGAAGTTCTGGGATTGCAGCCATGAATCACTGTGCCCAGCTTATGTCTTGTTTAATGCAGTACCCTGAACACCAAAATGAAATAGTCTGTAATAAGACTAAGGCAACCTCAGCATCCCGGATTACCATAATAATAAAAATCCAAGTCATCTTGAGCCTATCTTCAATATATTACACTTTATCACTGTTACTAATTTGATTCTTGGCCCCAGAAATTGTGCACAGCTTGTGTTAAATGCAGTGAGAGTGGGCCTATATAAATGTGAATAATGGAATATGACCCATCTATTCCAGCAAGAATCACCATATTTTATTAAATCAAGATGCCATCAGTTGTAAGATGCATCATCATTTTGTGCATTACTGAGAAAGGAAAAAAAACACTTCTGTCAATTGAGCTGACAGTGTTTCAGAGGCGGTGAACGTGGGGGGAAATGTGCATCTTAGAATCAACAAAATGTAGTAATTATGAGAATTGAAGCAAAAATTGGCTTAACATACTATATAGTAGCATAATTTAAAATCCCAGTCATAACAGCCATTCCTCCTGTCTACAACATTTCACATACCCAAATAATTATTCTGTAATGAGATAAAAGTTGCAAGTATATTTGTTTGTTCCTGAATTCCATAGTTCCCTGAGACATGGCCAAATTTATTGTATATGAAGATATTCTTTATAGAATCCTTTATATCTTAACTTTAAATTGTTGTCATTTTGAACATAATTTAGCAATATTTATTGAAAGCCTTAATATGTTTTTAGCCTTTTACCTTGTAGGTCCATGGCTGACGTGTCTATTACTGCTGAAATTTAAAAAACAATTATGCACATGAATATTCATGGTAGTATTATTTATACTAGTAAAAATCAATAAGAGCGTAAGTATCCAATAGTAGGAAATTCTTGCTAATGCAACTAATTATGTGGGTGAAAAGTTTGAAACATAAAATAACTGCTTATGTCCAAAGAATAAAGGGCAGATACGGTATGTAAACTGTGCACCCATTAAACAATATGAAAAAATACAGAGGAAAAAAACTCTAGAAAGAAATGGGCCAAACTACCAACAGTCTGGTAGTAAAGTGAATTTTTAAAAAATTTGCCAATATTTTGCATTTTCCAAATATACCGTAAGAGTATTTTGCAATTGAAAAAACAAGTGATTTTTAGGAGAGACCCAGGATTTGGTTTTTGACAGCACTAGCTTTGACAGTTTCCATGCTCATTTTCTCATTCCTTTTGAACCAGTTTTATTTTTATCTAAAGCGTTTAAATTTATGATGATTTCATCTTGCCATATGTTTCATATCCTTCTTAGCCATTAGGCTTCTATGTTTTTCTCCCAGAACCCACAGTTCTGTTTAGTAAAATGTTTTTGCCAGAATCTCACCCAGTCTAAGATAAATCTTCACCTAGGAATTACCTGCAAGGGTTGATGAATGGTGGTTAGTAGCTAAGGAAGTGGCAATTTAGGTAATTGATTCTGGCTCAAATCCTTAAGACAGTAACTTATTTTATACGTTGGAAAGGAATTGTGTGTTTCTTGGATCTTTTAGACTTGAAATGTGCATAAGGGACATGAGGTGTGGGGAAAAGAGCATGCATTGTTGTTTTTATTGCAGTTCAAGCTCAGTAAAGCAAGTGGTGAAAATATGCATAAAAGCTGCTGAATGGAGAATCTGTGCGCAGTTCTTGGCTTCAAGGTGCTTCCTCCCTGTTAGGTCCTGTATGCCACTAACAGCAGTGTTATTACTGACAAGTCTCCATAGCTCTTCTTGCTCATTGGCTGGCGCCAGGGGCTAGTCCTCTGCCTCCTTTTTCCTTGCTTATGCCACTGTTCACTCCTCTTGGGTACATTCCCTACATTATTTCTGCCATCTTCTAGGCCCTTTTCTGTTGTCACTAAGAGCATCATTTCCCTGACAATACTTGTTTCAAAGTTTCCATGATACTATTATAAAAACATGATATTATTAGATAAAATAATTTTCAGGGCAGGAAGTAATAAATGTAGACCTAAGCACTACCTGAGAGCACTACACCAGAAAGCTCATGGCACTTGGATGTAGCAAACTTCAAAAACAGCCTGTATGATCAAGGCATAAGGAGGAGGATGCGCAGACAGGGGCTGTTGCATGCTCGGTCGGTCGACGGCTTACACTTTCCGCTACTGGGGTTGCCATAGTGGGAACGGTCTTGACTTACATGCTTCCTGTGCTATGTAACAGCAACTGTTTTCTACCACTGCATAGATATTATTAATAAAATGATGTCTTTTAAACTTTTAGCTTTGAACTCAACATGCTTAACAACTGGCTTGAAATCATAGCAGCAGAGATGAGTTTTCTACTTTTGTCTCAATTCCAAAATTGATCAAAATAAGAACTAACAATGCATCATTATGTACTTAAAATAGAACCAAACTGTTTTCTTGTGGCACAATGTTAATATTTTGGCAGGAAAGTATAATTCCTTACCAGTAGTGGTAAACTAAAGCAGATCTTTGGCTTTAAGCATTAGCCAACATTTAAAAAACAATAGTTTTGAAGTTTGAAAAAAATGTAAAAAAATTAAATGTAAAAACATTTAATAAAAATACTTCTATTTTTATTCATCTTAATAAGAAATGCTTTTTTTTTTTTTTTTTTTTGAGACACAGTCTCACAGTGGTGCCCGTGCTGGAGTGCAGTGGCACAATTTTGACTCACTGCAATCTCCACCTCCAGAGTTAAAGTGATTCTCCCACCTCAGCCTCCTGAGTAGCTGGGACTATAGGTGTGTGCCACCTCACCTGGCTAATTTTTGTATTTTTAGTAGAAATGGGGTTTCACCATGTTGGCCAGGCTGGTCTCAAACTCCTGACCTCAAGTAATTCATCTGCCTTGGTCTCCCAAAGTGCTGTGATTACAGGGATGAGCCACCACACTCAGCCTTCATCTTAATAAGAAATATGTTAATGAATATTTCTTTCTCTTGTTCCCATGCTACTCTTTTTGCCATTAATGGAAGAGAGAACAGGGTTTCAACAATAAGGGAATTAAGTAAAGACATAGGTGATAAAACTCTCTTCAGACCATCCCAATGAATGCCAAAGTAAACTTGGCATAGAATGTAAAAATACCTTGATTATGCTCTTATCAGAGAGCCAAATACTGATGATTTCCCCCATAAACTATAGAAATGCCTATGAACCATAATCTAAGCATCAGAAAATCCCCAAACCCAGAATTATTTTTACACTATTCTGGATTCTAGTTGATCTTCATAATGATAACCAAGAAGCACTGTTCAGGATTCTGACTTAGCATTTCAATCAATTTATATGTTTATTTCATACAACCCCAGAACGGTTAAGTAACTTGGTCAATACCACTTAGCCCTGAGATCGAGAGAACCAGATCTTCTGACTCCAAGGCCAGAATTGTTATTTTTCACATCACATCTAAAAAAGAATACACTAAATTTAATTTTAAAAACATTTTACCTCATTTCTAATTGATATTAATGGCTAGATGGTATCTTTTGTGCCCATCACACATACCTGTAGGCAGGATCACATTTAATGAACATGGAATAAGATTAGAGCTTAAGTAAGAATTAATTTTTTTAGAATATCCAGAGCAAGCTTTCCTTATAACTGGCAAACTATCTATAGCATTCCCATCTGGAAGGAAACCACTACTTATCCTGGCCCTTGAGTTTTTGTGGCATTATTTTAACAAACTTTAGAGTTGCAACAGAATGTGTAGCTACTCTGGAGGAACCATTACTTGAGGTTTGTATAAAACCCTCAGGTCAAGATTGTGATTCTGGGCCAGGCACGGTGGCTCCTGCCTGTAATCTCAGCACTTTGGGAGGCTGAGGCCAGAGGATCACTTGAGGTCAGGAGTTCAAGACCAGTCTGGCCAACATGGTGAAACCTCATCTCTACTAAAAACACAAAAATTTGCCAGGTGTGGTGGTACACACTTGATACTTAGGATTCTAGATACTTAGGAGGCTGAGACATGAGAATCACTTGAACCCAGGAGGCCAAAGTTACAGTGAGCTGAGATCATGCCACTGTGCTCCAGCCTGAGTGACAGAGCAAGACTGTCTGAAAGCGAGCAACAACCAAAAAAACTGATTCAGCAATTAACACTATCAAATACCTTACCGTAAACCTCCCACTTAATATGACAGCAAAACATAACTGGTTCCAAATATTTCAGTAACTAAGGCAACTTTGCATTTACTTGTAGGCAGAGAAACAACAAAGAATAAAATCAGCATCTTTTGTGGTCTTAACATTCAGGACCAAAGGCCTATAGTACTCACAAAAGAAAAGAGTATTGCAGTGTTGTTGTTGTTTCTAATTCTAAGTGTTTAAGATTTTGCTCCAAGAAAAATGATCCTGAGCACTTTTTCAGGATAAAAAGATACTGGGAGTCTTCCTTTGAGGCACATGGTTTATTAACTAAGAATGTTATCACCTTTTTCTCCCTAAAACATTTCTGTTTTCTCAGATAGTCAGAGACGTATTTCCTCCTATCTCCAAATGTAATGACTGTAGCATCTATATCCACCTTTAATCCATCAATATGACAGCCCTCCAGATCAAGTATATGATTTGACATATTTTACAAACTGGTTCTAACAGCTTCAAATAAAAGCCAAAAGCTGCAAGTGATAGTTCTGTCCTCAAAAAGCAAAAGCTGGGTTGAGGGAAGGGAAGACATGGGGACCAGGATGGAGAGAGGAGAAGAGAGGCTGTTCTGTGCTCCATGCCCAAGGTGTAAGGACTCCTCAGTGCAGGCAAAGAGTTTAGCTACTTTGTATTTACCCTGGGTATTTTAATAGGTACAGCGTCATAATTATGAGATTATATTTGTATATGTATTGGTTTACTGTAGTCATTGGCTCTGAATGAAGCAGAATGGCCATTCCCTGGAGCAGATGCCTTCTTTACTAGGCACTGACATTTTATTTCTTTACATATTCTAATCACTGATTTTAATGGGAAGGAAAAGAAGGCGATTTTTTCACTGGGCCTTGTCTTCTCACAGGTCTTTAACATGAGGCTTGATATAATTCCAGTTAGCTACATCCATACTCTACAAATAGAACATGTTTTTGTGTATCAATGGGATGGATGTTTGTTCCCAGAGGATTCACTATACCTTTGTCCGCAGGGTCCTTGTGGGGATGCCATGCTTATGTAAAACTGTTCTCTTCTTATAATAAATGCAGTTGCTCCACATGCTAAATTGTGTTATAGCAAGTAGTGTTTTGCCGATGCTAACTCAAAGCATGTTGGAGGTCATGTCGTGTAGAGAACTTAGTGTTGGTGTACTTTCAGTGTTATGTTCTTTATTATGGTTGTCAATGTCTACACTGTTCAGTGAAGACATCTTTTTGTTTGCACTTAAGTTAGTTCTGCAACACTGTCATATGTATTAATTATGTGTTCCTGGAAAATGAAAATACAGATATTTTCTTTAAACAGACTAAAATATAATTCTATAAACCAAAGCAAGTTCATTCCATTTCTAACTAATTTTTAAGATAACTACCCAGCTTTGAAACAACTCCCAAGCCTCAGAAACTAATAATGTGAAATAATTATCAATGAAAACAATATTTGTCATCACAGGCTGTAAAAAGTAATATATATGTAGTGGTAGATTGGGCTTAAGTTTATGGGCCTCACTCTAAGGGAAAGAAAATTTCATGAATCACTTTTATGAAATCTATTAACTCTTTCAGCTCACTAACCTGAGAAGTAGCAATCTTATATTATAAAAAATTAATACCTTAATTTTGAGCCATGTATTTCCTTCTTGCTGGTAGGGTCTGGCTCATGATGGTTTCAAAGTTAGAGCTAAGAACATCACAGACATTACTGTCTAACTTGTACCTGTATACTTGTTCTGTTTTATGCTTGCTTATTATTTTTAAATTACACGTTTGCTTTTTGTTATTTTAAGGCACTCAACCAGAATGCTGAACTAAGGAGTCGGTTGAACAGAATACATTCAGAGTCTATTATTTGTGATCAGGTTGTCAGTGTAAATATTATTCCTAGCCCTGATGAGGTAAGACTCATTGTAAATAGATGCAGAGTACCTATTTTTTGCATCTAAATTTACTGCATATTTTTGTTTATTTATATCCAGTTCTTTCACTGTTAATAAGGTTCCTTCCATGAATATTTGTGTTGCTGCTGACAGTTCAATGTTCTTTGAAGTAAAAGATATGTAAGAGCTTGACATCATTTATTCCTGGTGATCAGTGTCTATTTTTATTTATTCCTATGTTCACCTGATCCCACCGAATATTTGATTTGTATATCTAATCCAGCTTTTTAATTTTCAGTGTCTGTCTCATTCATCATTAGAGATGTTCAGTAGCATCAAATGGCCAGTAAAATGTTGGGGGGGAAAATATTACCTTTTTAGCTGAGAAGTTGCTAAGTAAAAGTGTAAGGTTTGTTTTGAAAGCCCTAAGGAAAGAAGTCACCTGACCTTGTTAAGATAATACTAATGATGCTGCTACAGCTGCTGCTGCTGCTAATTAATAGCTGACATGTGTCAAGTGAACGAATGCTTACTATGTGCTAGGTATTGTGTTAACGACTTTGCATATATTATCTCATTTGACACCCTCAACAACGCTCTGTGTTAGGTGGTATTATTATTCTATTTTTCAGACTGAAGAAATGTTAAGAGAATAGGAGAGCATTCAGTATTTGGGCTAAACTTAAGTATATAAATCTGTTTATGACTCTTCATAAAATTATTTTATAGCATGAGAACTTAACACTTTTCAACAGTAATGTTAGAAACTTATATACAGTGATGATATATGTAACAAAATGAGAGGTTTAACTGATAGAAAGTTTATGTTTGTACCAAAAACATACATTTTACGAGAAATCTATAGGTACAAGGGTTCTAACTTCTTAGGAAACATTATTCCAAGACAACTTGTCTTCAACTTAAGTTTTCCACCCTAAATATCTGTTCACCTCCATGGGCCCCCTGTTCTCACACTTATATTCACTCAACTGCCCAGAAAATTTGTCATTTAAAAGTAATTTGATAATCTCAGTTGGAATCTTCTTTTCAACCTGAAATGTGCAATATATATATATGTATATAGTCATTAGACATATATATACATATGTCTCTTACACAAGTTTTTGATTGAAAAATAGCTTCCTTGAAAACTATGACTTATTGAATAAAAGTATAATTTGAAATAAGGTTCAATATTTCAGTCATGTGTTTTATTGGTTAAAATTCATGATCAAATTGGAAAGTGACATATATAGTCTGTCTCAAAAATTGGTTTTATAGATTGTTTTCTTAGCATGTCTCTAGTAGTTTCTACAAATATCTCCTTATGTTTAATGTACTGTTAGAGTATGACAGGCCTAAGAATAAGAGAATGAGCTTTTCTCTGTAATCAATTCAGGATATTCATAGCAGCTTAACCTGTCAAATTCCTCTTAGTATCAATTAACCAAAGATTTAAAATCAAGGCACAGTACCAACACCTTTCAGCTATTCCTTTTGGGGATTCTAAACACATTGGAAGGACACTTATACAGTGGTCATTACTGAATTGCAAGTGAAAATTACTTGTGGTTGCCACTTTTTAACACATGGTATTAAAGAGTAGAAATATGGCTAATTCAAAGGAATAGCTACTCTGACAGGGGGAAAAGCAATTACACTTTATTCTTCTGTCCTCTGCAGGCTGGTGAGCAAATCCATGTCAGTCTCCCCCTATCACAGCAAGTAGCCAATGAGAGCCGCCTCTCTATGTCAGAGTCTGTTTCTGAGTTCTTTGATGCCCAAGAGGTGCTTCTCTCTGCAAGTTCATCAGAGAATGAGGTATGTATGCCTCCTTGACTTGTCAGCCTCAGCTGCTTGTGACTGAGTTTGGGTTAAAGAAAATAAAACTGTGGAACTTTTTGGTGGTTATTTTCAGGTGTTTGTTTGTTTACATCATTGTAAGATGCCTAAATTGTAGCAAAGCCAAAGGCACACAAACCATATCAGCTCCCAATTACTGAGCACTTAACATTCCTAAGCATCAAGAATTTAAACTTAGTGAATTAAGGGAAACAATCAACATTTATTCGGAGTGTCTTTGATGATTCATATTTCATCATATTTCAGGGTAACCAAAGAGTTTATGACAGAGCTCTTTATGGAAGGAGATTAGCTAATAAATATTGAAAGAACAGGAAAATTAGGAAAGCACCTAATGTGCATACACAGACACATACATATTAGATATTTTTACTAAGGACGTGAATTTGAGCTTAGAAGGATAATGTGTAGCACGTAGCTAGTTGGGTAATTGTGGTTTTTGGAGGTTAACCACTGACTCTCATAAAAGCTGAATTAGATTCCTCTTTTTGCTTATGATTCTTGCCAAGGTCTTGGAAACAAGCAACCTCTTCCTTGGTCAGGTTGCAGAAATTAGTTATTTTACTACAATGTAGTCAACTTTTTTTTTTTTTTTTGGCATGAGGAAAGTAGCCAAAACTGTTTTCTACACAGCTGACTAGGAATTTTGTCATTTGGGATTGCAAATCTGTATTGCATTTTTACAAAAAAGAAATGAAATTATTGCTAAACGTAAGGAAACATCCTGACAATTACTAGTAGTTGGTTTTGGATGTTTGAAATTATGAGTGATTTTAGAAACAAAGGCAAAGTGGAAAAGAGAAAGCAATAATGAATATATATCATTTTTATCATGGGAGAAAAGTAAAATAGAATTCTTAGGTACTGAATTTGTCAGCATACCAAGGTATGCACCTGCCTCTCAGATCCTGAGGCATGCATTAATAAGTTCACAGAGATTCCCATTCGCAAGCTGGAATGCTAATTTAATGATTTGTGATGGTAACTGATGCATCCTCAGATGTACAGAATAATCATCCTTGCTGATTAGTGCCTCTTTTCCTGTAGGCAAATATGCATGGCAAGACTAATTCTAGTCAGAGATTACCTGGTGAGCAAGGGAAATGAGTAAACCTAAGGCGAGGAGGGCCAGAATATTAGAGCTCCGTACTCATTCTGCATCATAGGGATACTCTGCCACAAGGACCTGGTGTTTGTGTCTGTCTGCCTGCACCGCCAGGGACCATGATGCTGTGGATAATGCTACCAGAATTTCCTTTTCTGACTCTGCCTTGCTGAGCTTCCATTGCTAACTCATCCTTTATCCTTCTTTTTGTTGTTTTGTTTTGTTTTTGAGATGGAGTTTCACTCTTGTTGCCCAGGCTAGCGTGCAATGGTGCAATCTTGGCACCGCAAGTTCCACCTCCCAGGTTCAAGTGGTTCTCCTGCCTCAGCCTCCCAAGTTGCTGGGATTACAGGCATGCACCACCACGCCTGGCTAATTTTGTAATTTTAATAGAGATGGGGTTTCTCCATGTTAGTCAGGCTGGTCTCAAACTCCCAACCTCAGGTGATCTGCCCAACTCAGCCTCCCAAAGTGCTGGGATTACAGGCATGAGCCACCACACCCGGCCCCTTCATCCTTCTTTAGTCAGGTTACAGTCAGACTTGACTGTACATTATCTGAGCTCTGACCTATCATCTGATGACTTCCTAGCTTATCTCTCTGAGATCTATTTCCAAGTACCTGGGGCACACTGAGCTGGGTCCCCAGGTACTGCTTGCCCTGGACACTGGGTATATAGAAATGAAGAGGATGTGAAGCAGTTTATTGCCTGAGTCCAAGCAAGATGGCGGTACCACCCTTGGACAGGTGAGGGGTAGGGGAGTGAATGTAGTGGCAGAGAGCGGGATAAGAAGGTGGAGGGTGGGGGCGCAGGGAGATGAGACATTCACTGTGAGGCAGCATGAGTTTTTCAGATCTCTCAGTGGAGTTACCTGTCAGGCATTTGAATATTTAAGTCTAAAGCTCAAGGACAGAACCATTCGGGAGAGAGTTAGCTCAGGATCTACATAGCCAGCTACCTGTTAGACACTGACACCTGGTGCTCACAGAACCTCTAATTCAGCATGTTCCAAAAGAGTTCATCAACAAGCCCCTTCCACACATAACCCCCACCATTACCTTTAGGGGATAGCCCCAGTCTGCCCATTCCTCTCACATTGCCTCTCTAAGTGCCCTTCTATCCAGCTGTTCACACCAAATGCCTGAAGATTTTCCTTCACTCCTTCTTTCTCTTTACTACCACCCACCTTGATTCACTCAGGCACTGTAGCTTCCATCATCTAAATACTCTCAGATCTGTACATTTTCCTGCAGTTTTACTGCCACTGCTCCAATTCACTTCCCATATGCTTCCTACCTAGATCACCCTATCAGTCTCATAACTTGTCCAGTCTGTCATCTTGTTGCCTCCCATTTTATATATATATATATTTCTCTTACATATTTTTTGATTGAAACATAGCTTCCTTGAAAACTATAATTTATTGAATACAAGTATAATTTGAAATAAGATTTAATATTTCAGTCATGTGTTTTATTGGTTAAAATTCATGATCAAATTGGAAAGTGACATATATAGTCTGTCTCAAAAATTGGTTTTATAGATTGTTTTCTTAGCATGTCTCTAGTAGTTTCTACAAATATCTCCTTATGTTTAATGTACTGTTAGAGTATGACAGGCCTAAGAATAAGAGAATGAGCTTTTCTCTATAATCAATTCAGGATATTCATAGCCACTTAACCTGTTAAATTCCACTTAGTTTCAATCAACCAAAGACTTAAAATGAAGGCATAGTACCAACACCTTTCAACTATTCCTTTTGGGGTCTTTGGACACATTGGAAGGAAACCTATATAATGGTCATCCCTGAATTGCAAGTGAAAATTACTTTCTGTCACTGAGGCTGGAGTACAATGATACAATCACAGTTCAATGCAGCCTTTACCTCCTGGGCTCAAGGAGTCCTCCCTCCTCAACCTCCTGAAGTAGCTGAAACCACAGACATGCACCACCATGCCCAGCTAATTGTTTTATTTTTTTGTAAAGATGGGGCTCTTTGTATTTTCTGGTCTGGCCTCAAACTCCTGGTTCAAGCAATCATCCTCCCTCCGCCTCCTAAAGTGTTGAGATTACAGGCATGAGCCACCATGCCTGGCCTTCCTCTTCAATTTCTAATCACTCCCAAACTAATATATCATAGAAATTATCTGATGTCACTGGTGTAATATATCACAGAAATGATCTGATATCACTACAGTAATAGCGGGCCTTGAATAAGATGTATACATGTCATAAGTGTGCAGTAACTAAGGCTGGGCTGTCTTGCTGTGGTCCATTCACACTACCCTATACAAAGAGCCAAGGTGCAGACACTGTTATAATAAAGTGTTTGTGCAGACACTATTATAATAAAGCAGTTTGTCCTCTGCCCCATGGTTAAGAAGTCCTGGAACCAAATATTTCACTTTACAAACTTAGGGATTCAAAAGAGTTCAGAAAATATATTTTTTTTTCTAAACATGACCAGGCATGTAGCATTGCAAAAACAAGTTTAAAAGCAAAGGCAAGTAGATTATTGTGTAAGCAAGAAAAACATTTTCTGAAAGAGCAGAGGATTCATTCAGTAAAGCACATTGGTAAGTAACATATAAAGAGGATTTTTCCCTCAGTCATGGAAAATGTTAATGTGAGACAGCTAATGCCCAGGTGTTTCTCAGAATAATCACAATAAACATTTCTTCTTTTGCTCAGTTAGCAGATATTTGTTGAAGACCTCCTCTGGGCTCACCAGAACTGTTTAAGTGCAGAGGGCACAGTGGTTAAATCTCTGCCTTCATGAAATTTATATTCTAGTGGGGTAGACACACAACAAACAAATGAAATATAAGAAAAAATATATATATATATACATATATATATATTAAGATAATGATAAGCATGAAGGGAAAAAAATAAGAAAGAAAGAGGGATACAAAAGGTCAGAGGGGGCCAGGTGTGGTGGCTCACCTCTGTAATCCCAGCACTTTGGGAGGCCAAGGTGGGCAGTTCACTTGAGGTCAGGCGTTCGAGACCAGACTGGCCAACATGGTGAAACCTTGTCTCTACTAAAAATACAAAAATCAGTCGGGCATGTGATGCACACCTGTAATCCCAGCTACTCAGAAGGCTGAGACAGGAGAATTGCTTGAACCCAGTAGGTAGAGGTTGCAGTGAACCAAGATTGTACCCCTGCACTCCAGCCTGGGTGACAGAACAACTCTGTTTCAAAAATAAACCAAAAAAAATCACCAAAAGATAAGAGGAAAGGAGGAAATGGCAACTCTAAATTGTCGATAGGATAGCCAGCATAGGCTTCCCTGGAATGACTTTTGAGTAAGGGACTGAAGAGAATGAAGGAGCTGAGCTTGTGCATCTCTGGGGAAGTGCTCAGGCCAGGGTAGATGGCAAATACAGAGGCCCGATTTCCTTTGGCAGCTACAGTTGCAGGATATACAGCTTGAGCCTCACCTGCAGCTGCTGCTAGGATTCCCACATTGTAGTAAACTCACTGTGCATGTGAAGACACGAGGAGCCTTCTGGGGGGACCTCATCACAAGGTGATATAGTTTGGATGTGTGTCCCCATACAAGTGAAATCACAGGGAGGAGTCTGATTTACGTTTTTTTTCCTCTTTCAAGCATAAGAAGTTGGCTTTTCATGAGCCTGATGGTTTAACCTTCAGCCCTGCTGCAGTCAGTAGGAACTGTGGGAACCAGTTGCAGTGGGAAAATATGAATCAGTAAAAAATGTTGTTCTCAATTTGTCATCTTTATGGGCTTACTCATGTGCAAAAACAAAATTACCATTATTCATCCATGCATGCAATCATTCTATCACTGTTCTCCCTAAATATATGAACTCTTTCCTCAACCTGAATTTTTAAAACATTAGCAATAAATACAGAAATTTTAAAGACAGAGAGATCAATTGTTTTAATTACATACAAATTTAAAATTTTTACATGGCAAAAATATGGCATAAACAGAGTTTAAAAATGTAAGTTAAGCAAAATGTAATCTGTATGACAAACTAAAAAATGTGTGAAAGATAAGAAAATGAGTTCGTAAAGGATGAAATTTAAACTTTAAAGCAATCTTTTGGCCAGGCACAATGGATCATACCTGTAATCCCAGCACCTTGTGAGGCTGCAGTGGGAGGATTGCTTGAGGCTAGGAGTTTAAGACTAACCTGGGTAACATAGCAAGACCTTTCATCTCTAAAAAAAAAAAAAATTTTTTTTAATTGGCCAGGCATGGGACATATGCCTGTAGTCCCAGCTACTTGGAAGGCTGAGGTGGGAGGATCCCTTGTTATGAGCCCAGGTTGCAGTGAGCTATGATGGTACCATTGTACTTCAGCCTGGGCAACAGAGTAAGAGTCTGTCTCAAAAAAAAAAAAAGAAAGAAAGAAAAAGAAAAAAGTTATCGATAATTTATCCCAGGTAATTCTAAAAAATGGATAGTGTAAAGTGTTTAAGTGGATGTGAAGAGATGGATGACGTTCCAACATATTGCTGATGAGGACAAACGAATCCAGTCTTTCAGGATAGCAATTTGGCAATATGAAACTAAAGCCTTAAAGTGACCCATTTGATCTAGAAATACACCGGGCAGATTTACAGAAATATATTTACAAGGACGGTCATCCAAGTATTGTCTGTAATAATAAAATGTTAGAAACCACCTAAATACTTATATTTTCTGTTAAAATCGTATAATGAAATACGTTACCTTTCCAAATAAAGTAGCTGTAGCTATTATAATGAAAATGTATTCAGAATGCCATAAAACAACATGTAAACCGATCTCCTTTTTCAATATATAAAGATAAATGTGTCAATATATTTGTACAGGCATTTTGAAATTGGGGGGTAACGCTCTCTAAAATGTTATGTGGTTTCCTATATGTGATGGGCTGATGGGTAATTTTCATTACTTATCTGTTTACTCTTACATAATTTTGAATTTTTTACAATAAGAATGTTTTATATTCAGAGAAAAATAGCTTGGCACGGTGGCTCATGCCTATAACCCCAGCACTTTGGGAAGCTGAGGCGGGAGGATCATGAGGTCAGGAGATCAAGACCATCCTGGCCAACATAGTGAAACCCCATCTCTACTAAAATACAAGAAATTAGCCGGACACGGTGGCATGCACCTTTAATCCCAACTACTTGGGAGGCTGAGGCAGGGGAATTGCTTGAACCTGGGAGGTAGAGGTTGCGGCAGTGAGCCAGGATCACACACCACTGCACTCCAGCCTGGTGATAGAGCAAGACTCCATCTCATGTGTGTGTGTGTGTGTGTGTGTTGTGTGTATAGCATTATTTGCATTTTGAAGGAAGTGAGTATCAGCAGCTTTCTTGCCTGCAGGAAAGACATTAGTCTTCCCTTTGGCTGATGGCTCTTATTTCTCTTTCCTGATCTGCTCTGCTTCTAAGTCTCTTTATTATGTACATTGTTCCTTAATTTCACTTTTCTGCTCATTTGTGTTTTATTTTGGTTTCACATTTTTCCCATGCAGGTGTGGCTTCACTTTTTACCTCTTCCCCATCATCACAAAGGCCATCTGAATTGAAGCTATATTTCTTACCCAGATCTACATGGTATCCTAGTATCTAGCCTCCCTAGGGAAAGCTGCCAAGTATCTTCCTGAAAACCAAGTCTGACTCCAACATCCCATGCATATTTGTCTGTTTCACTAACTCTTAGGATTGCGTATGAACGCTTTGTGTTGGCATGAAAAGCCCTTCACTGTCGGGCCCTCTGCTTCTTTTCTCTACCCTCTGTCACAGCCATTCTCAACATCCTTGCATTCCTGGGATAAATGTTGCTCTCATGGTCCTTACCTTTGCAATATCTCCCGTCTTTGTGTGCTTATATCCCTTCTAACAACTGGGCAACTCCTAGTCATTCTCTAACACCCAGTTTAAATGTTATTCCCCTGGGCAGCCTCTCTTGAGTCCTCTCAGGTACAGTCATAGGGCCTTCTCTTGGGTTGATGCAAAAGAAAGTAATGGCAAAAACTGCAATTATTCTTGCACCAACCTTAAACATTCTTAGTGTTATACTAAAATATTTCTGGTTCTTTACTGGTCTCCCCTGCCCTCCTGCCTCTACTAAGACAAGGAGCTAAAGACCAGGCTCCCTTCTAGCAATCCTATATCCTAGCTCATGAAGACCCTCAAGTGTTCATTGCACATATGCCAAATACTTTTCCCTCTAGGACCTCTGCTTCTCATTGGAACAATGTTTTGTTATTTTTAATCACTTGATTATCTGAACTTGCAAAACCGAACAAGAATTCTGATCCTTTTATGTTCTTCCCTTCCTTAGGCTTCAGATGATGAGTCTTATATCAGTGATGTGAGTGATAATATATCTGAAGACAACACCAGTGTTGCGGACAATATATCTCGGCAAAGTATGCATCATTTGAGCTTCCAGGTTGTTCTATCTACATGCCAAATTGCAACACTGACGACTTAATGAATGGACATTTTTCCCCACCCTCCACTAATTGTTCTCTTGGCAGCTGATTGTTTAATACATTCTATTTTGTATAATCTCTTGAGGTAAATGGTTGAAAAATCTCTTAGGTAAATGGTTAAGAGAAAAGGTTTTTTCCTCTTTCTCAATCCAACATCTTGAATCCTTCTTATTAAATATATTTAATTTTTAAAACTTAGCCTGTCTTGTCTTGAATATTTGAGGCTATTTAATGCCTTATTTATAAAACTATACACTGTTGTTTTTGTGCATTAACAACCTTATACTGAAAGATTCCATTTACTTTTGAAAGAATATAATAAAAGCTCATGAAATGTCTCACAATCAGAATTATTTGAAAGTTATTTCCCTTCTTGATTTTGTGAAATCGAAACAGCAAAGTATTATTCACTGCGACTCTCCTTCTTCCAGTCCTGAATGGGGAGCTTACAGGAGGGGCCTTCCGAAATGGACGTCGAACATGCCTGCCAGCTCCTTGTCCTGACACTAGTAACATTAACCTGTGGAATATCTTGAGGAACAACATTGGCAAAGACCTGTCTAAAGTCTCCATGCCTGTGGAGCTAAACGAGCCACTCAACACCCTGCAGCACCTCTGCGAGGAAATGGAATACAGCGAGCTCCTGGACAAGGCTTCAGAAACTGATGATCCATATGAGCGCATGGTAATAAATAACTAACAGAGCAGTGCCCCTCAGGGGTTTGCCAACCCTGACCTAGGCTTAGCCAGAATTCATTATGATGATATATTTGGCATTTGCATAACATTCTCACTGCATAGTAAAAGAGGAATTGACCTGTTTGCATAAGTCAGGCAAGGCCAAGACCTCCCAGATACCATTACAGGAAGATGCACTTTTTGTGCCTTATCCTTGGTCTAGAGTGTTTCTAAAGTTAAGAAGTGAAGGTCTCATACTCCTTAGAGGTTGAAGGCACACCTTGCCTCACTGGATCAGCTTTTCCTGAATGCCGAGATAGCCCATCTGTTCAGGAACTTAGGTCTGAGAAAGTAATTTCTGTTTATACTTTGCCCTTTACCCCATATGGCTGTGGGAAACACGCCCTGCTCTCTGAAAAGCACCCACAGCTACAATCCTCGTGTGTGTGAGGCTAAGATCATGCCCATGGCAGAACCAGTAAACTGGGTTCCAGAACCTTTGGACTCTGATTCTCATGACTTTGGAAGGAAGGGTGAAGAATGCTTGACCTCAGTGGGCTGCTTGTTTGTATGCGAGTAGTTTAACCTAATTTTACTTATTTTTTTCCCCATGAGTTGATAAAGATTCTGTACAGACAATAGAAAATGCAACTGCCATCAAATTCACACCCATCAACATGGAGTGTGTAAAATCTAGAGGGATAAGGAACAAACACACCTAGCAGTCGTCTCTCCTATATGATTTCCTTTTCATCAATGTTTTAACAGGTTCTGGTTGCTGCATTTGCAGTTTCAGGATACTGCTCAACGTATTTCAGAGCAGGAAGTAAGCCATTCAACCCAGTCCTTGGGGAGACCTATGAATGCATTAGAGAAGACAAGGGATTCCGATTTTTCTCCGAACAGGTAAGCACCATTGGACTCAGTGAGGTTTCTATGTAGACAGGAGGGAAGTTTAGTGATGAAAGCAGCCTTTTGATAATGATCTGTTGGGAAGGGTTATGATACCAGTTATGAATCCAAAGTATCTGAGACAGATCTCCATAAATTTAGAAAGTTTATTTTGCTAAGGTTAAGGACACACCTGTGACACAGCCTCAGAAGGTCCTGACGACATGTGTCCAAGGTGTTTGGGACACAGCTTGGTTTTATACATTTTGGGGAGATACGTGACATCAGTCAACGTATGCAAGATGTACATTGATTCTGCCAGAAAGGTGGGACAACTTGGAAATAGGGACTTCTAGATCATAGGTAGGTAAGAAAAGGTTGCATTCTTTTGGGTCTCTGATCAGCCTTTTACTGAATACACAATTTACATGTGAGAGGGTGGGAGAGAAATAGTCACTTATGCCTCAGTCTGACTTAGTGAATCTGCATTTTCACATAGACAGCAGGGCAGAGGAAATAATCAGATATGCATTTGTCTCGGGTGAGCAGAAGGATGAGTTTGAGTTCTGTCAATCCTTTGTCCCGTACCTGTGAAGATAAGCTGTCAACATACATTGCCAGGGTGAAACTCAACAGAACTGTTTTAGGGTAAAGATCTTGAGGCCCACAAAGAATTTTCTTGTGGGCAAATTGTGAGGGAGGGAGGTAACTTTTTTCTCTCTCTCTCTTTAAAAATCTTTGTAGCTATCTTTTTTTGGGAATAAAATGGGAGGCAGGTGGTCCTGAGATTTGTTTTCTTTTCACACAGTTAAGAAAACTCACTTCACTTACGGGCGTCATTTCCCCCACTAAATTTTATAAGTTCTCTGTGTTTTTAAGGCATGAAGTCTTAAAGATTTACTTATACATTCTGAGAATAATTCACTAAGAGAAATGGATGAATTGTTTTTAGTAGGGGTGACTAATATACTAATATACATTGTGAAAATTTATGTGGAAGTTTTGACACTGATATTGCCTTCTTTTTTGTTTTAATTACCAGGTTAGCCATCACCCACCCATTTCTGCCTGTCACTGTGAATCAAAGAATTTTGTGTTCTGGCAAGGTTTGTATTTTAATTATAATTTAAAATCAAATGTATGAGCCTATGAAAAAACGTCTGGCTTCTGAAGGGACATTGTATTCAGTTTAGATTTCTACCTTTGGAACTCAGCAAATGTTGGTAATTAGTGCAAAGCTCAGTTTGAGAAATCAAATTTCCTGGCTTCAGCATGAAACCGTTTGACCTAGGAGATGAGATTGCTTATCTTGGAAGCAGTGCCGTTTGGAATAGCAGAGCTCCATGCAGACCTTGCTGGCTCAGAGCCACCACCTTATCTCATGTGCCTCATTGTCTTCATCTGTAACATGGAGGTTCCATCTGCTGCCTTCTTGCTTCTTGGGGGTGTGCAAAGAAATTTTAATTCTGAAGGAAGCCTCTATGACACATAATCAGTGGTCATAGTCTAAACAGATATGCAAACATCACAGTAATTCCTGGTCTTTAACTCACTGGGGCTCAAGAGTGTGGATTGAAGTCTCTACTTATTAGTTAAGTCAGAATATTACAAGCTTATCTAACACACACACAAAAAAAAGTTTCAAAACTCCTTTACAAAGAAAAGAATATCTATGTACATGTGACCATTAAGTGCAAATAGTTCCTTCATGTTTGGAAGAGTTGCTTAATTACTCGCAGAATGACTTTTCTCATGAGCATTTTCTTAACCCGAAAATACATTAAAATGATAGAACACTGTAGCTGTACAACATTATTGCAAAAATACGACAGATCGTTTCTTGGTCATTACCAAGAGTCAGGGATTTTGTAGAGATGGCATAAAGTTCCCTTAGTTCAACAAAATGGGACTAGGTGGTTATCACAAATGCACAAATAAATCTAAGTTTCCACACGTAAAACATAAAACCATTGTGTGAGGTCAAATGTTGGGCCCTGGCCTATATCTTAACAAGCAGTGCAGTAACACATTAATTAAGTTCATCCTACTCTCTCATAAATCTTATTTTACAAATCTTACTTTATCTGTATTTAGAGACTTTTTAAAAACTGTAATCCCAAATTATATGTCTTTGATATGGGGGAAAATGTATATATATAAATTAATTGTATTGCCACACCGCAGTTATTTTTAGTATACATCTTATGCTTGACATATTTGTTAACTATTTTTACCACTTAGTTAAATCGTATAACAACATTTATTGCTGTCTGGACATTAAAGCACAGTAGTGTCTATGTTTATGTGTATAATGCGAATACACACACACACACACACACACACACAATTCCAGGCTTCTCCCAGCTTTATTAGTTGAAAACAAATTAAGAGCATGTATGATAGAGAAACATAGATAGTGGGGTTTTTATTTTTATTTTTTTGGTTCACAGTTAATATTTTCACCTTGGGCCATTTTCAGGCACTTGTCATACTAAATCAACAATATGGAATCAATTGTCATTCCAAAGGTGCTTTGTAAAGTGTAATACAAAAGTTAGTTTTTACACAAGAAGTGATTAGAGATGGGGTATGTATTTCTTGTCCTCTGCCTATGTCATTTAGATATCAGATGGAAAAACAAGTTCTGGGGGAAGTCGATGGAAATCCTGCCTGTTGGAACACTGAATGTCATGCTTCCAAAGTAGGTGACTCGCACCTCCCTTTTGGCCTCCTGTCTGCTTTTCTAAATCATAAATGGGTACTTTAAACTCTAGAAGATGCTAAGGGTTCATTTCTGTATACCCAAACCTTCTGTTACCTTTGCCAAAGTTTTGAGAATAGACTCTCACAAAAACAAATGAGAACTTAAGCATATGTGGCAAAGCTTCCTATTCATTTCTTCACATCCTCCATTCTTCAGTCAACACCACTAGATACCTCCCATGGCCATCACCATGCTAGTTTTATTTTATATAAAAGGTTCTCCTATTTAACCATTTCTTTGCTATACAATTCAATTTCACTTTTGAGTTCATCTTAGATCCAGGGAGTATTTTAAATTTCTAAGTTATTTTATCAAAGAGGAGTGATGAAATCCTTTTATGGTTGTGTTCTAGAGGATACTACCTGTAAATATTTTGAAATTAATTGGAATTTTTATTGAGGCCAAGGGCTTGGTTGTTTTTTCATTTGATTTGGTTTGTTTTGGTTTTATCTGTTTGAAAGACAGAATTTGCAGATGAATTGATTGTGGAAGTAGGTGAGGAGAAGAAAGTATTCCTAGGACCACAAAATGAACTTTGAGTATTTGAAAATGTATAAGGAGGAGAGTTTTCCTAGGTATATATGGTGCCTACATCATACCAATTCATAAACTTTGCAAAAATTTAGAAGCATCTTTTTTATGTTGACGTAACATTTCATTTGAAAATAAATGTAATGTACAAATTTGAATGTGATTTGAAGCTGTATCACTTCATTCCTTAGCAGAAATTCTGTGACCTTGCTCCCCAGAATGTGTGTTAGATTTGTGCCATTTTAGTATGCTCCTCCGTCTTTTCCCGAGGAATTATTCACATCTGAGGTCTTAAACCTGGAGTAGGAAACAGTGTTCCCAGAGTGATCGTTCTTAAATGCACACTCTGTGGTGCCTCTCTCCTACCTGGAATCCTGCGGTGGCCCACTGCCTGCAGGGTGAATCCAGACTCCTTGGTAGGTCACTACAGGCCTTTCCGGCTCTGCCTCATCACACCTTTCCTGTCTTGCATCCTGCCACCTGCACTCACCCAGAGGACAGCATTCACAGGCCCTAGATGCCTGGTTCTCTTCTGACCTTTGTGGCTTTGCAGATGCTTTTCCCAGCCCATAGTGCCCTCCTACCTGCCATCTGTGCTTACATCAAACCCAGCCTCTTCTAAGGTGTCTTCCTTGACTGATCCTTATCCCACGTTCCAGGCAGATTGAAGGACTAAAAACTCTTCCTTCTGTGTTCCTATGATGTGCATATTTTATTTTAAATATTTGTTTGCATATCCATCTACCCCTCCCATACTTTTGTCTCCAGAAAAGCAAGAAACAGGCCCTATTCCACTTTGCAGCTTTAGCACCTGGCCCACAGAACACGCTTACATGTTGCTTAAGTGAATTAACCATGTCATAAATACTTATGACCACAGAGAGAATTTCAAGACAGAAATGAGAGGAAAATGAGGGAAAAGGAAGCTTTGGCCAAAGAATATTCTCAATAGCAGAAACAGTAATATGTATTTGTGACCTTTGTTGTTTTTAATCAATGTTACATTCTTCACTAGGTACGGAGATTACTATGTGTGGAATAAAGTCACCACTTGCATACACAACATCCTCAGTGGGAGAAGATGGATAGAACATTATGGAGAAGTAACCATCAGAAATACCAAAAGCAGTGTTTGCATTTGCAAACTCACATTTGTCAAGGTAAATACTATCATACAACAGTAAAGGAAAATGAGTATTAAATGCTTCTTAAAGAAGAAATAGAACAATCACCTTAAATAGCAGCAAGTGAATCTGTCCTGTATCATTGGTCCTTAAGGATGTGTTAGATAAGAAAGCAGAACCAATTGATGGAGTTTCTCAAGGCATACAAGTTTCTGATGGTCAAAAAGGCACCATCTCAAAACAGAAAAAAAACGCATTTATTTTTAAAGAATTTTCTTTTGGAGTAGCCAGTCAGTCATTCACCAAGTAAAATTCCAGAAAACACTTCTTGACTATACCAAAGTCTTCTGGTTTATGCTTCTGTTTCTCTTCCTGCTTGATTGTGTATTCAAGTGATCTGATTTTAGGGAACTCATTATAATATAGTTGTCATTTTCTGAAGACACTTAATGTAGCCATGTAGATGATCACCACCAGTCACTACACACTTATCCAACCCTGCCACTGTTGTAATTCAAATAAGTTCAACAGAAATATTAGCCTCATTTACAAGAAAAGATGTTGGGATAGAAATACCCAAAGAGCACCATTTTCCCTCAGTCTCTCTGATCTGAAGTAGAATATACAGTGTCACCACCATGTTTGTTTGGATGTGCTACAGAATTTAACATGGTACAAAAACCCCACCCAGCCACCTTATCTGTTCAACTCATGATCCCATTCTAATATGGTAAATAGGTAACATATATTGGAGTCTTAAGACTCTAGTGTTTTCTTTTCTCGGTTAAATCCTTTTAAGCCATATTGGAAGGTTGTGTTTATTTTAATTGAATATTGTTATTTTAGCCTGATATGTTTTTTACTACCTTGTTTCTTAGAGACTCATAAGGTACCTATAACTGAAAAGCCAGGATCACTATGTGCCCTGGCTGGGTGATGACATTAGTATGTACATTTGGCTTTGTAGACTATGAGAAACTGCAGTGCAGCCCTGTCTCTAACTCTTGCAGAGCCTGTATAATTAATAAAAATAAATAAATAAAGCCTGTAAGCCATCAGATAGAATATGCTCTATTTCTTTTCCTTGACAAATATACTTTTTATAATAAAACCTGTGAGGCCAGGTTGGACCCTTCAGAACTCTGTGCTGTCACCCTGACAATGTAGGACAGCCAGTCCTGGCCTTTGGCCGTCCCTGCTTTCTTCTCACCTCTGGCTCTGTTGTCACTGCAAGGAGACTACACATATGTAGGCAGTCCAGCCCACACATCTAAGCTCTGTTCACACCCCTAGAAACAGCCACTCTTGGCCATCCCTCAGACCTAAAGGTGCACATGCTGGTGGGTAGTCTGCCCTCAGGTCCATGAGTCCAAGGAAGAGGCCTATGCCAGCTGGGGAATAAGGTTGGAGCCACTTGGACAAGGAATTCTAGTGTCCTGTGTACTTGGGACCTGATCTGGAAGGGGGATCATGGGGTCTAGGTGGGAAAACTTTCATAGATTTCTCACCCCTTGAGAAGGAGCATAACCAGAAGGGCCACATGAGGGTCCTCCTGATAAAATTTAGCCATTTATAGATACTATGAAAATTATTTCACAAACAATTTCTGCAGCGTGGCAAATTGAAATCTATTAAAATCCCTCGGGGGAAAGTCAAAACAAGAGGAAAAAAAATTGCTAGCCTATAAATTAATATTAGGTTCTTGGATAGAAACTGAGCCTTCTCTGTGATATGCTACCATGTTAGAGACCATCCCTTTCTTGAAAGTTAAGCTAACTTTTAGAAAGCCAGCCCTCCATATAAAACATTTTGAGATTTCTTTATTTCTGAAAATAGTTTGAATAAGGGACTTCAAGGTTAAAATTTTTTCTATATGGAAAATATAGGGAATGGTATTATTAAAGCAATCAGATGTCATGATTGGGGTTTGGTTTTTCCAGGTGAATTATTGGAGTTCTAACATGAATGAAGTCCAGGGAGTGGTGATAGATCAGGAGGGGAAGGTAGTGCACCGGCTGTTTGGAAAGTGGCATGAAGGACTCTTCTGCGGTGTGGCCCCCTCTGCAAAGTGCATTTGGAGACCAGGTGAGAGTGGCCTGAGTATTCTGCCAACAGGAGGGTGCCATGGACAACAGAAGGGAAGGGAATATCAGGTCATCCCAGGCAATTCATATGAAGTTTCCTTTAAGAGTGAGATTTAAAACGTAGATGCTTAAGCAGTTAGAGTTGCATTTATACTTAACATATCAGTTATACATAAGCCCCAGTATTTGGTATTTCATAATAAAAAATGTAGGCCAAATCCCTGACATGCAGCCAGAGATTGGGCTTAATGAAAAATTGCTCAAAGTGTAATGCCTACATTGGAAAAGCTAGGTATATTTATTAAAGACTTTAGATAATTGAAGTATACAAACTTAAATCCTTACTCATGTTACTTATTCTCTGCTCTGATAAAACAGACTATTAACATTTATGATCCACAAATTCAGTAACTCACCAGAATAAGTGATCTTTTCACTTGAGCCTCACAAGGCAGCAATATGTTGACATTTAATAAAAGACATCAAAAGAGTTCTGATAACACATTACCATATAATTGAATATCAAGTATAAATGGAACAAGTATCCACATGACATTTATTGTCACTGGAATTTTGTCAGTTAATCCCTAAATAAATTAGTTGTTAGTTTCCTAACAACTAATCAATGAGTATTTAAATTTTCTGCTAGTAGAGTGGCCAGTTTATTAATTCAGCAATTATTTATTGAGTGTTGGCTGAGCATCAGATTTTGTTCCAGGAGCTTGGGATATATCAATGAGCAAGACACACAAAGATTCTGCCTTCAAGTTTAGTTTAAAAGTGGCAATAGGCCAGATGAAGTTGCTCACACCTATAATCCCAGCAATTTGGGATTTGGCAAATCACCTGACGTCAGGAGTTCAAGACCAGCCTGACCAACATGGAGAAAACCCATCTCTACTAAAAATACAAAAAATTAGCTGGGTGTGGTGGCGCATGCCTGTAATCCCAGCTACTTGGGGGACTGAGGCAGGAGAATCGCCTGAACTTGGGAGGCAAATGTTGTGGTGAGCTGAGATCACGCCATTGCACTCCAGCCTGGGCAACAAGAGCAAAACTCTATCTCAAAAAAAAAAAAAGCCAGGCACGGTTGACTCACACCTGTAATCCCAGCACTTTGGGAGGCCAAGGTGGGCAGATCACCTGAGGTCGGGAGTTCAAGATCAGCCTGACCAACATGGAGAAACCCCATCTCTACTAAAAATACAAAAAATTAGCTGGGCGTGGTGGCACATGCCTGTTATCCCAGCTGCTCGGGAAGCTGAGACAGGAGAATCGCTTGAACCCTGGAGGCAGAGGTTGTGGTCAGCCAAGATAGTGTTACAGCACTCCAGCCTGGGCAACAAGAGTGAAACTCCAAAAAAAAAAAAAAAGGCAATAAATATTAATTTAGATCTGCATATTTTTCTTTTCTAAAAGGAAGCAAACAGCAAGTGTTTCTGGTAAAATTTTAATGTTTGTAGTTAATCACCATAGTATTTAGTTAACCAATTGAATATTCAAGAGAAATATTATGGAGTAGTTTAGCTAATGAAGACTACTACTATGTGTGCAGTTTTGTTTGAAAGACAAGATTGTATTAAATATATGAATCTGTCAATTGTAACCATCAACATGAAGTTTCCTACCTGGCAAAATATCACCAAGTTAATTCACTTGAAAAAATTTATAATCTTGTGTTTATGACTACAAATTTGGTGTTAGTGTAGGTATTAAGCACTGGGGTAAGTCAGCTTCTTCCAACTTCATAAACCTTTTGCCTCTCACACTGGTTCATTGGCCTCATTCCAGGTTCCATGCCAACCAACTATGAGCTTTACTATGGCTTCACGAGGTTTGCTATTGAGCTCAATGAGTTAGATCCAGTACTAAAAGATCTCCTTCCACCAACAGACGCCCGATTCCGGCCAGATCAAAGGTGAGGATGGCAGTGATATTTAATATCCAGGCTCTGGCTGGGTACAGTGGCTCATGCCTGTAATCCCAGCACTTTAGGAGGCTGAGAAGGGAGGATCACTTGAGGTCGAGTTCAAGAGCAGCTTGGGCAATATAGTGAGACCCTGTATCTTTAAAAAAACAAAATTAAAAATTAGCTGGGTATGGTGGTACATGTCTGAAGTCCCAGCTACTAGGGAGGCTGAGACGGGAGGATCTCTTGAGCCCAGGATATTGAGGCCACAGTGAGCCATGATTGTACTGTTGTACATCAGCTGGGGCGACAGAGAAAGAGACCCTGTATCAAAAAAAAAAAAAAAAAAAAAAAAAAAGCAGACTATTATGGCATGGGGCTTTAGAGGTTACTGTGACTTATTTTTATTACCATCATGTATTTTTATTCAATCCTTTCTTCATTCCCTTATTCACTCAGCAATATTTGAGTTTCTATGCTAAGTAAAGCAGTATTCATAGAGCGACCATAACAGATCAGCACATAGTTCCCCATAAAAGGTAACAGAGATGGTTTTTAACATAAAGTTTCTCTCTGCTCCTAAAATGTACCAAAGTTCTGCAAATTTGTGAATTCTTTCTTAAATATAGAATCACTCCTCACCCAGTGTTTTTGACCTTTTGACTTCTATAACTCTGTAACATGGAATATCTTTTTTTTTTTTTTTTTTGAGATGGAATTTTGCTCTTGTTACCCAAGCTGGAGTGCAATGGCGTGATCTCGGCTCACCGCAACCTCCGCCTCCTGGGTTCAGGCAATTCTCCTGCCTCAGCCTCCTCAGTAGCTGGGATTACAGGCACGTGCCACCGTGCCCAGCTAATTTTTTGTATTTTTTGTAGAGACGGGGTTTCACCATGTTGACCAGGATGGTCTTGATCTCTTGACCTCGTGATCCACCCACCTCGGCCTCCCAAAGTGCTGGGATTACAGGCTTGAGCCAATGTGGAGTATCTTTTAAACTGAAGACTAATAGGATAAGTTACAGGGGCACCCAGAAATGCCTCAAGTGCAGGTCTGGAATTTGCCCAATGTGGTTTTGATCTCACAGAGTATGAGATATACTCAAAATATAGTACCTTTAATCCTTCTAATTCTTAGTATTTTATTTTTTATTTATTTATTTATTTTTTGAGACTGAGTCTCACTCTGTCACCCAGGCTGGAGTGCAGTGGCCCAGTCTCGGCTTACTGCAACCTCTGCCTCCTTGGTTCAAGCAATTCTCCTGCCTCTGCCTCCCGAGTAGCTGGGATTACAGGCATATGCCACTATACCTGACTAATTTTTTTATATTTTTAGTAGAGATGGGGTTTCACCATGTTTGCCCAGGTGGCCTCGAACTCCTGACCTCAGGTGATCCACCCGCCTTGGCCTCCCAGAGGGCTGGGATTACAGATGTGAGCCACGGCACCCAGCCAGTTTTTTATTCTTATATAGTTCTGAATTCATGATGTCCATTCCTGTGGAATTCATTTTACTTTTTCCGAAAATTCTGTATGCCATACAAATTCCACTCAGTATCAATTTTCTATTTCCCATATATTTATGGCTTTATCTGCCATCTGCCAAAATGCTCTCAGTTTTTAATGTTCTACTATTTCTCTTATATTCTACCCTCTCTCTCTAGAACATGCTGTCTCACTATGTGGCATTCACATTTATTAATAAACTTCCTGTACAATGTATACTACATTATTTTCCTGTTCTTTGTTATCATTTTGAAGTGTAAGCATTTGTGAATCACTATTCCATCTGCTTTTTTCTTCCCAATTCTATTTCAGTATTCCTTTTCTGAATTTCATTTACTAGTCAGTTCCCATTCTGTGGCCTTTTATTTTTCCCCATTACCTTTTACCCTCTCCAGTAAAACAGGAAAGCTTCTTCCCTCTCAGTCTGTTCTCGGAATAGATAGAAAATAGCCAGTTATCAGCCTCCATTCTATGGCCTTTTAGCAAAACCTTTCTGTTAATATAGAAAGTGAACATGGCTATGACTTCATGCTCTTCTCACCCTGGAGTCTGCAGTCATCCTGAAAATCTCAGGTTGTAGAACCCCAGACAGCACAGAAAAGTCTTCAAGGTCAAACCACCCACCTTTCACTGATATTGCTGATTATAATAATTCAGTTCATGTACCTAGAAAGTATGTAAATTGATGGACAGAGGTAGTGTGGCCTGGGGCAAAGGTGAGGCGACATCACCAGAGTGTTACTGTGTGGTATTTTATGTTCATGGCAATTAGAAAGCAATTTTGTGCAAATGAGTTTTTTCCCCAGAAAAGATGATAATATATTCAAATATCAATTGCTTTCTGCTTAGATTTTTGGAAGAAGGAAATTTAGAAGCTGCAGCATCAGAGAAGCAAAGAGTAGAGGAGCTCCAGAGATCTCGGAGACGATATATGGAAGAAAATAATCTTGAACATATACCAAAATTTTTTAAGTAAGTCAGTTAACTCCTATAGCAAGTTCATGTTTTACATACGGTTGCCACAGGCAATGAGAAGCTCCAGGTACATGAAAAGCAAATCAGTAAATGGATTTTGGCAACTTTGCTTTTGGCAGTGAAAATATTGAATCAGATTTTGCGCTTATGAGAAATTAGTAACTACGGAAAGAATTGTTTTCTACAGCTCTTTTCTTTTCACGGGCAGCAGAAAAGAGTGAGGATACCACCCAGAAGGCTCTTTGTCCTTCAGCTGCACTCTTTAGAATGGTGGAAACTGGTTCCCACTCCTTTAGCCACAGACTGAACCAGACCCCACGGCCCACAAGATCATCCTGGCTTTATTAGGATTTTATTTCATTTCTATCATACAAAGCTTGTGTGTGTCTAGATTTGGTCTCTCTGTGGTATGATAGTAGGTGATTATTTCAGGATTATTTGCAGGATTATGTATACATCACACAGATTAATCTGAGGTTTCTGAATCCATCTGTTGCCCTCCAGAGCCAGGACAAAAAGCTCAGGGTAACCTTATCTCCTTTAGACTTGTCATCTCATGACTGCCCTGGGGTAGAAATGCAGCCTTGGCCTTCAGATGTCTATAAAGTGTGCTCCTTGTACATGGGCCTTGCATGGGCTCCTAGAGCTACTAATATTGCATACTTTTAGTGAAGGAGAATTATTCTTGTGGGCCCGGGGTTTGAAGCTCATAGTTACATTATTTGTATATGCTTAGTTGGCACTACTTTCTACCCTTGCCAGTAGGTAATTTGTTCCTGCCCTCCAGTTCCTCTTCCCGCTGGCCCTACCTACTTCCATTTCACACGTTTAACAACAAGAATGACTTCATTTCTGGTCAAAAATAGTCACATCATCAGTAGTTAGCAGATAAGACACTAACTGGCTCACAAAACACTGCTTATATGTCCATGTCTAATCTATAGGAGAGGGTCCTATTACAGGATTACCTTGATGTGATTTGTGACTAATGTTGATATTTATATTTTCACAGAAAAGTTATTGATGCCAATCAAAGAGAAGCCTGGGTTTCTAACGACACCTACTGGGAGCTTCGAAAGGACCCTGGGTTTAGCAAAGTAGACAGCCCTGTTCTTTGGTAGACTGGGAATATAGAGCTAGCCAACATATCACACTATGAATGAATAAATAACTATGCACAATTATGTTTCTTATAGCTACGTGTGGTTTCTGGGTCAACTGAAAACCTACCATTTGCTTTTCTATTCATCTTTATAATGGACTTTCAGAAGTGCATTAGACAAGGCCCCTAGCCACTTTCGGATCCTTTCTGTTTTGCTGCAACCGTATTCCTTAAAAAAAAAAAATCCATACCCTCCTTGGAAAGCAGAATATAAAATCCAAAGTCTGAAGAGTTTGTACAGAAAAACAAATGGTAACTGGTGCTTAAAGCTGATCGAGAGAGTTAACAACAACATAGAAACCACGCGGTGTTCCGCTGTCTGGAAGCACCATCCTCTGTCGCAGGACTCCTGGGCCACAGCAGTCGGTCAGTGCAGACTTCAAGTGTGTCAGTTTGATGTGGTGTGATTGTGCTGGCCTTGTCAAAAAGATGTGATGCTTCTCAGAACCTGTTCCATCTGTATGCCATTGTTCATGCCTTAAGAAATGCAAAGATGTACAATAAATCATTTTTTTAATGTGTACCCATAGGTTTATGTGAAGAACAGATTTTTTGAATCATGGCATGATTCACTTTCTCAATCAGAACAATTATGAGACTAACTTAAATGGATTTTTTAAAAGTGAACAACACGTCCTTTACTTTGATAAGTCAGTTACTATATTGTATGTCTGAAGGAAAAGAAGGAAAAGGTGTGCTAAGTAATCTCTGTATTCACATTGCTCGTTAATTTCCTGTTCTGCGTCCAGATAATAAACCATCCCTCTTCCACTTAACCTCACAGTGTGCCCCATTATTTGGAAAAATCTATCTTTGATTTGGACATTTGTCATCCATGTTAAAACCTTAGAAGAAAATAACAAAAAGCATATGGAATTCCTGTGTGGGCTTAGTACTATAAATGTAACTGTTATTGAGTGAAGCACCATGTAATCCACATCTCACTGGCACTGGCACTCGTTGAATTCCACTGAGAACAGAAGCAAGAATGCTAGTACCTTATCTGCATTGTTTAAATGAATTCTATGCAAAATCATATTTCAGATTTTCATCAAGTGATTCCATATGGTACATGACTACATATTATTTACTTTGCTATTGGCAAAGATATGAAACTTACGCTAAGGAATTTATCCATCCCAAAACAAGGAAGCAGAAGTGTGTTTTGTGTACTTCAGGATTTGTGTTTCCTCCACTAATATACAGAGGCTTTCGCAGGGAATTTGCATCAGTATTCCCAAGTTTTTGCACGTAGATGACTATATAAATGCCTGTATGTTTTTAAAAAAAAAAAATCTTCTCAGATTTTCCTCGGGAATTATAAAATTACATATATTTTATTCTTAGTTAGATGTTTATTCTTAGATCTTAGATCTTACCATCAGAATTTAAGTGTTATTTAAAACTCTGATACAGTTATGGACACTTTACATTTTATTGCGAGGTGTTGATTTTAGTGTCATTTCACCTCAGCAAAGCATTCCTAATAATGGCTAATACACCATCAAATGAAAAACTGCTGATGAGAGCATAAGGGAAAACTCTGAAGTTTCCACTAGATGGAGCAATCTTTTAGTTATCTAAAACTACTCCCTTGCATCTGAATTTTTGTATGTTATGTGTACAGTTTGCATTAGCTTAGAATGGAATTTCATTCTCAGGTAAATTCTCAAATCCATCACCACATCTAAGCATTCTGCATCAACAATACCCTCTCTATTCCTTTCATTCCCGTTTTAAATCCATAGGTGGCTTGCCCTGAGGTAGTAAAATCTTTTCCTTGGTATTGATTCTTTTTCTGCTCACTCATCTTGATGTTCTTTTATCTGCATCTGGAGATACATGCCTTTAATTTTAATTAGAATCCTATTAACTTCCTCACGGAAGTCTGTTCTCTTATGGTTGGTAAAGCTTTAAATACTATTTAAAGTGGTTCTGGTCTGTACTTACTAGCACTTCCCTGAACAGTCTCAAAATAGCCTAAATACAAGAAAAGCATCTTGCAAATTAAAGGTTTTACAAGCAGAAATCTGGGAAAGGGAGACATCAGCTGATCATCAGATGTGGAATCAGTCAGGCAGCTGGAAGAGGACCCAGGACCCATCAGGGAAGCAACGACTGTACCTAGCAATTTGGATTATAATTACAAAAAGAAAAACCAGTAGAAAGGATCTTTACCAGGCAGTAAGGTCATGGTACAAATCAGGTGAGTGAATGTTGGTCAGAGCTAGCCTGACACTGATGAGGACGTCAAGATGAGAATGAGAAAAATGTCAAATTAATTAAAATCACCACATTTGAGAATATCCAGATTTAGAATCTCTTTTGGGATTCAGATATTCTGATTATTCCAATTCAAGTGTTCAGTTAAATTTTAGATACTATTCCTATAATATCCCAATTCTGTGGACTACTCATTGGCGTGATGGTGTCATCCCCTTTTCTTTTTGACTTGATATTGACATGGTGGTTATAAAACTATGAGACCTACCCTATCTGAATTTTTATCTGTGTCGTATTTGAGCTTTCAAGACTAAATAGCAAAAGGGTAGAATATTAGATCATTCTCTTAATAAGACCTGATTTATTCTTTAGGATGTTATACAGACCTTTTTATTTCAGACCTACTTTCTTGTTTTTTCCTTAAAGGATCTAGGATAGAGGAGGATGTAGTCTGCCTGTATACTTCTCCCATGGTTTATTCATAAGCTGCTTCATCTCATTGGAGATGGTTATTAAGGAGAGTAGTAATAAGTGACGATGATTCTGAGGACTTGGCTAAACTGAGCAGATCAATGGCACACACCAGCACTGGTAGAGACCAACCAGAAGCTCATCGATTCCATGTGCCGCCACCCAGAGTGCAGACTTACTTTCCAGTTTTGCTGTTACTTTATTGTTTTTCTTAAATGAAGTCATTCTTGTTCACAGATTATTTTTTAAATACCTACCCCATAATTTTCAGGTAGTTGTAAAGATAACTTTTAATGGTACATATATCATTTAAGATAACTTTTAATGGTACATATCAACTATATGTGAAGAAAAAATGCAATTATCTGGGCAAGAAAAACCAAGGGATTTTCAATATTGTTGTCAATTTTCTAAATCTTTTCCTCTAGGTTATTCTGACCTTAGGCCTTTCAGCGACCCCACTGATCAATTATTAGATCCTGCCCCATGAAGTGGTGTCATGGGGGCTGAATTTAGGGAGGAAAACCTGATTAAGTTGTTTTGCTTAGTATTGGTTCCAGCTGTAGCTGGAGAAGAGTTTACAATAAAAAAAAAATAACCTTTTTGTTATTATCTTGTGGATTTTAATTATCCATCTTGTCTGATCTTGTTCTGTGTCATCCTAGATAATGAGGTGTTTGTGGGAGCAGAGCTCTGCACACACTGGGGGATGTAATAAATGTTTGCACTTGGCCCAGTATATTATGAATGTGGCACAGTAAATAAAGTTTATGTTCAAAATTAGTTTATTTCTATGGGAGCTATTATGTTTAGGATATATAAAATGTATCTAATTAAACAATTATGAATCTATTTTGTGCTCTAGAAATGTTCTTTTGGGGAAAGATGGAAAGAAATATATAAATGGAGCTAAGATTAAAGTGTTTGGGGATTTTTTTTTCCCCAGAAGCTTCCCAGTTATTTAGAAATACTGCTATCCAAACTAAGATTCGATTCTCTAAGTCCAAATCAGATTTCTTTTATAAAATTAAACGTTTAAACTATACATTGCATTAATCATTCTGTTAAACCTTTCTTTAATACATAATTGTAAGAGCATAAATTTGTTATTGAACTGGAAGACCTTTTTTGCAGCCTTTGCTTTTAAAGAAGATGGCAAATTGTCCAAGAAAGATTTAGCTTTAATTCTTCCAAAATGAGATATAAAAAAGAATGAGGTCTTTAAAAAATTACTGTGATAAACCAACATGTCCAAAATCTTAAGCATATGAGATTTCATGATTAAGGCAGCTTACAGATAACTTGAATGGAAGAGAACTTCCTGTCATGTGCATCCTTTTGTTTTCCAAAACAATATCTGATTTGGTTCGTTTTCCCCAACCTTACTCCTAACATAGTGAAAGGCATAGACACACATGTATGTTCTTTTGCACTGTGTCATTGTAAAATGTACAGTGTTTATGCACAGTTTCAGAGACATTCAATATTGGAAACCAGTTAGCCTCCTATTGAATACTATTAATTTTTCATGGAGTACATATTACTATACTACTGCGTAAATACATTTCATTAGTTACTTTGGTACCTCCAAATTGGTAGGGGAAAAAAACATCAGACAAAAATGTTCTTATTTTCTGCAAATTTTTTCTCTTCCTCCCAAATAGAAATGAAGGTAAGTGTAGAAAGAGGAATAAAGTTTTCATAAAGCAAAGTACATCTTATTTGTGTCCTACCTGTTTCTTCTAAAACTTTTAATTCATAAGGTAAGCAATTGAACTTCTTAATACTGTTAACAAGAGAATATGCTAAAACTATTACTTCTTTTATCTTAGGCACCCTTAATTATTCTCATCTGTTTAGTTTTTTAATAAAATGGTTGCTAGAATTTTTTTGTCATTTAAAGTTCTTGTTTTGTTAATTTTATGGATATTGCTGTACTTTTTTTTTTTTTTTTTTTTTGAGACAGCGTTTTGGTCTGTCACCCAGGCTGCAGTGCAATGGCCCATTCTCCGCCCACTGCAGCCTCTTCCTCCCAGGTTCACGAGATTGTCATGCCTCAGCCTCTCAAGTAGCTGGGATTACAGGCATGTGCCACCACACCCGGCTAATTTTTGTGTTTTAGGTAGAAATGGGGGTTTCACCATGTTGGCCAGGCTGGTCTCAAACTCCTGACCTCAAGTGTTCCACCTGCCTCGGCCTTCCAAAGTGCTGGGATTACAGGTGTGAGCCACCACGTCCAGCTTCAAGTTCTTTTTAAAGCTTGATTAAGATATAACTAACATATAATGCACTTTATATATTTGAACTGTACTGGATACATTCTGACATATGTATACACCCTTGACAAAATAGTGAACATATCTATCACCCCCAGAAGTTTCCCCTGCCCTTTTGTAATTCTGCTCCATCCTTCATCCTGAGGTAACCATTGATCTACTTTTGTTACTTTTAAAAGTCAGCATATTTTCTTATATTTATTGCATATGGGATTTTTCTAGAAGGCCATGTGCATATGCACCCTCGCATTCCATTACCCCATCCATTATCCACCATCAAGTAGTAACATGTTGTAAGAGAAAGAATCCCAGTAAGTCCTAGTTCTGGTAGCCTAGTAAAAATTTTAGATTTTCCCCCAAAAATGAAAAAAAATTATTAAAAATTTAGATTTGAAATGCTTAGAAAACAATAATCTCTTTTTTGTATCAAAATGGCCAAGTACGTTAATAGATTAATTTCCATGCTTTGGGAGTCCATAATAATGCTAACACATTTGGTGGTGTAACACCACTTGGTGGTGACACTGAGGAAACCTGGGAAGTGTTTTCCTCTGGTGTGTAATCAAAGACTCTGACAAAGTCGTGGGGATCCAGAATGACTGCCCTTGAAATGTTATTTTGATGATAATGATCAAGGAAATAGCCTGTCCTGATTGGTAGCCTATCCTGATCATCCCCTGACCTGAAACCCACTTTTGTGTCACAAACATTTGAAACTCCCAGTGCTCAAGAATACTGCTTTTCCATTTCTCCTAATGTCCTCACTCGCCATCTGGAAACAAAGTTACTAAACCTGGTATTGAAAAAGCAAAGGAAATGGAAGTGTCCAGTGAACCTACTGGCAGCTGTGCAAGTTGAAAGATTATTCCTTATATCCTAAGCCTAAAGGCCTTATTCCTTATATCCCAGAGCCTAAAAGTTTGCCCAAAAGTAGAAAACTTTCCAGACAAAATTACATACAGAATGAGTAACATGAAATACTCATGAAGAAACAAGGCAAGAATGAATACAGGAGAAATGGAATCTGACAGGGGGAAAAGTAGGTCTCTAACTGGGACAGGGATCTTGCTTCTTGGGGGCATATGGATGTACCCCAGGTTCGTGAAATCATCTTGGATGTTTGTTTACAGGCTGATCCTGAGTTTCCCTCCAGAGATTCAGAGTCCACAGATCTAGGGTGTGACCCTCTGCCCCCAGGGCATTTTAAGGTAGATAGGGAACTAAGATGAGAGTGTGTCAGCTAAATACTCCTTCGTTTATTCCTGTGCCTCAGCCTTTTTTGTTTTTCATATGACACTCGGTAGGAAAGTCTAGTTCAAGAACGGGAAACTGAGCTGGGCATGGTGGTGCGCACCTGTAGTCCCAGCTACTCAGAAGGCTGGGGTGGGAGGATGGCTTGAGTCTGAAGTCCATGCCACAGTGAGCTATGATTGCAACACTGCCCTCAGCCTGGACAACAGAGCAAGTTCCATCTCAAAAAAAAGTAAAAAATATATTTTAAAAGGAACCTGAAACTAATTAGTGCTCAGTGACCTGTGACTCGCTTTGCCACTTTGTCACTTTCTTGACTTCCTTCCCAATGCCAGCACTGTAATATGGAGATAAAGGAGAGGACAGAACTCTGAAACCTAAAAGGCAAGTTTTGTGCTAAGCCGGAGAATATAAAAATATATTCCTGGAGGCATTCTAACAAGCCAGATAACCAGAAGTTTACTCTTCAAAGCCAAGAATCAGTACCCCGACCCCCACACCCAACCACCAACCTTCCTTCCATTCCCTCTTAGGCTTTGTCTATGTCTATAAGGGGAGTTTTTCAAATGACTGATGAGGTTCTGGCTGGTAGGGAAGCCTGCAGGGAAATGCTGTGGCAAAGCACACTCTTGATCACCTACTTGACAATTTCTTAATACCGTCTAGCAGGACATTCTTAATCCAGGTCAGTTCTTTCCTGAAAATGATATATTTTTAAAATTTCTGCTTGAAAAAAAAACTCCACTGTGAAATTACTCGGCTTACAATAAAAGATATGAAGACAGTAGTCATGTATTGTTCGTTTGCATACTGTCATTTTGAGATAGAAAAATTAAATTTTATTAGGAATAGAATTTCAAGCAACTTTCTACAGAAACACAGCTTGTGGTTAAATTTCCTAATGAAAGAGGAACTATTCACTGAAAAATGTGTCTAATCTGTGCCACCTCAAAATAAGAATTGTGCCTCTTCAATGAATGTTGTATATGAGAATGTTACATTTGTAAGAGCACAGGAGACTCAATAAATTTTAAATAAATTATGTAAAGAGATTTGTGTGTGTGTGTACAGTGTGTCCTGATGACTTTTCTACATTACTAATTTTATAAAAATTACTAAATTTGCTAAATATTTTTATCTGTTTGAAGCAAGAGACTTCGAATAGCATATAAAGATTGATTGAGTACTTATATCTGACTGTATTTCCAGGTCTTCTTCATGTGTTTTCAAGTCAATTATGTTTTCAAATCAAATACTAAAACAGAGATTATTTTCCTGAATTTTGAACTGAATTCTCCTGAATATTAGAAGATCCTGCCTTCAAGTTTAGTTAAAAAGTGGCAACAGGCCAGACACAGTGGCTCACTCCTGTAATCCCAGCACTTAAGGAGGCTGGGGCGGGCAAATCATCTGAGGTCAGGAGTTCTGAGTCCAGCCTGGCCAACATGGAAAAACCCTATCTCTACTAAAAATGCAAAAATTAGCTGGACATTGCGGCGCATGCCTGTAATCCCAGCTATTTGGGAGGCTGAAGCAGGAGAATCACTTGAATCCAGGAGGCAGAGGTTGCAGAGTCAAGATCGCGCCACTGCACGATCTAGCCTGGGAAACAGAGCAAGACTTTATCTCAAATAATAATATAAATAAATAAATAAAGACTTAGAGTTGGCTTCGGTTTTTCATGTTTCTAGATTATAGGAGAAAAGCTGTAGGTGATGAAGTCTGCAGGAAACTCAATCACTCAGATGAGAGTTTCTTCCATCTTGGTCTCTTAGGAAAGTTCTAGGGATTTGTTCACATTCATTCAATAGTTCTCTCTTTGGGAAGAGAGATTTCACGGGGTATTTCCTATCTGTCAGTGGTGAAAACACTTCCAACAAAACAATGACAATGTGTTTAGTTTGTAGTCTGTACACATATTATAAGTAGATGATTTATCAGCCTTAATCTCCAAGTCTCCAGTTTCTTCAAAAGAAGTAGAGGAAGAAATATTTTCAGAATGTCAAAACAACTTACAGAGCACATGGACACAGGAGGGGAACATCTCATACCGGGACCTGTTGTGGGGTGGAGGGCTAGGGGAGGGAGAGCAGGAGGTAGGGGAATTGGGGAGGAATAGTATTAGGTGAAATACCTAATGTAGATGACAGTGGGATGGATGCAGCAAACCACCATGGCATGTGTATACCTATGTAACAAACCTGCATGTTCTGCTCATGTACCCCAGAATTTAAAGTATAATAATTCTAAAAAGTAAAAAAAAAATTGCCAACTGTTTGGTTAACTGGAATCCCAAAATCCATTTTTTCTAAAACAAACCTTGGTAGTCATACTATTTCATTCCTGCTGGAATATGATAAACTCACATGCTTTGAGGCCTTTCAACAGCCTGGCCCCACTGTGGTGCATTTATAAATGTGAGGACCTTGTAATATCACAGCCTAGGGATAAGTTCTTAGGGCTCTATTGAGCAGAAACTTTGATGTGGCTGGCAAGAACACACAAAGAAGTCAGTCTCTTTTGTGTCCTTTTCTGTGTATGCACCAGAGGTTCTCAGCTTAGAGGGAAGAGGGAGATGGCAAGAGAAAAAGATCGAGAAAATGCAACACCTGACGATGCCCCCACCCTCTTGGCCATCTGTACTTAAGTAACAGGGAAGCAAATTGAAAACAGAGACATAATAGATGAAAGTTTCATTTGCATAATTTATGATTATATGATCACAGTTACCTTAAGTCAGTTTTCCTGCCCAATTATAAAATCATGTCAGAGAATTAATCTCTTATAAAAACGCATATAGCCCCAGTTACAGTAAACTATTACTGGTTGTAGGTAGTGGTTTCTTGGTTTAGTTTTAGCTTGCTAAGTACAGAATTGGAGAATACAATGGGATAAACACAACAGAATATGTGACAACAGTTCATTGACTCAGAGAGAGAGAGACATCAGATGACAAGGGCTGACCATCGAAGAATGTGGGTTGGCCTGACTCAGAACTGTGAGGCCTGTCTGGCAGCTGCCTGGCTAGGCAGCTGTGCAATATGGACAGCTGTCTGCTTGAAGGCCAGCCTGCTTTACAGCACAGGCTGTACTAACAGGGCTGTTCTCTCTTTAAAACAATGGGTATGATGGGTTGGGAGGGAGTGAAAACTATAAAAATAAATCTCTACTAGGAAGCTCTCAAGTCTCTTAAGGAGGTCATCCATATAACAAGTACTCTAAGGTATAAGTAATGAAAGCTCAGCATTTCCCAATTACTCCTGAAATTGTCCATCATTTTTAAAGTTTACCAAGAGTAAACTTCCCAAATGTAACAGCTTAGTTAGTACTTTACCCTTCAAATTCAGATTTATAAAATTTTAGAAGAGAAATACAAGAATGAAAATTTTTCTCTCAAAGAAAATCAAACCACCTTACATTCAACCCTTCTCTTCCTTAAGATTCTCCCCCAAAATATGCAATTTTCTACTTCATTCTCTCAGAATTTTCTATATGTTAGCATAATACTTTTTGGTTACTATTTTTTAAGCTGTTCATCTTCCCTAATTGCTTTTTTTTTTTCTTCTGAAACAGAGTCTCATTCTGTTGCCCATGCCAGAATGCAGTGGCACGATCTCAGCTCACTGCTACCTCCATCTCCTGGTTTCAAGCAATTCTCCTGCCTCAGCCTCCTGAGTAGCTGGGAGTACAGGCATGTTCTACCAGGCCCAGCTAATTTTTGTATTTTTTAGTAGAGACAGGGTTTTGCCATGTTGGCAAGGTTAGTCTCCAACTCCTGACCTCAAGTTATCCACCTGCCTCGGCCTCCCAAAATGCTAATTGCACCCAGCTGCTAATTTCATTTTAAATCTTCTCAATAAATCATTTCTTATTCTGCCTTTTTTCCCATGGAGAATAAAATACCTTCATATTTATGTAATGAATATAACCCCCATGGAAATGTCCAGTCATTTCATGAGATCTCTGCAGGTTAATTCTCTGAAGTATTCCAAAGGCATTCTTCCTTACATACAGAATAAAGGGAAGTGATGAAAAGTCTCTTCATTAATCTCTGCAATTCTGGGCAAACGATTTCATTCAACTAACACTGGTTGGTTTTCCATGATCCTTTTAAATATTGTTACTGTGTCCCTGACATAGGTTTCCACCAGTCTTCAGAGTTTGTACATTTACTTCTAAGTGATACCTGGATAGGCAGGCACCTAACTAGGTGTCTACATGACATTTATCCTTACTCAATTGCACCAGGAGGGTTGTGGGGCTGGGAGCCCTTCCAGGATGGCTTTTGCAGTCAATAATGTTAAGTATCAATCCTGAGATTGATAGAAGTCATTTTCTAAACTCCTCACAATTTTACCAACCATAGACAATGATATTTGAGTAGAACATTCTAAACTGTCTATTTTATTCAGTGAAAAAGATGTTTTTCCACAGACGATCTAGCTGAATTGGTAAAAGTGAGAAAATACTAAACACTTGAAATCTAAGTGTTGAAAATACTAAGGCTAGAATTATGGTAGAACACTTTCAGTGATTCATTAAGATGCTTTATTTTTAATTTGTTAGCAACTGGGACAAATTTTGACCAATCTATGTGGACATTATTATTTGAACTTTAAATTTGACAAATTCTACAGAAGCCAAAATTTGAACCCAAGCCTGTCTATCATCAAAGTGCCCTCTCACATAATTCTGCCTCCTCAATAGATTTGGGGAGCCATAAAGGAAAATTCTTCCATAATTTTCCTAGCTGATGGGGGAAATTTGCAAAACTTCTAACTCATGAATGATATTAGTGACTTTAAAGATATCCTGAACTCCACTTTTATAAGTTACAGTTATGCTCAAAACCCAGGTCTACAGTGTATTCATTTCCTATTGGTGCTGTAACAAATTCCAGAAGCTTAAAACAGCAGACCAATGGAACAGAACAGAGGCCTCAGAAACAAACGCCACACAACTACAACCATCTGATCTTTGACAAACCAGACAAAAAGAAGCAATGGAGAAAGGATTCCCTATTTAATAAATAGTGCTGGGAAAACTGGCTACCCATATGCAGAAAGCTGAGACTGGATCCCTTCCTTACACCTTATACAAAGATTAAAGATTTAAACATGAGGCCTAACACCATAAAAACGCTAGAAGAAAGCCTAGGCAATACCATTCCAGACACAGGCATGGGCAAAGACTTCATGACTAAAACATCAAAAGCAATGGTATAAATTACTACAGACTAGGTAATTTATAAAGAACAGAAATTTATTTCTTTACAGGTCTAGGGGCTGGGAAGTCCAAGGTCATGGGGACACCATCTGGCAAGGGCTGTCTTGCTGTGCCATTCCCTGACTCTTGAGTTTACAGAGTGAATAATCTATAAGACCCAACTCTCATCCTATTAAAAACCTCTTATAGTGTAATTTCCACAAGTTTTTCATTGCTAATAGAGCTTCTATCTCTTTGCTTCCTCTCCTGTTATCTGAGCTTGCTATGTGGAAGGGGATGCTAAGCCCACTCCCCAGGAAGATGGTGAGATGAGGAGAAACATATCCTGTGCACATCTCAGTGAATGGATTCACCATCCACGTAAACTACTTCCCCAGTTAGAGACTTTTAAAACTATAACTACTATTTTGAGCCACCAGAGAGTTACTGAGTGCTATAAGTATTCATTTTACAAAATTAGTTTACTGGATGCAAACCAGTTAATGCAACTCTGACTACCCAATCACACTCTCAGAGGTCAGCTGTAATCTATAACTATGCAGCTGTACTTAACTACTGATCTGTTAATCGGTCCATTCAGCAAGATATAGGCCACTTTAAAGAATGGAACTTACAGATTTAATTCTGATTCATAATTTTCTTCACATTTGAGAGTTAGAGCCCCTTCATTATTTCAACGTAAAAATGATAGGCAATGCCACCTAACAATACTCATTATAAATAGTCTTCCTTTAGGTGGTGGCAAACTCAGATGATTATGGAATGCAATTAGTAAGCAAAATTGAGTGAAATGGGCCAGATTTAAGAGTGATGAAGATTGGGATGAGTGAGAAGAATGAAGCCTGAGTTGCTATATATCAATATTCCAGGTTTGCAGTGATATCAACCAATTTTCTAATGTTTGCATTTTAATTTTTTAAATGTTTGCCATTTAAATGGTGCTTAAAAATTTCTAATTTCTAAAAGTGAAGGCCAAATGAAACACCCCATCTGTATCAATCAGCATAGGCTGAACAAACAACTCTAAAATCCTAGTTGTTTAACACAACAAAAGTTTGTTTCCTACTTGCGCTGCATGTCCAACACAGATCAGCAGGAGGACATACCTCATCATGGTCACTCAGGAATCAGGCAGAAGAAGGTTCTTCTTGACATGTGCTTCAACCCATGATGGAGATGTAGCAAATTAGGCCCTGAAGTGACATACATCAACTAGCCACACTCACTTCAAAGATACTCTATTTCATTTCATTGCTATTTGGAAATTCCAGAGGAAACCCAACCAAAAAGCAGAATGAACTGGAGGAGATGGGTCTTCCAGACTCAGGAGAACTGGTTGGGCATAGAACTTGTCCACGTGGGTTCATGATTTGGGTCCAAGTAATGTCTTGAATGTAACAGAATTGAGATACTAAGATACTCACCACTACTCCTACCCTAGGAAACAGAAGCCAACATTTCTAAAGATCTGGGCTGTCATTATTAAGTAATTGATTTCTCTTCTATAACACTACCAACAGTAATGAGCTTAAAAAAAAAGTTGTTATAATAGAAAATGTCGAACATATACAAAAATAGAGGGAATGCAATAATAAACCCTAATGTTCTCATTACCCAACTTTGACAATTATCTATCTCACAACCAATCTATTATTACCTTCTACTCATCTCAGATAAATTTAAAGCAAATGTCAAATATATTATTTCAACTTTTAATGTTTTAGTGTATATCCCTAAAAATTAAAGACTCTTTAGAAAACAATCACAATACTGATACCATGACTGAATAAAATTAAAATGATCTCTTAATATGTCATCTAATATTAGTCAGTGTTTATATTCCCCTAATTCTCTTACAACTTTTTTTTTTTTTTGAGATGGAGTCTCACCCTTTGCCCAGGTTGGAGCACAGTGGCTCAATCTTGGCCCATTGCAACCTCTGCCTTCTGGATTCAAGCAATTCTCCTGCATCAGCCTCCTGAGTAGCTGGAATTACAGACATGTGCCACCACACCTGGCTAATTTTTGTATTTTTAGTAGAGATAGGGTTTCACCGTGTTGGTCAGGCTGGGTGCTCTTGAACTCCTGACCTCAGGTGATCCACCCACCTCAGTCTCCCAAAATGCTGGGATTACAGGCATGAGCCACTGCACCCAGCCTCTTATAACTTTTTAATATATATTTGTTTGTCTGAATCATGCCTTACATAACCATACAATGCAAGTGGTTGCCATAAATCTTATCTTTTACATCTTTTAGTTTATCTAAAGTTTCTGTCACTAACTTTTGTTTTCCCTTGCAAATATTTGTTAAATAAATCAGGTCATTTGTACAATTATGTTTCTCAGAATGAATTTTGTTGATTGCATTCCTATGGTGCCAAGTTCTTTTGTCCCCTGTATTTCCTTTAAATGGTTATAGAAGCTTGGCCACATTCAGGTGCAGTTTATTTGGCATGACTACTTCCAAGGTGGAGCTCGATAATTTCATTAGGAAATACTCCATCTCTGGTTGCCTCTCTTCATGTGATTTAAGTAACCACTGATGATCATTGCCTAGATCTATGCATTCATTAGGGCAAAATAGTGATATTTACATTGTCATTGATTTTTTTCATTCACTACTAGAAATACTTCCTCAAATACCAATTGCCCCTCATTAACCATTTCATACTCTGATAAATAGTAGTAATAATTTAAAAGCAGTATTTTAACCTGTTGCATTTAAACATTTTTACTGATGGTTAAATTGTCTCCTCTCTGGCTGGTGGGAGTCTCATTAATCAGCTCCTGAGCCTCTTGACACTGCGGTATGGTAGTTCACACCTGTGATCCTAGCACTTTGGGAGACCCAAGGAGGGCATATTGCTTGAGCCCAGGAATTTGAGACCATCCTAGGCAATGTGGCAAAACCCTGTCTCTACAAAAAATACAAAAATTAGCTGGGTGTGGTGTCTATAGTCTCAGCTACTTGGAAAGCTGAGGCAAGAGGATCTCTTGAACCTGGGAGGCTGAGGCTACAAGGAGCCAAGATCATGCCACTGTGCTCCAGCCTGGGGTACAAAGAGAGACCCCATCTCTAAATAAATAAATTAAATAAAGAAATAAAATTGCCAGCATGAGCTTATTAGAGCTCTATGTTTTACTTTTTGTTTAGAGATGTGGTCTCACTCACATACTTAGTAGTATATGAATAGGTATATACAATGAACAAGATTCTAACTTAACTCATGATTAAATCTGAAAAAAACAAAAAACAAAAGAACAGTACCCTCACTCTCTTTCACAGACCCTTGCAGGAGTCAATATAACTAAATACCTTCTAAAATTTCAAGGAGAGCAGCCAGGGCACTTGATGATAAGACAAAGCATGCTCAGACTGAGGGGCTCAGGAGAGCCATATCCTTCCACTTCTGTGGGAGAAGCAATTGATGCTGCCGCTTAGCTACTTGATGTGTCTGTTATGCTGTGGTCTGTGCCTTGGCAGGCAAGGTACATGAAGCAGAGTCAGTGGACATTGTGGAAAGTTATAGAGCATACAGAGGCTTAACAGTTTTACAGAAGAGTGTATAATGGTCTGTTCACTCTTGCTACAGTAATTCTAGTATTTATTGCATAGTGAAAGTCTACAACTGTTCATTTATTTTCTTGGTTGATAATTTTTTTTTTTTTTTGAGACAGAGTGCTCTCGTTGCCCAGGCTGGAGTGCAGTGGTGTGATTTCAGCTCACTGCAACCTCCACTTCCCCAGCTTCATGCAATTCTCCTGCCTCAGCCTCTTGAGTAGCTGGGATTACAGACATGCTCCACCATGCCCGGCTAATTTTTATATTTTTAGTACAGACAGTGTTTCCCCATGTTGGTCAGGCTGTTCTCAAACCCCTGACTTCAGGTGATCCACCCTCCTCGGCCTCCCACAGTGCTGGGATTACAGGTGTGAGCCACCATGCACGGCCCAATAATAATTTTTTATTTGTTGTAAGAAGCTAGCTTTTAAAAAACAACACATGTAATAAAAGATAGAGTACTGAGTAGTTGTTTCTTAAGAAATTTGATAGCTACTTGGGAGGCTGAGGGAGGAGAATCACTTGCACCTGTGAGACAGAGGTTGCAGTGAGCCACTGCACTCCAGTCTGGGTGACAAGAGCAAGACTCCACCTCAAAAAAAAAATGGATAAAGAATATGTAATTTGTACCAAATGTTCATCAGTGTTTACCATCCACTATTGGTCATTTCGTCCCTCACGAAATCAGTGATGGGTTGTAGAGGAAAAGCACCCAAATGAGAGCAGAATTTACTGACTCAGAGCTGACTAAGCAATAGGCAGTCTCCATCACCTGCATTTGGCAGAGACTCAAAGGCAGGAAAGAGAATGGGCAAGTTCTCTATTTTAAGCAATGAAAGATGTTTGGTTTGCAAGTTGTTGGCAGGAAGAGATGTAGTGGGCTGTCTCCTCTTTGGCTAGTGAGAGTCTCATTAATCAGCTCCTGAGCCTCTTGACACTGCAGTACAGTGGTTCACACCTGTAATCCCAGCACTTTGGGAGACCAAGTGACTTTGTCTGGTTGGTCTTCAGTTGAAAGAGAAATAAAAAAACAGTTGGCAGCCATTGAACAAGTCCTGACTGTTTGGGCTAATTGTTGTAGGAGTTGTAATATAGTTTCCTGGACTGGTTACTGTAGAGCAAGCTTGCCCAACCTGTGGCCTGTGGGCCACATGTGGCCCAGGATGGCTTTGAATACAGCCCAACACAAATTCATAAACTTTTCTTAAAACATTATGAGATCTCTTTTGCATTTTTTATTTTTAGTTCATCAGCTATCATTAGTGTTAGTGCATTTTATGTATGGCCGAAGACAACTCTTCTTCCAATGTGGCCCAGAGGAGCTGAAAGATTGGACACCCCTACTGTAGAGGTTGTGGGTAAGAGTTCTATTGTCATATATGATGTTTTTTATATTTATTCTCTAACTTGAAAACCAGATTTAAATCTTGCGAATAAGCCATATCATGTATTTGAAAAGTTAGTTGTCATTTTAAGAACGTCATGCCTAAAGATGGTGATTTGATACATACAGCAGCAGAAGAGTGCAGAAGAGGCTTTTAAAAAAAAGAAAATACAGATTCTCACTCTGTCACCCATGATGGAGTTCAGTAGTGAGATCTTGGCTTGCTGCAACCACTACTTCTCGGGCTCAAGTTTTTCTCATCCCTAATCCTCCTGAGAAGCCAGGACTACAAGTGTGCACCATCATTCCTGGCTAATTTTTTGCATTTTTAGTAGAGACAGGGTTTTACCATGTTGCTGAGGCTGGTCTCAAACTCCTGACCTCAGACGATCTGCCTGCCTCAGCCTCCCAAAGCAGAAGGCGCAGGTTCATAGCATTCTGTGAAGCATGAGGTTCATTCAGTTCACGTCTCTACTTCTAAATTACTTTTACTCATTTTTTAGTCCAAGTTTTGTGTGTTCACACATCCATATTCACAAGAGCTAAAAGGTAAAAGAAAGTAATCCAGGCATTTACTGACTGAAGAATAAACAAAATGTGGTATGTACATAAAATAGAGTATTATTCAGCCTTAAAAAGGAAAAAAATTCTGACGCATATACAACATGAATGAACCTTAATGATATTATGCTAAATGAAATGTCAGGTATAAAAAGACAAATAGTGTATGATTCCACGTATATGAGTTACCCAAAGTAGTTATATTCACAGAAATAGAGAGTAAAATAGAAAGGTGGTTTCTAGGAGATGAGAGGAGTCGAAAATGGGACATTAGTATCTAAAAGGTACCTACAGAGTTGCAATTTTGCAAGAGAAAAAGTTCTGGAGATTGGTTGCGTAACAGTATGAATGTACTCGACGCTACTGAACTGTGCATCTAAAAATGGTTAGGATGGTAAAATTTTCTGTTATTTGTATTTTACCACCAGTAAAACTTTTTAATTAAAAAAAATGACATCTATCTATATGTATGTTGTACCGTTGTTAATTTCCTTGTTTTGATATTGCACCATATTTATGCAGGATGTAACCACCGAAGAACTTGGTGAAAGGTCCAGGGACATCTCCATACTACCTTTGCAACTTCCCGTGAATCTGTAATTAATTTAGAGCAAAAGGTTTTAATTTCATGCTTTAAAAAAAAAGGGAAGTTATCGACTGCCAATCTCTTGGACAAGGATAACAGAACTTTACCAACACAGAGATTAAAGCCTATTTAACCACAGTTTGCCCATGATGGTAACTTTGATCAGAAAGAATCTCACAAGCTGGGACCCAGCAGGACCAAGTAATCCAGGTCATGATTATTGCAAATTATCAGCCTTCCAGGGAAGTGGAATTTACAAGCTTTCCCTTTGGCATGGGGCCTGGGTGATAGCCTCCTATTGAGCAGAGTTCCCAACAATAATTACCCTGTATGTCAAAGGCCTCATTTCCCCAAAACAGTAAACCATAAAACATAGCCCAGCTTCTCTCCATGCACATCACTCAGTATCACACCGTTGAGGCATAGCTGATAGTATTCCCTCTGGCCCATGTCAATTCCAAGTGACAGATTTTTTTTCCTTCCAAATTAAGGAACACAAGATTTACCCCTTTTCTTGGAAAAGTGTTAGAGTCCAGCACCCCCAATATCTAGGGTCTACAAACGTCTAAAAGTTATGAATCGCAGTCTGTCTTACCAATTTTATTAACTTGGGTAACCTCAAATTTTTAAATGAAGGAATTGGAGGTAACGTCTAGGATTTTATCTAGTTCTATCTTCTATGATTCAAACCCAAATTCTCTACTGCAATGACTGTTTCTGGAAGAAATATTCCTGGATGCCCTGTCTCTGAAAAAAAAAAAACAAAAAATGAAAAACAAAAAACGAAACTCTCACATAAAGCTAATTAGAAGGAAAACTAAGAGAGAATCTCTCCTTTTAAGGCCACACAGCCAGGGTTGTTTAATAAACATACAAAGTAGAGACATATTTACCCATTCACCATGAAAAAACACCCCTATGAAAGGCCCAATACCTGGACTTAACAAAGATGAATAGTTTCATTTCTTGTGTGATCTTACAGTATACACAAAAAATAATCATTAACATCTAGACTCTGATCACAAAGTAAAAACTGTCATGCTTGGGTGTGCTCAAAAATAAAAATTATGAAGATCCTTAAGAAGCCATTTTAGGGCCTACCAAATAAAGAGAAGTAAGCTTTCGTCTCTTTCCATCTTCCACACAACACTTGCGAATTAACAGCACTCTATAGTCTGGGCGTAGTGGCTCATGCCTGTAATCCCAACACATTAGAAGCTGAGACGGGCAGGTCACCTGAGGTCAGGAGTTCAAGACCAGCCTGGCCAACCCTGTCCTTTCACCCCGTCATGGTGAAACCATGTCTTTACTAAAAATACAATAATTAGCACAGCATGGTGGTGGTTGCCTGTAATTCCAGCTACTTGAGAGGCTGAGGCAGGAGAATCGCTTGAACCTGGGAGGCAGAAGTTTCGGTGAGCTGAGACTCTGCCACTGCACTCCAGCCTGGGTAACAACAGTGAAACTTCCTCTCAAAAAAAAAAAAAAAAAAAAAAGCATTCAATATTTATACAACACTAATAATGGTTTATTAAAAACCTACTCTGCATGAGTGCTTTAAAACATTATTTCTAAGACTCTAAAAACATACAAACATTAAATGTGTATACTTGGCTACCTCACTCAGCATAAATTCCTGTTCCCTTTTCCACCTTTTCTGAAATATCTGTTGTTGGCTTCTGACCAGAGGATATGCTTCCCAGCCTGTCAGAATGGCCACCCTTCAGGTTGCAACTCTTGATGAGAAAGCAAGCTCTCCTTTCCAAATTTATGAAACTTCTCATTCTTCAGTTGATGGGTTTCACTAATAATCCTCAATATTTTTGTTCTATTTTTTTTAATTGCCTTTATGCTTATTTTGCCTCATTTTCTTTGCTATATTTGTTGGTCTTTTGTAATCTCATTTCATAGCTTATTTCTCTTGTCTTTTCCAGGAAATAAATTTATGGCTATACATTTGCCTTTAGGTATTACCTGTCATGTTGCACAAATTTACACATATGGTGCTTTCATGTCAGCTAAAAAAATTTTGAAAATTTTCTCATAGTCTTTTTACCCCAAGTATTACATTTTTTATTTCCAGACGGCATGGGATTTAGATCTCAATTTGCCATTGGTTTTCTAGTTCTGTTTCATTGTGGTCAAAAAGGATAGTTTGCATGATGTTTATTCTTTTGGAATTTACTGAGGGTTTTTTTGCAGCTCAGGTTATAGACACTTTAATGAATATTCTGCATGTAATTAGAAACAATTTTTTTTGCCTCTACATTTCTATTAATTTGAAGTCATTCTGTTTTATAATTAATATTATTATGAATTGCTTTTTTTGATGAGGTTCTGAGAAGCAGTATTAAATCTACAGTTAGAATTAATATATCTATTTCTCTCCAGTCAGTTCTTGCATTTTACTACATCCATGTGTTTCATGATCATTCAATCTTGGTTATTTTTACATATTATGCTTGTCTTTGTCTTTTCTGATGCTTTTTACCTTGAATTAAATTTTGTCAGATATTAAAATAGCTTCCATCGATTTTTTTATGGATCATAAAATCTAGAATATCTTTTTCCATATTGTTATTTACTACCTTTTTACTATTATTTTAAATTATCTTTTGTAGACACATATTGCTAGATCTTTTTTATTTTTAATTGAATCAGATAACTTGTCTTAGTTTGAGTTGTATTAATTTAATTTTTAAAATAGCTGTTAAGACTTATTTCTAACTTCTTATATATTTTCTGTCTACTGTGCTTTAAAAAATTATTTTCCTCTGGCTGCTGCAGACGTGTGCTAAAAAATATATTATTCTCCTCCCTTGTATAAACAGACATTTATTTTGCTGGGATGAAGTTATGCCTTTTATTTCTAATAGTCTGGTTATGGTTATTTATTTAGAGAGTCTCCCTCTGTCGCCCAGGCTGGAGTGTAATGGTGCAATATCAGCTCACCGCAACCTCCGCCAACCAGGTTCAAGCGTTTCTCCCGCCACAGTCTCCCGAGCAGCTGTGATTACAGGCAGACGCCACCATGACTGCTAATTTTGTATTTTTAGTAGAGACGGGATTTCACCATGTTGCCCAGGCTGGTCTCGAACTCTTGGCCTCAGGTGATTCGCCTGCCTCGGCCTCCCAAAGTGCTGAGATTACAGGCGTTAGCCACCGGGCCCGGCCTCCCTAATTAACTCATTCTTTCCCCCATCAATTTCTAAAATGTATCTGTCTCCTCCCAAGCCCCTGTTTCCTCATCCTCCACCCGGTGCAGATTCAGACAAGCATTTTGGTTCCTAAACCGCGCGGTGCTCCCAGCTCCCGCGCCTCCTGGCTGTTGCCTACACCGCTCCCAATCGCTGAGACCAAGCCTCCAGATCAAGGCTCAAACCCGCACGCCATCTCCACCGGCCCGCCCCCTAATCCGGCAAGCCAGACGCCCAGGCATCTCCGGGCACGCTGGGGCTGCCTTCCCGGGGCTGCCTTCCCAGGGCTGGTGTTGCGGTGGGCAGGGCGAACCTGGGCCCCTGTAACCCCTCCGCGCCGCCGTCCTCCTTGCTATTGGCTGGCCGCGGGGCCCGCTTCCTCTGAACTCTCTCCGGCGGGATACGGCGGCCCGCGGCCTTTCGCTCCTGCTTGGTTTTCCGGACCCCTCTGCCTAAAGGATCTTTAGGGGTCCCCAGACTCCTCCGCCTGGGAGCCTCCATGCGCCCTGCGCAGCCCCAGGCAGGGCCGAGGGGAGGCTTCAGCGGCGACCTGGAGGAGCCTCGCGGCCCTGCTCCCTGACGTCAGCGCTGTCGCGGGCGTTTACAGCTTTTGTTTTGGGCAGAACCTATGGGCCCAAAAAGCAGGATCGAGTAGCGGTGGCTGAAGAACGAGCTGGAGCTTGAATTTCGCTTTTCTTATGAGGAATTTTCCAGAAAAGATATCTTCACTGTGAAATAAGTAAATAAATGTCCACTGAGTACAGTAAGTATTGCTATCGTCCTATAGCATTTGACTAGAAAGTGGTGTCAATATGGTTTTTCCTTCAGATTTTACAATACTGTACAGAAGGGCCAATGCCAATCCTTCTATAAGGAAGTTTTTTTTCTTCCTAAAGATGTTAATTACCTCAACTTGGACTAACGGTCACACTCGTGAATATGAGTGTTAAGAAAGTTTATTTCTTGCATGTATGAAAAGGAAATTTTCCTTCATCTATCTCAGGCCCCCATCCAGAGTAAAGTCAAGATTATTTAACTTGCAAAAGTAAACACTGACCTCATTTCAAATGAAATCAAATTCAGTCTGATGAGAAACCCCTTGGAGCAGTTTATATTAGCCTCATTTTCTTCTACTACTGTAGTAAGTTGATTGAGGATTATGGAATGCATTTAAAAAGCAGTTATATTTACAGATCCCAGAATTAAATGCTAAGGAAAAGCATTATTTCTGCAAATCCAGGTAGTATGGATGGACAAGCTGAAGGGAGTTTTATTCTGCCAAGTGTTACTCTAAATTCAATAGCTGATCAGCTAGATCTCGGCTTGGTTAGTCTTGGATTCCACTCCGAGCTCGCCGGCCACAGTAGCGTGAAATGGATGGCCGTCAGTTTCCTCTTCCAAAGCCTGGGTGTGGTTTGGCGGGGCAGAGTACACACTGGCTGCTCTGCCGGGATTTGAGGAGCCTGGAGAGGCTCACCACGTGGGTGTCTCCCCCTAGTGACCAACGGGCTGAAGTTCCTGTGGTTAAAGGCAATTGCTGATTTTGTCATCAGCTGGAAGGTGAAGCGCAACGACCTCCTGCGTGTATAGCACCATTCTAAAAGCTTGATGTGTTTAAAGATATGACGCAATGTGTACGCAGAAGGAGTAAGACTAGATCACTAGGGTACAAATTAAAACATAAAATTGCATATACGCTGACTGTGGGATTAGCTCAGCGGAATACACTTTGGAAAACACTACTTTAGCGACCTTATTCTGAATCCCTGTAATGCTTAAGGCACCTTATATATATTATGATGGAATGCTTTCCTAGAGTGATATTCTGTGGTGGAAAGAGTAAATCAGAGGTCCCTGTGTTCTCTGTGACAGTGGAAGAAATTGCATTTAAATATTAATATAAATTGGGGTTTTAAGAAACGTGGGAAAAGTCTGAAGAAGCAGTTGCAGAAACTTCTTACAAAGTCAGTGAAAGCGAGGCCGGGCCAAGGTGGGTGGATCACCTAAGGCTAGGAGTTTGAAAGTAGTGTGGCCAACATGGCAAAACCCTGCCTCTACTAAAAATACAAAAATTAGCTGGGTGTGAGTGGCTAAGGTGGGAGAATTGCTTGAATCTGAGAGGCGGAGGTTGCAGTGAGCTGAGATTGCACCACTGCACTTGAGCCTGGGCAACAGAGCGAGACTCTGTCTCTCCAAGAAAGAAAAAAAAGACATGTACTGTAAATGTAAAATATAGGCTGGATTTCAGAGGCATATTATGTAAAAAAGAATGTAAAACATCTGATTAATTTTATATATATTACATGTTAAAATTATGTTTTTGACCTATTGGGTTAAACAGAATATAACTCAATCTGTTTCTTTTCTTGAATAATGTGGCTTCTAGAACTTTTTAAGTTATATATATAGTTTGCATTATATTTTCTTCAGACAGTGCTGATGTAATAATAACAAAAAGTCTCAGTATCATTTAAGAGAAAAGGCCATCATCAGACAATCCAGGACAGACTGAAACAACAGAAGTACTACAGAGAGCAGTACTTGGAATCCTATGCGTGGGCAAAACATTTGCTTTTTATTTAGCTGATCCCTTAAAGCCTGTTAAGTTGAAATGTTACAGAGGGAATTTTGGTTAGCCACCTCAATTTCATAACTTTGTAAGGAGAAAATGGCTTACATTTGTGCATCTTCAAGGTTTTCCAACATTTGCACATTTGTTATCTCGTTTCATCTTTCTAACCTGAGAGGAAGGGAGAGCAGGTTATCCCCGTTTTACTGGTGAGGAAACTGAGGCTCAAAGAGTTCATGTGATGTGAAGAATATTGGAATTAAGGATGCCAGAGAACAGTGACTCGGAATGACCCAATCATTATGGGGTCCATTTGGAGGTCTCTGTGTAGAGGGAGAGCTTCCTCAGGGACTTCTGCAGAGACCTCCTTATTGGAGGTGAGGAGGAAGCTTGAAGACACTTTTCCCCACTCGGACTCAGTACTGAGTACTTTTCCACTCCCAGCCCTTCACCTTGTCCTCATGCCAGGCCCTGGGTCCATAAAACTACAGGAGCCTTTTGTCCAGGGGTTCCCTCAGGAATGCTGTGGTGATCCACATGACCCTGGACTGGTGCCATTCTACCACAGCAAGGGATTAAAGCCTTGACTCTTCCTTTCATATTGACTTATTGTCTTCACCGCTTTTCTGACACCTGGCCCCTCAATTCTCTGGAACGAAGCTCGGCCCTGGACAATTAAACCTGCTGTCTCTTCCCACTCTGACTTCCCTCTTGTCTCCCATCCCAATACTCTTCCTAGATCTGGCTAGGCACAGCTGCCTACTTTAAAGTTTTGGAATGCTCACAGGCATTTCTGGGATTTGGCCAAGGGATAAGTTGAGTTGAGACTACATTGAGTTTGGGTCTAATGGGATATGTGTATGTGGTTTGTAGTCACATACATGTATAGTTAAGTATTGGTCATCCCACTGTTGGAATGGTTTTTAGGAATACTCCTACTGGTGACTGTGCGGGTTCATGTACACCCTACACATGAAAGCAGGCCAGAAGTCACACTATGATAGGAATATGACCTATTGTGTGGCATCAGAAATATACGGGTAATGGAGAAGAAACAGATTGAAATGAACTGTGGTAGATCCAGTGCAAGAATCTCTCCAGTCTTTCCCTGTAAGCAGACCCTTTGCAATGTGATTTTTTTTAACTCTACCCATTAAAAGTTGGGCTCACGTCTTGCATCTGAGCAGGCTTTGTGACTTGCAATGCTGTGGAAGGAGCCATACTTGAAGAATAGGGCTACTTTAGTCTCTAGGAAGAGGCTACTTTGAACCCATGCTAACAAAGCTTTTAAAATACCTTTGCTATAAGAATCAATGTGGTCCATCACTAAATTAACTGTCTGTGAGAAAAAACTCAATACTCTTTAAAGAAAGACAACAAAATCTTGATTCACAACAATGTAGAATATGTAATGTCTAGCATGTAATCTATCAAAATATAAGAGAGGCAAAAAAGCAGGAAAATGTGACACATATTCAGAATATGTATTGCTGGTCAATGCTGACGACCCGTTTTTTCCAACACTGGAGGACTTGTGGAATGTTGACTCAGCTTGTCACTCCTCAGTGGTAACTGTTCTCTGCTGGCCCTCACCGTATCTTATCCTGCACATGTGCAGCTTGCTACTTTCTAAAGACTTCAGGGGAATCCTTATGTAGAATTCTTGAGTTCCTTCTCTACATCGCTCCTTGTCCTTGGGCACCCTTCCCTATTTACTGTAGGCAACTCAGCGTCCTAATATCTCTAGGGACTTCACTTCTCCATTCTGCAGTCCAAAATGGCCCCTTGAGCAGAAATCCAGGGCCACCAGGGGAATCATCTCATTTGTTTCCTGTCTCTCAGGTTAGCAGTCTGCGCTAAGACTCTTTGCTTGGGCAAACTTTGATCAGGCTTGTGTGCCTATCTACTAGGCCCCTCTGTGCACGTCTATGTAAAAGCCAGTTGTAACAAGAACCCTGCTTAGTTGGGTTAGCAAGAATCCCTACCTTTGATATCTGATCACCATTGATATCTGATTGGATTCCTCATCCTCTACCATCCATGGGTGATGTCTGATTAATCTGGCCTGCCTTCAGCAAGAATCCTGTTAGGTTGATTGGTTTAGCCAGAATTCCCCTTACCATTGATCTTTCCTCTTGGTAGTTTTCTATCCACTGCCACTACCCTGCCCCTTGGCTGTAAATTCCCTCTTGCCCATGCTGAACACCACTGAACCTAACCTCTCTCCCCTACTGCAGAATCCTATTGTAGAGGTCCCTGTATCTTTTGAGATAGTCATAAATAATGTCTGCCTTATTGTGCTTTAACAAGTATCATTTAAAAATTTTATTTTTCAGAAGATAAAAGTCTTGCTCTGTCACCAGGCTGGAGTACAGTGACACGGTCATAGCTCACTACAGCCTCAAACTCCTGGGCTCAAGTGATTCTCCCAGCTTAGCCTCCCGAGTAGCTAGGACTACAGGAGGGTGCTATCATGTCAGCTGATATTTTTATTTTTTATAGAGATGGGGTCTCACTATTTGTCCAGATCTCAAACTCCTGCCCCCAGTTCCCTAAAGTGCTGGGATGACAGGAGTGAGCCACTGCGCCTTGCCTCATTGAGTTTTTTTCTTTATCATGTACAATGTCTGCCTTCTGTTTTCTGTCCAGTTTTAAAGTTGTTTACAGTGAGAGGAGGGCTAGCCCACACATGGTATTCTATTATGTTTGGAAGCAGAAGTCAGTTACCCATAAATTAGAGGTGAAGAAACTGAGGAACTGAAAGGTTAAGCAACTTGCCCCAAATCACACAGCTGTTTACATGTGATGGAACTGGAATTCAAACCGAGGCAGTCCATCTTTAGAGATGCTCACTTAATTATTGTACTGTACAGCTTCTTAGAAAAATGGTTTTATATATGCATGTAGAATGTTTTGTCCAGTGTCAGGTAACTTAGTAAATCCTTTAAAAAGTCTAGCTAAATTATTCTTTAAAATTCTAAAGCTCAGTATGAATTTGTTCCCAGTGTTTCAAAGCAAAAGATGATTCATAGGACATAAGCACTATCACGAGTTGATATTCTTTGTTAATGCTAATTTTTATTACTGTCCTATTAGAAAATAAAAACAAAGCACTTGCTTAAGTCCTTTATTAAGTGCGTGAATAAAGTATTAAATTTTTAGCCTCCTTTCTTTTGCCATGAAAACTTTCTTAACTAGAAATGTAAAGTAAAATGAATAAAATAAACCAAGCAGTCAGGCATAAGTACTATCAATTTCAGAATTTCAAATACATCTTGGGCAGTAACACACCCATCTGGCCATAATGGAGATTGCACTCGAATGAAAGCACAAGCCCATAAATAAGACTGTAAATATTTGTAATAGAACCCAGCATTTACTATACTATCTAATTCTTAATCTGCCATCTAAATGAGCTCCAGTTGTTCATCTTATTTTAAAAAGTTATAACTGGAGACACCTGTAAATCCAAGCTTTTGGTTATAGCTCATATACTTGAAAACAGTTTGCCTCTGTCTTCTGCCTCTTTTTTTGATGAGATGTATGTAAATAATTTATAAATCTCTACTGTATCTATTAGCACAAAATGCCATAAACATGTGGCAGCTATCCACTCACTCAGATTAGCACAGAAAGAAAAACTAGCTTATTCAGATCCACTCTCCACAGTGTTCCCTCTTGTCCCAGCCCAAGCAGTGAAGCAAAACACCCCACGTATTCCAATCCATCTACTTTGCCCTTTCTAATGTTCAAATTGACCGAATAGCTATCAGATCTTCATTACACACTGTTTTCCACAGATGACCTTTTTGATAAGTCTCAACCTAAAAAAATTACTAAGGAAAATGAGGAAATCAGAAAATGATAAATACAAGAAATGTAAGACTTGGCTTATTGTTGTCTTCCCCTTTTTGATATCAGCTGTATTTGTGGCAGAAAGCCATCATGATTTGCTATCTGAATATATTGTCAAGCTAGTAATTCTGAATATGTTGTTAAGCTTGTAAAATGTTCTGAGTAGGCCACATCTTCAGTAATTTCCACAAGTTTACAATTTTTCAGGTAAAGCTATAATTTAATGCATTAAAGAAATTCATTTTTTCAATGTAGTGAGAGCTGCTGCTTAGTTCTAATACTCTGAAACTTTCATGAAACTATCCTTTTTAGAACTCATATTACAATGTGGGCTCTTTCATGTTTTTTAACTTCTGGATTTTGAGATGCAGTGTTATTCTAGATGCAGCATCCTCAAATCAGCATGATTTCTATTTCATTTCCTACATATTGTTTTGGATATGAATCTTTTGAAAATGCAAATATTTTTTGTTGTTGCAGCACACACACATACACCGTCCACAGAAACCTTGTCTTTGTTTAGTGTTGCTATAAAGGAATACCTGAGACTGGGTCATTTATAAAGAAAAAGATTATTTGGCTCCTAATTTTCGATGGCTGGAAAGTTCAAGATTGGGCTTTCGCATCTGGTGAGGGCCTCAGGCTGCTTCCACTTATGACAAAAGGTAAAGGGAAGCTGGTGTGTGATCAGCTTCACATGCAAGAGAGGAAGCAGGGGTGGGGGAGAGGTGCCAGGCTCTTTTTAACAACCAGCTCTTTTGGGATTTAATAGAGAACTCACTCTCCCTTAAGGGAAGGCATTAATCTATTCATAAGGGACCTACCACCATGATCCAAACACCTTCCATTGGGCCCCACCTTCCAACACCACCACATTGGGAATCAAATTTCAACGAGATTTGCAGGAGAAGGGACAAACCAACCATAGCAACCCTGCCACAAATAACAGCAAAGAAAAAACTGGCTACAAACTCACAATTTGTCCTATCTCTAGAAATTCTAATAAAAGGGAAAAGATATGTGATCTGAAGAGAATTCAGAGTATCTCCAATGCAGACTTGTAATTTTATAATCTTAAATTATGTGATTGATATGATATTCTTATTTCCTTTTCTCTCTAAGCTATAACTCCATGTCTCAGGTGGGACTCTCAGGGAGCAGACTCGAGACAGTGGGCTGCAGGTTTATTAGGGAATGCTTTGTGATCACCATCCATGGAAGGAATGGGAAGAAATCGGGATTGGGTGGAAGGAGGACTTGCGCTGTGATACAGTCCCAACAGTGTTCTCAGCTGATCCCATGGGAAACTCTGAAGCTGGTTGGCCCTTTCGGTGTCCCATATTGGAGCAAGAAGGTCAGAACTTTGTTGCCCAGTCATTGGATGCAAGCAACCCAAAGACAGTGGTGACTATGGATGCAGTGGCACTCTCAGCTGGTCTCAGTGACTTACCTGGTGATAAAACTCAGCCCTTGATCCTTAGAGGCTCAGAGTCCCTGATCCCCATAATCTTTTTAGGCTGATAATGGCTACTACACATGTCCATTTACAATCAAGAGCATAGCAAGAGTTGTGTAAGTGCACTGCTTGAGTACCATTTTCCTCCTTCCTCCAACTGTGTAACTGTGGTCCTACCTCCTCTTTATGATCAGATCCATTATCCCTGCCAGGACATGACTCCTCTTTTTGCCTGCTACTTTCTTGGTACAAGGAACCTGAACTACCTAGCCAGCAGATGTAGCTTATAGTTCAGTGAGACCGATGAGTCTCTTCTTGGGTCTCACTGAACCAAAAACTACATCTGCTGGTGGAGGTGTTTCACCTTTAGCAGGACCTCTAAATGACAGGGCCCAGTGTTGTGGAGCCAGGAAGCACAATTTGCCCCAAGAGAATCACTGGGAATGATAGTAAGCAGGGCCATTCCTGCTTCTACCCCTTGATTCTTGGACCCATGTATTCTACCTATTGAGAACACAGCCCTATATAAAGACCATTAAAGTGTACACTTCATTTTAAAGGATGGTGTTTGTTTTAGGTATGCCTTCAACAAGCTATTTAATCATACTATCAGGGTAGAGGTTTCGGTGAAGCAGCTTGTAATATGACAAGCAGAGGCTATGGTCATTTGCTCACTCTCTTTCCTCCATTGCTATAAAACAGGTCCCATGAGGTAATTCGGGCACTCTGAAAGCCCTTAGTGATGCTGGCTGATGCCCTGCAGATAGAAAAGGAGAATCATCCACAGTATGTGTCTATTCCTGTCAAAATGAGTCACTGCCTCTTGCTAGGATCATTATTGTAAGCTAGGATCATTATTGTAAGTCAGCTTGCCACCAAGTGACTGATTGGTCTTCTTGAGGAATAGGCACTCAACATTGCAGCATTGGTCTCTGTTGTTAGTAGGCTGAAAATTCTGCAGTGAATATAACTAGATCAGCCTCCGTGTATAGAAGCCCATCCTGTTAGGTCTATTACATAGTCTCCAATCCTGCCACAGTAGTTATTCCAATGCCAGATGCTGGATGTTATAACCTGTTACTGACTTGTTAAGGGCCTTTTCTATTACGGACACTTTGTGGTATAGATCAAGTGCAGTACAAAGCTAACACTTCATTCCCACTCTCATGCCCATCCACCATTTTTATCTCAAATCTCTTCGTTCCCAGTAATTTAGTCTATTTTCAGGCCCCTGATCTCACAGCCAAGCCAGTTGCCATTGCCCATATATATTCTAACCCTGAGCCCCTTTCTACACAAATGGATGGCGAAGTATACTGCCTGAAGATCTGCCCTTTGGGAGGACTTTTCCTTACAGTTGATTTTCAAGGCCACCCCTGACAGAGTAATAAAGACACCATCTATTTTCAGTTTGCCAAAATATAAACATGTCGGTGAAGTTCATGCATTTTCCTCTTTCATCAACTGGTCATATGGGATCAGTGACAATAGATACAAGCCAAGGGAGAAACACCGGTGCAACAGTGGCAGATGACATGGGAGTCTAGGCTGCTTGCTAATGCAGTATACCGTGTCCTCTGCCTATGTTTGTGTTCTGCATGTATAGAACCCAGCTCATGATCAGTGGTCTTGGCTGCATGGCCACTTGGCATCCCTTCGTCAGGTGCTGTATCTCTATAAAAGCCCAGTAGCATATGAGCAGCTGTTTGACTAATTATATTGGTTAAGAACTTTAACAGAGGGCTAAACAAAATGGTGTTAAAGAATACACCTGATGGTCCAAGAAAATCCCTAACTCCCTAGAAAATGCGGATAATCTGAGAGGTGACACTGAAAAGTGTCTGTAAGAATGCATGTTCCTCCAGAGCCAGAAGCAGGAAAAGCAGAGGCAGCAGCAAGTTTATCTTCTGGGCACCTTATCCTGAGACCTCATTTTATCAATACATATGGACTGTCTACAACCAAGTGATATTATCCTTTTCTTCCACTGCCTTATGAAATCTTCCCCTAGTTTATCCAAGTCAGCATTTCACTATGCAGAAGAGTCAAATGTCATCTCTAGAGAGTTCATTTTGCTCCCTATATCCAAGACCATTTACTAAAACCTTGGTTCAATCTTTAAAAAGTCACAAGATCCTATTATGCCTAGCTTTGTTTCCAATCTTTTAAGTCTATTCCTTAACCTTGCCAAAAAAAGTACCTAAGTTTCTATGGTTTGACAAATGGAGCTTAGAATATGGAGCTATGTAAGTGCTCTTTAGAATTTAAAATAAGTTACATGTACTGGTTTTCCTTTATTTTGTAGTTTTGTTCTCAAAGAATTCCAGATATCATTTCTTTACAGGCAAAAATACCTTCTATATACTTCCTTCTGTATGAATACATGAGACCTACCTTCAAATTTCCTCTATGAAGCTTTCTCTGATCTCCAAACACAGGGCTGACACTTCCACTTAACTTAGAAAGCTAGCACGAGCTGGTACTGACAGGTGGGAAGACTTGAGATGTTACAAGAGGATATATGGAAACACGAAAGGTAAAATTAAAATCTGTTCATTAGACTTATTCCCTAACCTGTTAACCACTCTTCCCTTTAGAACATTTTTGCAATTGAGCAAGCTGGGAAGGTTTTTTGGGTAATTCTACTGATGCTTTTTTTTTTTTTTTTTTTTTTTGAGACAGGGTCTCACTCTGTCACCAAGGTTGGAGTGCAATGGTGTCATCCTGGCTCACTGCAGCCTTGATCTTCTGGGTCCAAGCAATCCTCCCACCTCAGCCTCCTAAGTACCTGGGACTAAAAGTGTGCCACCACACCTGACTGATTTTTTGATGGGGTCTCACTATGTTGCCCAGGCTGGTCTCAAACTTTTGGTTTCAAGGGATCTTCCCACCTTGGCCTTCCAAAGAGTTAGGATTAATAGCATGGGCCACTGTGCCTGGCCAAATGCTTTTTAAACTAATAATTCACCTGTGTATGGTTATGTCAAAGAAAAATACAAGGTTGCATAGGCTTAGAAAAAGTAAGGAAGTAACCCATTATATGTATGTTTGTAAATTTTGCTTAGGCCATTGTTTTTTATTTTCACCTTTGATTTTTAGAAGTAAATTAGAGCTATATAAATAACAGAATATCAACATTAAAATGTTATTCATAACAATGGCTAACAAGAACAGGGTGACAGTCAAGTCAGTAGCTTTTTAATAAAATGAGAATCCCATCATAACAGCTCTTTGTTACATGAATTCAAATACACAGCAGGCTAATCATGTTCCCTGAAATTTAACAATCATACTTAATAAAGGCCTGTTAGTGCTGTCCCTCAAGACTCTAATTCTAAAGGGCTTCCTCTGAATTCCCTTTACAAAGCTTTGTGCAAAGAAGAGCTTAAGCACCAGTAAGAAAGACTGTTGCTAGCATTTTTATTTCATTATCATCAAATACAAACATGCAGTTTCTTTCTCTGATGTGCATGGCACTGTAAAATGGGTGCTACACTCTGTCTTGTGGTACAAAGTTTATAAATACAATATACCGATACAAAGTTGAAGCCGTTAAAAAGAGCTTAATAACAACTACGAGGACAGAGTTAAATCTGGAGTGTTGATGGAATCTATGGAGTGATTTAAAAACAAGACATAAACTCAAACACTATGGTAAAAGTTTTTACTTGGGACGAGGCAAGAGGGGAACTTTTTATGTACTACTGAAGGATTTTTTAAGTTGCTCCAAGTTTACTTTCTTTCTGCTATTATCTTTAAATACTGCAAAGCATTGTGAGCTGCATCACTTTGTGCATTGCCACAGGAGATACCGGAGCCGTGACAGACCGTGATGGGGCTGGTGGACAGTTCAGCAAGACACTGATACTGTCCGTTGGCGCTCAGTTCTTCTGTAATGACACATTCAAGCACGATGGTTAATGTCAAATATGTATAAAGTAGATCCCTTTGTAAAAACAATTCTTATTTTCTTTTTAAGCATTCACTTGAAATCTTTGTTTTGCTTGTACAAACAAAAAACCACAACTGCTCAGCTGTAGCAGTTTTCAAACATACTGTATTTCATAATCATCTGACAACTTTAAAGAAATACAGATATTTAGGCTGCACTCTAGCTCACTCAATCAGAAACATAGGGTTGGGGGTGGCTGATTCCTACATTTAAAAAAGAAGAAAGCTCCCAAGGCAATTCTAATATGGTTAGTGGAACAGTGTTTGGAAATTACCGAACCACAGTAACTTTCTCAAAAGACAAAGAACCATGTGCTAGAGGACTGGAGAGACTGTATTTTCCACTAGGGTCATTTTCAGGAGGCATTTGAACCAGGAATAACTTGGGTCAAGGCAAAACCTTCCCTGTGCCTCCCTTGTGTCTATTAGAAAAAAAAGTTTTAATTGATGCATAATAATTGTATGTATTTATGGAGTTGTCCGTTCATGTTGGTAGGTTTTGAGTCTGTGCAGAGTGTAGTTCTTTATACTGTAAATGGGTCACGGTGTTTTAAAAACAATACCTGACCCAGGAAACAAATGCTCTTCCCATCAACTGATGAGTCACTCTTACTAAAGATGACTGAAATGAGGGCAAGGGGGAAGAAGTAGAAACGTGTGGTATGATTTAAAGTAGGCATAATAAAAATGTTAATTTTGATATTCCATTTAGTGGAAAATATCCAGAAACAATGGGATTATTTAATGAGTGAAAAGGCTTTCTAGTTCTAGTATCTAGGTTATTTTATTTTCTTAGAAAAATTAATCATTTTAAAGTAAGCACTTCAGTGATATTTCCTATTTGCAATGTGCACAACCACCATCTCTATCTAGTTCCAAAATATTTTCATCACCCCAAGCGGAACCTCATTCACATTTAGCAGAGGGTCCTTATTCTCCCGACCCTCCAGCCCCTGCTTGAGGTTCATCCATGTTGCAGCATATAACAGAACTTCATTTCTTTTTACTGGCTGAATAATATTTCATTGGAAGGAGAGTCCACAATTTGTTTATATTCACTGATGGACATTTGGGCCTGTTTCCACCTTTTGGCTTTTGTAAATAGTGCTGCTACGAATATACAAATATCTGTGTGTATAGGCGTTTGTTTAAACACCAGTTTTTGTTTATACCGCTAAGTAGTGGAGTTGATGGGTCACATGGCAATTCATTTGAGGAACTGAGAAGCTTTTTCCACGGAGGCTGAACTGCTTTATATTACCACAAACAATGTATAAGGTTCCAATTTCTCTACATCCTCACCAACACTTGCTATTTTCCACTTCCTTAATTATAGCCATCCTAGTGGATATGAAGGGTTATCTTACTGTGGTTTTGATTTGCATTTCTCTATTGACTAATGATCTTGAGCATCTTTTCATGTGTTTTTTGGTCATTTGTACATTTTCATTTTATTTTAAAATTTTGAGACAGGATCTTGTTATGTTGTCCAGGCTGGTCTCAAACTCCTGGGTTCGAGTGATCCTCAGGCCCAGTCTCCCAAAGGGCTGGGATTACAGGTGTTAGCCATTGTGCTCAGACCATTTGTGTCTCTCCTTTGGAGAATATCTAGGTTCTTTTAAAGAGAACTGCATGAAACTAGCCAAATTAACAGACTGTGGCTTTTAGACTGCTTTCCATATGTGTAAGAACTATTTAGTTCTCAAAAGTAGGAAGAAATGTTTCAAAAGCATCATTAATTCATAATCTAAAAATGTATTTCAGGTTTCCTTTTTTCCCTAGATTCTGTATCCTTCCTAGTCCTATTCATGACATGGCTCGTTCATCTCTGTATTCTAAACCCGCAGCAGATTGCAGACACTAATAAATATTCATTGGATGAATGGTCTCTCATCAGCCACCTTTTCTTTCTTTCTTTATTTTTGAGATGGAGTTTCACTCTGTTTCCTGGGATGGAGTGCAGTGGCATGATCTCGGTTCACTGTAACCTCCGACTCCTGGGTTCAAGCTGTTCTCCCACCTAAGCCTCCTGAGTAGCTGGGATTACAGATGCATGCCAACATGCCTGGCTAAGTTTTGTATTTTTAGTAGAGATGGGATTTCACCATGTTAGTCAGGCTGGTCTCAAACTTCTGACCATAGGTTATCCACCTATGTATGGTCAGACACGGGCGTGCCTTGGCCTCCCAAAGTGCTGGATGCCTGACCTCTTTTAGTTCTTTTTTTTTTTTTTTTTTTTTTTTTTTTGAGACAAGGTCTCACTCTGTCACCCAGGCTGGAGAGCAGTGGCATGATCATGGCTCACTGCTGCCTCAACCTCAGGGGCTTGAGTGATCATTCCCACCTCAGCCTCCCTCGTAACCAGGACTACAGGCATGTACCACCATGCCCAGCTAATTTTTCATTAGACACCTTTTCTAACCATCTGTTTGCACTGACTTCCCAGGTTTTACATCATTCTTGGTTTACTAAGACAATGCACTTAACCCATCCTTCAATCCCAGAGTAGCAGAGATTATCAGAAGTTCTTTAAGCCTAAGTGCCCTACTTTCCCAGGACCAGGGGGCCCTAACAAGCAAGGTCCCCACATCTCACTGTGGTTGGATAGGGATATAAAATTTCTCACACATTATACTGATGTTAAATCAAGATACCTTGGCCAGGCATGGTGGTTCACACCTGTAATCCAGCACTTTGGGAGGCCGAGGTGGGCGGATCACTTGAGGTCAGGAGTTCAAGATCAGCCTGGCCAACATTGTGAAACCCCGTCTCTACTAAAAAGAAAAAATTACTTTTGGGAGGCTGAGGTGGACGGATCATGAGGTCAGGAGTTCTAGACAAGCCTGGCTAACATGGTGAAACTGTCTCTACTAAAAATACAAAAATTAGCTGGGCGTGGTGGTGCATGCCTGTAGTCCCAGCTACTCAGGAGGCTGAGGCAGAAGAATTTCTTGAACCTGGGAGGGAGAGGTTGCAATGAGCCGAGATCATGCCAGTCCAACTCCGGCCTGGGCAACAGAGCAAGACTCCATCTTGGGGGAAAAAAAATACAAAAATTAGCCAGGTGTGGTGGTGGGTGCCTGTAATCCCAGCTACTTGGGAGGCTGAAGCAGGAGAATTGCTTGAACCCAGGAGGCAGAGGTTGCAGTGAGCCGAGATTGTGCCACTGCACTCCAGCCTGGGCAACAGAGCAAGAGTCTATCTCAAAAAAGAAAAATAAATAAAGATACAAAACATTGAATTAAAAGAAAATCCATACTGACTTGCTTTTCCCTCTGTCCATATTTGTCTATCCAAATGATTAAGGGCTACAGAAAATACAGATGATGATGGCTAGGATGAGATTAAACTATAAATTGACTTGTCTCCACTTACCTCCCAGAATTGGCATACAGTGACCAAGTAGAGAGAAAAGGTCTGGGCACCACAAAGTTGGTACTTGTGCTAGGAATCTGGGTGCCTTTTCATTTGCCCAGCAGCCCATCTGGGCTAGTTTAACAGCCAGGGAATCTGCGGGGACTCTCCCCCTAATCTTGCTCTACCACTGACTAGCTATGTGATCTTCAGCAAGTTTCTCAACCTTTCTGTGCCTTTCTTTCTTCACTTATAAATAAGGGTAAGAGAACTTGCTTCATAGAGTTAGTCTGAAGATTCAGTGAGTAGATACATGTGATCTCCTTAGAACAGTGCCTGGCACATAGTAAAATTCTATCTTTGCTATTATAACTATAGATGTTAGCTATTATTACTGTCCATAAGAATGGGACATATCAATTACATACATTATTGGCCTAGTAATTATATATACTTAGAATCCCTGATCAATAAAATACATTATAATAAATTTTTGTTTCTCAAACACACTTTTAAATGAACATGTCTTAGGAAAGCCAAAGAAAAATAAAATCATACCTATATCCAAATATGTTATATTAAAACCTTGTTCCTTGGCAATTTCACTAAGCAGCTGGATGTAATCTGTATTTGGAATACTAAGGAGACTTCTTTTCAGTAAGTTGATCTTTTCACCAGGAGAATTCCTCAAGGAATGCCAAGTACATCCTAAAGAATGTCCTACTACATTTGTCTGAAAAACAGAGATAAAGATTTAGACTCTTAACTAGGACTGGGTTCCAACAACAGTACCAGTATAATTAAACGTACTTATTAAGCACATTTAATATGTTAGACAACATTAAAAAGCACGCATTTAGGAAATACTACAATATATTAGAAGCACTTGCAATAATACACTGAAAGTATTTTGTATTTTGTATAGTACAAATGTTTCTCAGTCAAATTTTCTGATGGTCACATTAAGAGGTACAAGATATTTGGGAGCATTAATCCACAAATAATTATATCTGCCTAATGGGGCAATTTGCAGATTAAAATATTAAACAATTTTCATCTTTTTTAAAATTAAATACCAATCACTGTAACTGACAGCTATAAAGCAGAAAACAAACAAACAAACAAAATGTAAAAAAACCATGAAATGTGCAAGTTGGGTTTGAGGAACAAGTCATTCAAATAAATGGCAGGATATCAAAAAGTTCTTATCAGACTTCTATCCTAGAACTCCACTGAGTATTTTTTCCTTTTTCTTTCTGCTTTTCCTCTTTTCTTTATTCTCTCCTATTTCCTTCCCTTTTCATCTCTGTCCTTAAAATTCCTTATATTTCCTTAAGTTTACGGTTCTCAAATTGCTTTCACAGGCCATTAATAAAAACAACTACTTTCTGAAGTAAGTAGGACTACTACTTTTTTTTTGTATGGAGTCTCGCTCTGTCCCACAGGCTGGAGTGGAGTGGTGCAATCTTGGCTCCCTGCAACCTCTGCCTCCCGGGTTCCAGCAATTCTCTTGCTCAGCCTCCAGAGGAGCTGGGACTATAAGTGCACACCACTAAGCCTAATTTTTTGTATTTTTTTTAGTAGAGACAGGGTTTCACTGGGTTGCCCAGGCTGGTTGTGAACTCCTGAGCTCAGGCAATCTGCCCACCTCAGGCTCCTAAATTACTGGCATTACAGATTTGAGCCACTGCGCCTGCCACAGGTACTACTCCTAATTTTATTAATGAGCACAACAGAGGGAAGGCAATTTCCAAAAGATTCTAGAGATGGCATGATATAGAATTAATTATTCATTAGATTTACCAAATAAAAATTTATATTACAGAAACTTTAAAATACTGTTTTTAAATAAATTAAAAAACACTATTTACATGGTTTAAAAATACATACAGGCACTAAGAACAAATACATAATGAGCCCACTAAATGTTTGCTGAGTGAATGAATGAACAAAGGGATGTAAATGTCTTGAACTCCCAACCTCAGGTGATCTGCCCATCTTGGCCTCCAAAGTGCTTGGATTACAGGCGTGAGCCACCATGCCCGGCCTACAAAGGGATGTAAATGTGCTGTCACTCTGAAGGCAAAAATGGCACTACTGGCCTATCATCTTTAGATCCTGTCCTATTATTCTGAATTTGACTGTGTCTTCCAAGCTCTCTTACCTAATTACGTCTGTGATCCTGACTCACAAACAGGAAGCTGCTAAAAATGGTGTAATATATAACTGAACAATAAAGATTTCTAAAAATCACAACTCTGAAGTATCTATACAATAAGAAAACAAGGGAAGTTTCCTACAGCAAGAAATGCTTAATGATATTAACATCATAGCTGTTGACATTACTCACTAAAGAAATGTGGTTCTCTGGAGAAATATTACTAAATTTGGCAAGAAATTTCTCAGCAGCATTCCTTTTGGCTTGCTTTTTTGATGCCCCCTTTCCTGAACAAAGAAAAAGAAATGGTAGATTTAGAAAAGAAATTAGTGTCCACAGAGGATGATCAAATGTATAAAGTATTGTGTTTAATCAGAGAACCTCAAGGTTTTTATTATATGCTAGACTATTTTTTTACTGACATGATATCTTTGTTGTGCTGTTTTGTTTATATAGCTATTATTTTTTTCTTGAAATGGAGTCTCACTCTGTTGCCCATGCTGGAGTGCAGTGGAGCAATCCTGGCTCACTGCAACCTCCGTCTCCTTGATTCAAGCAATTCTCCTGCCTCAGCCTCCCAAGTAGCTCAGATTACTGATGCCCATCACCATGCCCAGCTAATTTTTTGTATTTTTAGTAGAAACAGGGTTTTGCCATGTTGGCCAGGCTGGTCTCAACTCCTGACCTCAGGTGATCTGTCTGCCTCAGCCTCCCAAAGTGCTAGGATTATAGGCATGAGCCACCACGCCTGGCCTTTATAGCTACTAATTCTTACACTTTTAAAGGCATTTAAGTTTTTCTTTAATAGCTATGCTTTCTGTTTTTCTGTAATAGTTGTATTTTCCTATGTCTAGCATTACTGAACCACATTTGGGTTAATTCTGACCAATTATTCAGATTTATTAAAATACATCTGGATTACAACTCCTCTCTCTCTCTCAATGTCTATTTCCTGCCTTGCGATCTTCTCTACACTGACAATTACGTGGAATTCCTTTTAACAGGAATAAGAAAGGCACAGGAGATGCTGGAGTTGAAAGATATAAATACCTCCATGCTTTTGTTTTATAGATTAAAAAACTGAGGTCCAGAGAGATTAAGTAATTTGCTTAACCTTGCAAATAAGGACTGCAAGGATGGAAGATGAGGTTCCTGCTTTTGGCCCACTGCATTCTGTACTGGCATACACTACCTCCCAAAGGCAAACAGTTGCTTATTACTTGAAACTATTATCTGGCTAAGGTAAAATCCCATTTTAAGCCACTTTAAAAAATGACAAAAACATGCCAGAGAAGTTAACAGGAATTCTCACTAGTACTTTTTTTTTTTTGAGATGGAATATCGCTCTGTCACCAGGCTGGAGTGAAGTGGCATGATCTTGGCTCACTGAAACCACCTCCTCCCGGGTTTAAACAATTCTCCTGCCTCGGCCTCCTGAGTAGCTGCGACTATAGGCATGTGCCACCACGCCCAGCTAATTTTTGTATTTTCAGTAGAGATGGGGTTCCACCATGTTGGCCAGGATGGTCTCGATCTTTTGACCTCATATCTGCCCGACCTCCCAAAGTGCTGGGGTTACAGGCATTAGCTACCGCGCCTGGCCACTCGTACTTTTTTAAGTGATAGTTTTTCTTATAGTTTATGTCCTTTATAACATAGGAGTTGCTGTAATTAAAAAAGATAATTTTCATTTTTATCTCACTGCAATTATTTGCCATCTAGTCTCTTATTAATCATCTCATTTTCAAGTGTAATCTTCTTCTAGTCCTCCTATTTTCTAGAATAGCTGTTAAAATCCATGAGATTTATTATGGTTTTTTCTCCAAAATGAGTTTTTTTTTTTTTTTGTCACTAATTTATCAATGAAGACTGTTTAAAGTACAGAGCCGATAGTCTATTAATAATCTATGATTTTTAAAAATATCAAATTAAGAAGTCTAAGTATCTTAAGCCAAATACTTATACTTAGATTCAACCTCAGAAAGTCAGAGACAATAAAGGAGGAGTGTATCAATTTTTTCTGCACAGAAATATTTGAAAACATTACAACAGAAATTTCTATGGTTATTCATTATCTGAAAATATTTCAAATGTCTTTAATTATAAGAAGTAAGTACCAGTTTCCATAAATGATTCTAGCCTGCAAATTGTAGTATATTCTCTCTTATGAGCAGGTCCTCCCTCCTGGGAAAGAGTATATTCAGGTAGTCTCCAGCCATGATGAATAGCCAATTCCTGTAAAATCAAGATGAGGCTTTAACAGTAATTTTAACTATGCAATGGCTCAATCACATAAATATTTTCATAATTTTGATCCAATTTCTATGTATATGTTGAAAAGAATAGTGATTTTCTGCAATGGATGAAAGAGGGAAGACACTCTATTTCTCAAAGACATTTCCCTCATTTTATATCTTTATATCCCAATACCAAAACTGAAGCAGTTGTGAGCTATGAATGGTGTTCCATTAAACTACAGTGAGCTGAAATCAGACTTCAACTAGAAAAACAAGCTACTACCACCCTCTTTGGGAACCCCAGAGGAGACATCTACAGGTTTCACTGCCATCAGTTCCTAAAGCCTCTCTCCTCCTGGCTATAGACTTCCAAACCCACAGCTGGCCAACTACTGCATTTGAACAAGAACACATGAGGAGCAGGGACAACAAACAACAGACCTGGATGAGGGGGACAGAAGGTGAGGAAAACTATAGAAAAGACTGTAGAGCAGGAAAAGGAGACCAATGGACTGGCTGAATAATGGGGAGGGGAATGGTCTAACAGACCACACGGATCATCTGCAAGCAGGATAATCTGCATATAGAAATTCAAAGCTGAATGTATGTATGTATGTGTGTGTGTGTAGA